>NC_073732.1:24811566-25140316 GCF_023634155.1 Falco peregrinus | reverse complement strand
AAGATATTTCTTCAGGCTATATTCCTCATTATGCTCTGCACTGGCTAAAAATCTTCAGGCTGTTTAAATAGAAGGTTTTTGCCCAGGGCAGGTATATAGTAGTTTTGCTATAATTATAGAAGTGAAATTTGTTATTGATTACAGTAAGCACAAAGAACTTGGATGACTACAAATATCACACACATTCATCTGAACATGCAATTAGGCAGCATGAATATACCCAAAAGTGAGAAGAACTGGCCACACTACAGAAACAGCCAACAGTTAACACCTGATTTGAAGAAAAATATGTAAGTATTCTAACATGAACTACTTATTGCAAAATCTCAGCTGTGCTTCTCTTACTGTTCCACCCCTTTAACATGACATACATGAGCAGATTCCTATAGTCACAGAACAGGATTACCTTTAGAAAGGGGCCTGTATAGATGAGATACATCCACATGGATGGAATTGTAACAATCAGGACTCTCACATTTTTATCACCTACCAGTAGATATTTTATGGCTGTCAAGAACATAGAAGAATACAAGTGAATATTCATCATTCCTCGAAAAGCTGAATATCTTTAAAGAACTTGTTTCAGAGTTACATAAATTCACACAAGGTCTACTCACATGGGGGGAAGAAACTTGTCTGAACAAGTTTTCACTCAACTGCAACTACAAGCTGTCCCATTTATTATACATGCATATTCCCTGCACTAACGACTCTGGCATGTAAGGGGCAGAGTAGATGCAGAGCTGTTTGTTTTACTGTTTAATTCTCTCTTTCTGCAAGTTCAGTAAAAATATATACTCATGCAAGATACTACAATAGCAAGCACCACTGAAGACAGGATTTAGAGTTTAATCTACTGGAAGTTTTTATCTGGAGTACTGTATTCTCGACAGAGCAAGTTTTTTAAAGTTATATCAGGTCATTGAACATTAGAATCTAGTCTGCCCAAAAGATTTTTGAACGTAGGAAGAAGGGCAAAAAAGGACAAAATAACCATTACAGACAATTACTTGGTTTTTATGGGTTAGCAGTATCCTCAAAGAAAAGGAAATACTAACTCAAGTGATGGATTTTTATTATGATGAAAACCTATTACACTATGGACTATCATGAAGAACTCATTTTTTCCTGAAGAGCCATAAGCTATCGTTATTAATCCATGGTACTGTTAAACCCCCATATAAAAACAATTTACACCATCTATTACCGCTTTACCACACACTGACACCCTTCATACAAAATACAAACCCTTGGATTTGTATTAACACAGAGGATACAAGTGTTGTGACTGAAGACAAGAGAGAGATTTAAATACAGATGAAGAAATACTTGAGAACATCAAATACTGTTGTTGCCAACATATGAAAAGAAATATATTCAATATATCACACTGGTTGTTCACTAGTCAAGAAATCTTCCCATTTTCCAGCAGATATATCAGGTAGCATAAGGCTGTCATGCAAGTATCTGGCTGCTAACATTGCCACGCTATTTGTCTTTGCAGCTAGGGATCTCCTTCACATCTTTCGGATGCAACTTAGATGCACTGCAATCTTTGCTAGTGTTAAATAGCATGGATAAAAATCTTCAAAAAACCCCCCCACATTTATTTGCATTACAGAAAGATAGTTTGTCATAGCTGCACTAAATCACATAAAACTACCTTTGAAGAAGGGTCTCCATCCTGATTATGGACCAAATCCCCATGAAAACGGAAGTTTCTGTCCTAACTATTTAAATCAATTATTAGAAAGTCCACTAGCCTTCAAAATGGCTTTACTAAAGCCAAAGTTTAATGCACATTATCCTGCAGCATCTAGGAGCTTTCACTAGTTCTTTTGGTATGTGACCAAAAGCAGACATCTGCATAGCTGCCAAGCTTTATGATAACGCCGTCTTCTAAAACCTTAACTTCAGTCCACTACAATCTCAAGAGAGTCTTGAGACAAGTTTACCCTAGTTTCATCTGCTAATTGTTTTTTTTAACTTACTCAAAAAAAAGAGGAATAAAATTCCATGGGAAGGTGACCTATCAGAACAGCCAAATGTAGTCACATTGTTCAGAAAATCCTGGCAAAATGCTGTAAGATGCAAAAAACCAAGGTGTTACTCTACTTGGCAAACTTGTTAATTGGTCTGAGGAGGAAAGACAAGAAGAAGCTAGGAGGATACTGCCAAATATTAATCTGCATGGAAGTCTGATCTTTTTTTTTGGTTACAGTGATCCCACAGATTCAAACCTGTGTATGTGCAATTAGAATCATGCTACAACAGATAAAATCAACCATCAGAGAGAGTATACAGAATGATTTAGGGAATTTGAAGAGAATCTAAATCTGAAAACTATGCTAAGATGCCAGTTAATGCAATCCTGGCTGCTCATTGTTAAGCCATGAAGTGCACCAAGCTGTATTCCAAGAGATGTACTAACACGGAGTATATGCTTTCACTGTCAGTATAAATCTTACATTCTAAGCTTTAGGCTCCAGCACTAAAATATTACCCCAGCTATTCAGCTAACACTGTGAGAACTGGTACATTTTACAGGAGAAATATATTTGGAAGGATTCTTTGATAGACCCATTCCTTCGTATCTATCCAATAACATTTTACATCATTCAGTTGAACTTTAGCAGAAGAAAACCTACGGTAAGATAAACTTCCTGTAAGCCAAAAAGGGTAAGCAGCAAAAAACACTGCACTTCCTAAAATATACAATTAGTTTTATCAGTACCTACAGTGATAATTTGCTTTCTCTAACCTGTACCATTTACTGACAGTTTTGGTCATGTGCTAAAATTAAGTGGCAGAACTGCAGAGCTACTTGGTAAGAACATAACCATTGCAGTGACTACAGAGTGCAGTTATGTGCCCCAAAACCACATCTGCTCATTGGACAGTGCAAAAACAAGCAAGGTATCCATGAAATAAAGGTTTTTAACACCATCTCTTGAAACAGTGTTTAAAGAGAACAGAGCTGTATCTAATGATTATGATTTTTTTAAAAGTTTTTAAAATAACAGTAACATTAGATATAATTGGCACAATCTCAATTATTCTTCAGCTGTGCCACCAGTAGATCTACCTATGCGCTGTTGTCTTTATTCCCTTCTCCAGGCTCCATTCACCTTAGATCTGCAAAACCTTAAGCACACAGATATTAACCCTCTTTTTTAGAAAAATACTAAAGAGAAACAAAGCCTCCAAAATGATTATTTCAGTGGTTGGCTTCCAGCAAAAATTACAGCTCTATTCCTGCTAGAAAAGACTATCCTTGCTGCCATGAAGGTCTGCTCCACTTTTTGCAGTGAGGATTCAAGACGAGGTCTTACCTTTAACCTGATCCAAGACTCCTGAGTTACCAGAAAAACTAATTTAAGTTCAGGAAAAAAAGAGTGGGGGAAGGGAAGTAGCAACATGAATTCTATTCCAAATTCAGAGGCAAAAAGCTTGGCTTCTATTTCTAAGGACAATGTGCATGGGAGGTGGGAGTTTAGGTAATTTACTAACTGCAGTTGCAAATCTTACAGAAGAAGAAAAATAAAATTGCCAAGTTCGCTTTTTAACTATACATATACCCCATGCATAGTACGTTAACTATCTACTTCTTATTAAGGGTCACTTGGAAGTAATCAAAAAACCCCACACCTCCATGTCAGACGGTAACTTACCTGCCACCGCTGTATTTCAATTACAGATTGCAATTACCTCCCATTGTGTAACTTTGACTGTATGGTACAAAGCTTAAAGGCTTTGCGCTTCAGATACAGAGCTACTTTTCATCTTTTAAAAACTGACATGACTTCATGACGGTATGGCTGAATTCATTGGAATGGGCATACAGATCAACTGTTGATAACAAGAAGCTCTAAAAAGGTACTCTACTGCACTGATCCCGTATTTTACTCTTACAGCCAGCAGTTTCACTGAAGACTCAATAAAGGAATGTCACCAGAGAACAGCATCGAAGTGTTTAAAGTATGTTTAAATGCCTCCTGCTAGGGTAGAGAGATGCAATTTTCAAACATCTCCACACACATATAATAGTCACTTACGGTTCAGCTCACTCTGACAAAGCATAACTGCTTATGTGTTTTATTATTGTAAGAGCAATTCGTATGACTAATTCCGAAATCAGATGAACTTGCAATACCCACGATGTCTATTTTTAGAAAGATAACTTAAAAAAACAAAATCCAAGTCTACTCTGAAGTCGGGCTTACAATTAGTTCATGTTCTTTTGCAATGCTGAACTCCAAAATGGATTTAGTCTGGCTTTTGTGTCTGCCTACAACATGAGAAACTACAGCCTCGCGGATGGTGCTCCAATTTCACTGGGTAGCAACATTAAAATATAACTGAAACAGGTCATGGTTCTTAGCATGTATGATCACAACAACATATCCCCGTTTCTTTTTTTTTTTTCCTCTTTGGGAATATGAAAGTAGAGCTGTTACTCTATCAAACGCTAACAGGTAAGACACAGTTTCAAACATCCAAACACATCCCAACAAGCAAACAGATACCAGAGAGCAATTAGTTCCTCTGGTAACAGGAACTGGTCCCGGGTTTCAGCCATACATCTGTGCCCCAGCAGACAACCAGCCCCACTCACCAGTTACACCAACAACCTAATGGGTGACCCAGGCACCAAACGTCCCCCAGACTGGTCAGTCACCAGGAGGAGCACAGCCCGGCGGGGCGGCTGCTCTCCCTGCCCGCCCTCCGGCTGCGGAGCGGACAGGAGCCGGCAGGAGCCGGCAGCGGGCAGGAGCCGGGACGCCTCCCGCAGACCTGAAGCGGCACTGACCGCACCGCCGGCGCCCACCGGCGCCACCTGATAGCGCTCCGCTCCGGCCTTAGGACGAGCTAAAAATAATGCACATCCGGGCCTGCACCGCCGGGCCCGGCCGTGCCCCCCCTGCCCTCCCGGGGCTCGCCGGGCACCGCGGGGCGGCCCGGGCCCAGCGGCCTCCGACCGGGCAGCCCCTCCGCCCCCGCCGCTGCCCCCGCCCCGAGGCGGGGAAGGCCCCAAGGCACCCGCGGCGCCGGAGGGCTGCGGGGAGGACGGGGAGAAGGACGGGGAGGAGCCCTCACCCCACTGCACCCCCGCCCCAGGGTGAGAGACATCAGGTCAACCACCCGGCAGCGCCGGACCCTCCCCCGGGCAGGGAGGGAAGGGGCATCCCCCGCCTGCTCCGCACGGCCAGGCCCAAGGCCGCGCTCACCTGCGGCAGCACCTACCGGCGGCCCCCGCTCGTCCTGCCCGCCCCCACCGCCGCCCCTCAGGCAGGCCCAGACACTGGGAAGAGCTCCCCGCTCCCGGCGCGGCACAGCCCCGAAGGGCGAGCCAGGCCCTGCGCCCGCACCCCGGCGGAACCCCCCGCCCTCCCGGCGCGCTCGCTTCCCCGCGGCCACACGCCACGACAGGAAGGCAGCGGGCAGGCGCGGCGTGGCATCTCACCTCCCCCCGCCCCACGGAGCCCTCGGAGCTCTCGAGTGGGCTTCACCGCCGCGCCGGAAGCGCCTGCAAGGAGGAAGCGTCCGCTGCTGTTACCACACACCAGGCGTTGTCCGGAACTGCCCGGCGGCCGCGCGGGCCCCTGGGGCTCGTAGTCCACCCGCCGCGACCACGAGCCCCACAATGCCGCGCGGCGCAGGGCCGGGGGAGGAACCGGGCGGGCAGGGGAGGGCAGAGGGAGACGGGAACACCCAATCGGAGCGCAGAGCTGGGCGGGTAAGGGGGGGGAGATTGAGACAGGAGCGCCCAATCGGAGCGCGCAGCTGGCGGGGTGTGGGCGGGGCCTCCGCGGGGCGGGGCGGTGAGACTACCCCGGCGGTGGCGGCGGGGGGAGCACAGCCGCGGCGGAGCGCGGAGCTGTGTGTTCGGCGGCGGGCGGCGGGTGGGGGTGTGGCGGCGGCGGCGGCGGCGGGCCGGTGAGTGCGCTGTCCCTTCGCTGCTGGCGGTGTGTGCGTGGGCGGTGGCTCTAGTTTATTTCTTCAACTGAGTGAAGCTTTCTGTGGCTGTGCACGCGTGTCCGGGTGTCGGTAGCGGAGCAACGCCTGGCCACTCCAGGGGCCGCCGGTGGGAGCGCCGGTACGGCCCGGGCTGGCGCCGAGCGGGAAGGTGCCGCCGCGGCGTTCCGTTAGCGCCTGAGGGGAGGGAGGCTGCGCCCGCCGCGCCGCCCGCTGCGGCGGGGAGAGGAGGCGTGTGGGCACGGAGGTGCTTCCCCGGCGGTGGGAGAACTTGGGAAGGGGGAGAAACCAGCCCGGCACCCCGCGGGTGCTGGGTCGCCCTTTGTCTCCCGCCTGCCTGCGCTGTCCGCCGGCGGCGGTGGGCGGGAAACCGCTCCCGCCCCTGAGGAGCCGCAGCCCCGCTCGCCAGCCTCGGCGCTCGGCACCAGCACTTTGTTGTCAACTTGGGCTGTGGTAAGTGTTGCGGCGGGACTTCTTCAAAACCCGTCCGTGCCGAAGCAGGCGGTGTCGTGAGGGTCTGCGTGCCCTTTGGGGTCGCTGCCCGCCCGGAGCGCGGTTCTGAGGGGCTTCCCTGGCGTGTGGCACGCTCCGTGCTGTCAGCTCCCTCCCTGCGCCGCAGACCGTACGTGTGTGCCGGGTGTTCCCTCTTTCGGCTGTTCAAACAATTAAGTAAACTTGTGTATTATGTCGAGGTAATTGTCCTGGTAAGCCTGAAGATTTAAAGTTTTAAGTTAAACTTAAAATGAGCTCAATTGTTAAAATGTTAACTCAGTTCTGGGTTTGTGTCTGCGTGCCTGATGCATCAGTATTAAAAGTCGCTTTTTTTTTTTTTAAATACTGCTCCCTATTACCTAATGTTAATGAGACACATGAATTCCGATGCGAACGTGTGAATGAACAGCTAGAGTATTAAACTTGTCAAACGCTGGCTGTAACTTCTCGCAGCACTGAGACGGCAAAGTGGGAAGACTGTGATGTCTGTGGGAGCAGGCAGATCATGTGCATGTAACCAGTCCCCCTCGCCTTCACGTAGGTGAGCAAGAGCACTACGTAGAAAAAAAAAAAAAAGAAAAAAAGTATCTGGATTATTATACTTTATTACGTGTACTGAATTTTCTCCTCCCCCTGCCACCTTGTTTTAATTGGGTCTTTGTATGATCTCTCACATATCAAATACTCCATGGATCTTGGTATTACAGGGCTACTTAAAACTAGAATAGTGTGTACGAATTGTCTAATATTAATCACCTGCAATCTCTGATTCCTCAATTCTTGTCTCATCGTTTTTAATGTGATCAGTAGTTCAGTCTAATAGAAAATGATGCTATTCTGCTTAGGTGAGAGACATTTACCAAAATCTCATAACATTAAGTCAAATGCATGTCTATTGAATTTTATCCTTTCTGTGAAATCGGTACATTTTAAAGTTAAGCTAGAAAGCCACAGTCCTACAGGTGCTAAAACTTAAAATAAAGTATATTATCTACCTCCATAAATTCTGTAATACTATTCCAAATTCTGTCTTCTTTTTTTATTACTTTTTTTTTTTCCAAATCAGTGGGGTCTTGGACCAGATTCATACTTTTTAAATTTACATCTATTGTGTTTTTCATAACAGTTGTGGGTTTGTTGAGTGTAATGAGGAACAGTTGCTGAGGTAGGATGGAGGAACAGTTAATGGCTTTTTCTTTAAGGTATGGGTTGTCTACAGAATTACACAGGGCAATTTAAGAGGTAATACAAGGTGAAGGCTTGTGGCGGTGTTAAGTTTGCTATTAAATGTAGTCATGAGTTCCAAAATATATCTTTACCAGACTTCCTATGCTCTATGTTCACATTCTCAAGTTCAGTTTGAGACTGAGTTTGGGTTTTTAAATTTGCTTTGACTTTGTCTCTCCATCTACCATTTTCAGCAAATGATTTGTTCACATGTATGTGAAAATATTCATGAAGCTGTTGCTCATCTACTTTCATATTCATTGTTGAAACCACACAATATGCTGTGTGTATGTTAGCCTACTGAACGCTTTAGCTACGGCACTGCCGGCTCAAATTGATTCCAAAAATGGCTTGGGATTAATGCACCTTTGAGTTGCTAAGTGACTTGCTTACTGTGGGAGCCTGCTGATGCGGTGTGTTTTTGTGTATGTTTTAAGACTTGGGTCTTTTGACCTTTTCTCATCCCATCCTCTCAGATGGAAGAATGTGTATATATTCATGCATAGTCTAGCAGAATTCTAGGAACACTACATTGTTGGAGTAACTCTTCTGAAATTTATTCTGTAGATGTAAATGCTGTGTTTATGTGTAATTTAATTCAACTCCTAATCTCACCAAACTAACAGTGGCGAGGGGTTAGTGCTTAGGATTAATCATATCAAGATCTAACTACTCTTGGCTCTTTAAAGTCCTTTTCAATTCATCATCCATAAAGACACATTTTTGGTGTAGCTGAATACATTTAAAAATACTTTCTGACAATCCATGTAGGCAATATATTATTCTTGTCTTTGTAAAGCCTAGGTCAAATATGAGTTATGTACGTCTGTCCTATGCTCAGTCTTTAGGTTGTCCTCATCTTAATTTTTCTGGCATGTAAACAAGTCTTCAAAAATTAATGTCTAGTTTATTTTATATACTCTTGCACTATCTCTGGTACAGTCAGTATCTCTGGTTACATGTCGGTATAATGGGCACATGGTAGGGAAAGACGTCTATATAGTCAACTATGATTAGCGATAGCTTTGTATTTTTGCGCAAATACTTGAAAGAGCAGAGTAGTGAAATTTGGAAATATCTCTTAAATTCTTGCATTTAATTCATGTCTTTCAAGCACTGCTAGTCTTGTGAACTGGATGATAAAAGGTTAGTGGAACTTGGGAGTGGGGAGAAATAATGCAATATGCGTTCCTGCAGGAGGAAAGGAAATACTTTCTGAATTTTGAATTATTGACTTGACAGAACAAGACATGTTCTTCAAACTTCTGGAGATAATGAAGCTAGCCACTTTCAGACAAATAATAATCCCACAATTCAATAACAAATGTAAAGCTTTGGACTTATTTTACATCCCTGCCGTTTTGACTGCTTTAAATTACCAAGTGCAGGTGGAAGTGAAGTGTGTCAATCACATTAGGAATATGGTGGGGGTTTTGTAGTGTAAATACCTTAGTACGGTCATTGGAAGGGGGATTTATGTTGGAGAAGGTCTCTAACAATACAGTACTGTGAGAATTTAAGTTGATTAATTCCTATATGAAATATTTTCAATTTCCTGACTTCAGTGAAAGAATACCATGTCGTCTTTTTTCACTTTGCCTCCCACAAATTCTGTTTCTAAAAAGATAACCACATATTGTACTAAATTTAAATGTAGACAAGATAATCTGCATTTTGCTATTAAGTAATGCGACACTGCGTAGCATTACTTTAAAATTAAAAGCTTCAATTTTGTTTTCCATTAGTCTCACATGCACACATTCCACTTCCAGTTGATCCCTCAGCCAAGCCAAGATCGGAGGTAGGTGCTGGAAGTGGTCTAGTGACTCTGCATTTCAAAGCATGAACCTTCCTGGTAGTGCAGCCACTGCTTAACTTGGCCTGTCTGTGTAGCAGTAGCGTTCTGTTCTGCCTGTTTGTGTTTAGAGTAGTTCCGAGTGGCATCTCGTTTGGTGGCCTTAATAATGTGTGTATGATAAAGAATTGTTCTTACGTGGTATGATTAAAATATCAACTGTAAGGTCACGTTCTGCTTTGTTTAATATACTTCAAAGCTAGTGATTATGAAAACTGCAGACTGTGGCTAATGTGATAAAAGCTGTGTGAGTTATCCGCATCCTTTTTTTGGTCTTTAGGGTCATTGCAAAGCAGCTGTAGCTATGAGAAAATTTCTTATTGATACAAGCTAATGAGTTAAATATGTGTCTGGTTTTGGGATTAATAAGGTTTGACCTTCTGGGTTGTAAAGGATTTTTGGTTTAGTTGAGTGTTTAAATATTATGATAAATCTTGAGAAATACTTTTTCAGACTTGACACTATTCCTTCAGGAAGAATCAATAATGACAAGTAATATACCGTCTAGAAGAAGAGAATTAAAATTATGTGGTTGTACTCGGTTTTAACCAAATAGCTAGCCTGTTAATCAGAAAATACCTTTCCACTTGTTTGTGTACTTCAGCCCTGCAATCTTGAACTATTACAGTTATGCCTAACCAAATAATTATTTAATAATGTAAACTATTTCCACGCTGCTGTATATGTCTACAAATCTAATGCTGTGATGATTTGATGGAGCTAATGCACAATTGGCTGCTTTTAGAAAGATCAGTTCTGTCAGAATTGTAGCTGAGACGGTACCATGTCTGCAGTGGAATTTCTTAAATACACAAAACCAAGCACTTGTTAGCTAGGAATGATCTCTTCCAAACCTCAGGGAAACTTCGGTTCCTGTGCTCTTCTGTTTTCATCTATTTTTGTCATCCATGTGTCTGTGTGTGCAGTGGGTTTGGGGATTTCCTTGTTTGAAGAGAGAACTGTTGTTTCCTTTCTAACTCTTTTGAGCAACATATTTAGCCTTTGGTTTTGTTTTGCTTTTTGAATTCTGACTGAATTCTGAGAATTTTGCTCAGACAC
The DNA here is from genome assembly GCF_023634155.1 of Falco peregrinus. NCBI lineage: Eukaryota > Metazoa > Chordata > Aves > Falconiformes > Falconidae > Falco > Falco peregrinus. The sequence goes on along the minus strand of NC_073732.1, from coordinate 25,129,707 downwards.
CACAGGAAAGCGAATGCTTTAATTGCCCTTGCAATAAGATAGTAAGTCCAAATGCTTACTCTCTAGTTGCATTTTGCATCTGCTACTTTTTGAGCAGCGACGCCTTCCCAGCCCTTGATTCTCCTGCAGAAGTTTGGAGTAAGCTGGAGAACTTGGACATCTATTCTTTAATGTGACTTTTTTTTTAACTGACCTTGTCATGTCAAGGCAATGTTAGGAGCATGGGTACTTTGCCAAAGACAGCCTGTCTGAACTCCTCATGATCACTTAGCCACTGGGGATTGCCTCCTTCCTTGACAGTATAGCAAAACGTCATTTTTCAGTTAATGTTTCTGTCTGAGGTGATGTTCACTGCCCCAGTTTCCCCATACATCTCAGTTATGTAATTTGTAGTTACAAAGAGAATAGGTTTAAGGATTTAAGACATCTTTTTTAATTGGTACACTGAGACTGCTCTTTTCAAATGCTTTTCCCCCCCCCATTTAAATTACAGCAGTTCTTGGAGCATTTAATGATAGTGTACTTCCTGTAGCCATTTGAATTCACTGGAGCAACTCATGTTTTCTTTATTGTTTTTTTTTTTTTCTGGTTTTTTTTTTCAAAAGAAACTGTTTTAAGCTATTAATCGAAACCTAAGACAACACAACTTAGTGTAGACCAGGTCTTCAACTTGAGATCCTGTTGATCTAAAGGAAAGGTGTGGAGGTGCCTACCCAAATTGCTGTGAGTATATGTAAAGCCTGTAGGTGAACGATAACCTTTTCATCTGCAAAGAAAAATGAGAAGTGGGAGGAAGAAGAGAGGGAAGCCAAGTTATTTTTACTGTAAATATGTCAGTTTATTGACTTGTTAATTTCAGATTTATTCAAAAAAGCAGGAGGAGGAAACAGTAATGTCTGCCAAAACCAAAGTAATTACTGGGAGTTGAAAGATGTCTAATGATTCTTACAAGTACTAAAGAGGAATAAACTATTCTCTTATTAAACTGGATATGGACCTTTAAAACCCTGTAGTAATCCTGCTCTGTCTTAAAAAGCATGTGTGCTTACATATGGTGAATAAAAACATCTTTATTAAAGTAACATTGTTTATTCACAGTAACATTACAGGCAGCAGGTGTTTTTGTTGTTAAAAAAAACCCCACACCACCTCAAAGCTGACTCCGCACTTGCCAAATATTACCTGAACGTTTATTTTGTAAAGCTGATGTTTGAGCTGAAGAGGATAGAATAGACTTTCAGTTTGATCCTTAATGTCCCTGCTACACCTTCATGGTCCAGCATGAAAAAGAAGGTCTTGTTTCACGACTGCATGTGCTATGGACCATCCTTTTTCTTTTTTTCTTGTCCTGTAACTCTGGCTGTGATTAGTTCAGTCACAGAATTCACAAACATGTCTGTTCTTTTATCTAAGGAAGTTATCAGTGGAGGTCTGGGAAGAAGAGAGCAGCAGTGTTTGAGAATCTCTTAAGAGAAGTAAGGCAAGGTGTTGAAAAGAGCAACCATCTAGCACTTGCATTATAAACACAGATGTGGAGCTGAACCCTTTTAATTCAACACTGTTTTGGTTTTTGGTTGCTATGATCTCATTTTCATCCTGCAGCAATGTTGATCTAAGTATTGCAGACAGAGATTATGTGTTGTCCATAACTGATAGTAGTTAAGGTCTGGAAGGGATGTTTTGCCTTTGCCTTTCATCACTCCTCTGCATCAGAATTGGGCCTTTCCTCTTCATCTGCTTGTCTGTTTTTATCAGTCTCCTTCAGTGCTCAGGCTTAACCAACCGTCCAGATCTCCCTCTACATGCTGTAGCGTTTCCCCTGCTATGCCCATGGTGCTTTTGCTCCTGCAGTGTGTGCCTGTAGATCTTTGCTTCTTTTAATCTCCAAGCAGCATTGCCCAACTCCTTAATTCTGCCATCTGAACATGCTGCTGCAAGGAAGCAGAACTGTGAGATGTACTAGATGTGGCTTTCTTTTCAGAGTAAGCAGGAGTAGTTTTATTTATACTGGTTCAAACAGAAAACAGTAGTCTGTGAAATATCCCACCCCCATGTGAACCTGTCCAGAAGTGGTTTGGTTTTTTAAAGTTTTTGGTGGTTTGTTTGTTGTTTTTTTTTATTTAAGCCAGAGACAAGGGAATGGCTAATGAATAACGTCTTCCCACATCTACCCCTGCCCCTCATGTGACAAACCTGAGTGAGTCAGGTGTGTAAAGAGCATCTCTAAATAGGAAATAGGAATTCAGCAAGACATGAAGTAACATCCTTCATAGAAGGAAGAAGCCTTATAGGACTAAGCAGCCTGAAACAGTGTTTGTGGTGCTTTGTAGCTCTGAGTGTTCTCATTCTTCTTACTGGGGATAGGTTCTGAATGTCATGAGTGCCTGAATGCAACTCCTCAATTCACTGTCACCTGTGTAGTCGCTGCATGCAACAACTGTGCTTATTCTCAGTTTGTAGGAGAGAGCCTTTGATTAGTCCTCCCCAGCATCTCTGAGGCATAGAAAATGTCACAGTAGCACAGAAGCCTCTGGATTTCAGAGCTTTTGGAGTCTCCACCTGCACAGAAGCTACTTGGCGTCATCTGTAGGTGGCAGCTTCCATCTGCGCTCCCTACCATGTGTGTGCTGAAATACTAAAGAAAGCAGGGCATTAGATCTACGAGGAGATACCAAGAAAAACAAATATGAGAAAAACAAGCAAGAAGAAATCTCTAATTACGGGGGATATGGAGCAGCAGGGCATATAGAGAAGATACCCATGAAAGTGAGTAAGAAACAAATTGACTGTAAGTGGATTTGTTTTGAGGGGATGATATGCATGAAGCGAAAAAATGCCACTGGTGATTTTTCGATACAAATGTGTGGGAGGAGCATGTACATACAATATTAAAACACAGTACACTTGTGAATTGCCACAAGTGATAGTAGGTCTTCATATATGAAGTGACAGCAAAATACCTTTTAGCTTCAAGAGGACAAGCTTTTACTCAGTCACTGTGAAAATAAAACCTTGAAATGAAGGTAGCATATTTCTGTACAAGGACGCTAGGATATCTTGTATTTGGGAGGAAAGCAACGTAAGTTCAAATCTGCATTTAAAATTGTTACAAGGAGCTAGGTCTAATACCTAGCTCTATCATCTTTACTTGTAGTGAAAGTCCTATGGAAGCAGCTGTATGATAGTGTGTTCCCACTATTTGTCATTTTGGTATTGGTAGAGACTAATTGAATTTATATTCACCATTCTTTGCTAATCCTTATCTATGTAAGTATCCTGTCTTTGAGTTATTCCTTAAGAATTGTAGGGCTTTAGAAGAATCCTCAGCAATATTGCTGAAGCACTGAGAGAGCAAGGACAAAATTAAATTTTTGCTTTCAAAGGCTCTAGGATTGTTCTGGAAGCTCAGAGAAGGTAATGCTAATGGACAGGATAGTTTTAAAGGAAGAAGAAAAAAATACTGGTTTTTTAGATTATTTGGTATAGACAAGTAATTTAATCTATACTTGACCTGCATTTCTCCACCATTAAACAAAAAGAGACTCCTCCTACTCATAAAATAAAATCCAGTAATGCGTGTGAGGCATGTGGGTGTTAGTTCGTTAAAAGGTAAAGGTTTATTTGAATGTGATTAATACTTTTAACAACCTTAATGTGTTGTATAATAGAAGTCATGTAAGCAACTAGGTGGTCGTGTAATTCAGCAGACATGGTGGTCTTTGCTATCCTAGAGCAGCTTGGTATAGATTTTTAGAGATACTAAATCATTCATATTAATTACTCTAAGAATAAATGGTAACATTTATCATAGACTTCCTGTTTTTATTTTGTAAATCTTTCAATGCAATGATGGAATAATGCTTTGAAAGCCAACAATTGCAAATCTGAGATATTGTTTGAATTGTAGAGGCATTTTGCATTGTCCTGATCAAAGTAACAAGTATCATAAATAGACTTACACAACACATAAATATTATGTACGTTCAAGGAGGCCATTAGAATACATCATTTATTTGGAAAATATTTGAGATAATGTATTGCTCACTCATAGAAAAATTCAATGTTGAGTTGAATTTCAATCAAGACTGTGAAAATACTTGATATCCTTTTGAAACAAGAAATTGTGCCATCACTGAAGTCTTGCAAGGCTGTGCATAGACAGGAAATGGCGTATTAATATTAAATTTCCATCTTTTCCACGCTTGAATGGAGTAGATCTGAAGTCACTTCGTTCAACAAAACAGCAATTTGGAACTGCTTTACAGAGTTCACTTGAGGCAACCTGCTCTTGCTAGTTCCCTTTAAATATGGATTATGGAGACTACTGAAGACTTTTTCATATTTAAATTGCCACTAGTTTTATTTTCTTACATTTTACCTGGTTGACTTGGGAAATAAATTTTTTCTGTCTTTTGGCTTACACAAAATATAGTTAATTAAGATATGCTATACTTTCTCTCCAGAGTCGAAGTATAATGTTCAGCTGGCCGACTTGCATGAATAATCCATCACTGTGTATCATTAATTTAGAAGACAAGCTATGGTAATTGATGTCTTTATGCAAGCTATGGAAATGCTTAGGGAAATCGCTTATTTTCTTGTTTGTGCATTTTTTTACGTTTGTTTTAGAATATTTCTAGGCCTGAGTAGTGTTGCGTTGTAGCCTCTGAAACAGATTAGCCTAGATTAACTGTTTCTGTGGGAACAGAACCATTTCTTGTTTTTGAGTAAAAATCTGAATATTTTTATCTGAAAAACTATTAAAATTGTAAGACTTAACCTTGGGCAAATCTTGTGCACATATACTGGATGAACCACTGCATAAGTTATGGAAGTTTCTAGTATAAAGGCCTGGCACAGTGATATTAGCAGTAGCCCCTATATAGTAAAAATGTCTTTCAAAAATTATGACATTATTATATCTGGTACTGGAAAGAGGGATTGCAAGCATTAGTACATATTGTGTAAGTTGGTATTTAGACCTTCCTATACTTTGGTACATTGGAAGTGATTACCTGATGAGTTGGTAGCATGTTTCTCTATCAAACTAAGCATAACAAAAGCTGATGATATGTATATTTTCTTGGAAGACTTACACCTGAAGATAATTTAGCACACAATTCATAAAGTTTGCTTATATGTTGTTCCATTGTAACCATTGTGTCTGTATGGCTAGAAAAGTTACTGATTTTTGTTTCCTTTGTAGGTATCCCTTCACTTTCACTCATAATTGAAACATTAGAGTTTACTAGTCTATTGCGGTACATAGCAATTTACAATTATTTTGTCCATCTTCAAAACAAGAAAGAGGCAGCCAAGTTGGTATTTGAATGAGAGTCGACTGCTTAGTGGTATTTCAGTAGCAGTTTAGAAGCTGAGTATCAATAACCTATAAGAAAGGCATCAGGTTGCTGAGGTAAATACACCAAATGGCAATCATTTTTGGGTTCTAACAGATCAGAGTAATTTCAGCATTTTTTTCTTTTATTGCTGGTCCCTTATATTTGAAAATAAATGTCTGTTCTACCTCTAAATTCCTCCTGTATCAGCAACCAAAGATCTTTGTCTTCAGTTTGAGTCTTTCAACTTCATATGTGGTATTGCATTTGCAGAAAGGTTATGGGCTCCGCCTTAAATAGACTTTATGCTTTTCATTACAAAAAAAATAATTTTATGAACCTATGAAAGGTTTTGTAATGTGTGCATGCAGATTTCATATATGCAAATTGCAATAGAATTAATGTATTTCAATTGGCTGTAATGGGTCTTGGATTATATGTGATGTTTTCTATTCCATAGAGGAAACTTCTTAAATACTACTTATGTGTTCAGTAACTGAAATGCAAAAGGGACCATTTCTACATATAGTCCTTAAGATGTAATAATTCTGAAAATGAACAGGCATACTTCTTTTGTGCCTTCCCCCCCCGGGAATATTTACCTCCCATTTAAGCACCAAAATAGAGGCTTGTTTTCTCATGTGCTTGGCTACTCCTGCTTGCTCTCAACCGAGCTCTGGTGCGCTGCACTTTGAGAAATCCAACCCCTGAATTTTGGCATGATATGTAGGAACAAAAAGAGAACATGTTCACAATAAACTGGCATTTGAGCTAAATTCAAGTAGTCTTTGCCATTTTGGTTTAAATCTGTAAGATATGAGAAGTATCATAGCTTCAGTTATTGAAAAATGGTAATCGCAACTCTTTATAAAGTGAGATCAACCAGGTTTATTAATGCTTCCTGTGGACATACAGTGACTTTGCCCTGGGATGTTAAATGCCAAATTGAGTTGTGTAATTTTACTTTTTTCCCCCTTACAGACTGAGTGGCTAAACGTGCAGAATTTTCTGAGTAGCTCAAAATATTTTTGTAATACTAACTCAAGCCAAGGGGGAAAAGAAAATGTCATTTTTCAGGCCTTCTATTTAAAAGCAAAGATGCATAGTGAACAGAACCTGGTTCCTAATGGGGTTTGTATGCCAGCCACAAAACTCAGGAAATGGTGACTATTTCTGTGTTTCCATGCCTGATAAGGAACAGAGATTTGAACCTTATTTGCCTGCTTTGCAAAAAATTCCAAAATCATTGAACCAATAGAGATTTTGAGCTGCACCTTTCTTGGTGTTCCCTTAACAATTGTTTCATTTGTGCAGAACATAGACTGGGAGTGTATTTATGTAGTCTTTTTCTCTTGCTTTCCCTCTCATGCATCTTCCATGTGAGTTCACTATTCATTAGGTCACTAAAGTCCTTTTCAGCACTGTTTTTCAGTATTTAGAGGGTAGATAGCTTTATGGTTCTTAAAATGGGGGCATAGAATATATATGGGTAGAGGTGTACATGTGTATGTATACATGTATGTGTACGTATCTTTTTCAGAATATGGAGGACAGAGAAAATGTATTCTGTATATGAGAAACTCAATTCTCTAGTTCATCTGCTCTCCCAAGTCACAGTCAACTGTCTCTTGACTCCTGACATGCTTGTCTAGCCTTCTTAAAGGGATCTAGTGGATATGGGTAGATCTAGAGAGCTCCCCAGGCAACTTACTCCACAGCTTCATTGTCTTTGCTATCAAAATACTATTGTTAAAGTCCAGTCTGACGTTTTGTTACTACAGTTTGTGAGTTTTCTTGTCCCATCCACTATGTGTACAGAATCAGATTAATATTTTAATTGCTTTTTTTCTTCTTTCTCCATGGTTGATACCAAAGATAGAGCCTGAAATAAAACATGCCCAAACTGGCAGTATGTGAACTTTTAAGTCCACAATACTTTCATACTTGGCTATCTCAACTGGCATCATTTTTAGTCCAATTAAAAAATAAGTACTTGCCTTAAAAAAGTAACAGCTGGACTGCTATCACAGTCAAGCTTAGAAGAAAGTTACGTAGAAAGTACTGGTTTTTGAAAGGTACTGCTTGATAATATAAGCTTTTATTTTACAGTAAGCAGCTTGACCTCTTTGACAATTGGTTTGCAATATCATAAACCAAATACACTGAGACATCCACAGTTTGATCAGGACATTACAGGGGAGAAAATTCTAGTATGCATTCCCGAATAAAGTAATCTCAGCAGTTAGAGGGAGTGGAGAGTTGCTGATGTCAAATAGCAGGTGAATATGTTTGCAGTTCCCTTCCTGAAACAAGCCAGCAAAAAGATAGTGGTGAGACCTATGAAAATCTGAACAACCTGAGGACTTTGAGGTAGTTAGTGCTCTCATTTTGTAACATCAAGGTCTGACTCTTTCTATATAAACAGGTTAAACTAGTAGAACCTTTTAAAACATATACAAGGAAATGTTTCTTTAATAGGGCCACAGTAAAGATTTTTTCTTAATGCAGACTCACTGAAAGGGAGTGTAAGCAGTGTTTGAGCTTAGGGATCAGCTGTGGCCACTCAGGCTTGTAATTACAGTTGTGATAAGTGTGTTTTCAAGCCTTGCTGTACTGAGAGTTTTCTTAATCCATTATTTTACTAGGTCTTTGAATTGCCCCTCCTAGTACATCATAACAATTCCTGAATCCCTGTGAATCATGGGAAAACAAATGTTAGGCTATTAATTTCTGGCTATAGAGAGACATAAATTTAAATCTTACCTAGGCAAGTGCATGGTTGTGCCTGACATCATTAATTCTGTGTTTAGTAGGCACAGTAAGCATGCAAATATTACAACTCGATATCCAGTGAAGACTGGACTGTTTAAAGTCTAGCATTTTAATTTACCATTGGGGGGAAAATGTGTAGTACACTTTTAATCTATTAATAGTCTGTTACTGCAGACTTTGGGAACTAGAAGAGACATCCCCTATTTAAGGTTTGATATTTGCTGCAGTTGGCTTCCCTGTATTTTTATGAAAGCAAGCATGAAGCTGTCGTCTCAGCTGATTACTGTTTGCTCTTTAGGTCATGCAGAAATCCGTGCCATTGAATGTCAAACAGGACTGGACACTTGATACAGTTGAGCTGCTTTCACCTGTATGCAGAGAGTTTACTGCTTAAAACAACAAAACTATGAGCATTGTTCTTCACTTGAGGAGAGCCTGTACATTCTGCCTTGGAGAACTTTGAACAAAGAAGAAATAAACTTAAAAAAAACTTCAGATGAATAGTTTCATACTGGAAGTAATGTTTCCCCTTTAATTTCTACTACTATACCTGCTTCTGTCCCTCTAGCAGGTGGGCTAGCCATAATTTTAAACACCATTTCCTATATCACGGTGATAAACTTTCTGATTACGAGACAGAGGGGGCTGAGGTATACGGTCTAGTTTCCACACGGTGTACAGCTGGTCTCTGTGTGCTTCTTCAAGGATTAACAGATTCTTCGTGTGATTAGAGGTGAGCTTTTGACCATTTGCACATTGGGGTGTATTTGGATCCAATAGAACTGTTCTGTAGTGAATAAAAAAATGGGCAACACTTCTCATACAGCTGCACCAATTGCAAGCCTGTATGAGGCAAGGAGTTCTAGTTGATTGTTGGCTGAGTTTGCTGCTGAGGTATATTGATTGAAAATTAAAATATCTTTTCAGCTGTGGCTGTGTTAATGGAACAGGTTGGCACAAACTGGATCTAAACTCCTTGCTGTGAGGTACATCTGTCCATTTACCTATGTAACACCTTAATTTAGACATTAGCAGTCAATCTGTGGGAAATCTTGAAAACTGGGATCTTACAGGCAGAAGAATTCAGGTTAGCCTATTTACTTTTCAAAGCCACGCTACTTAAAAAGATTAACCTAATTTCTAATAAGAATGTGTATATTACCCATCAATGTAAAATATTAAGCGTGCATGAATCATAGCTTATACTACAAAAAATGGCAGTAAAATTATTGTCTCTCTAACAAAAGGTAGAATTAATATTAACTTGCCATGGGAAATCCTAGAGGAAACACCTAAGACTTGCTGGAAAACAGTCTGTTTCTGGGAGGGAGAGACAATGAGATTTCAAACCTTGTTTTTCATTCTGGGTGTTGGAAATGATTACTTTCTGTAAGGTATTGGAGTTTATGAATTATAAAAACCCATTTAAAAATCTTAAAAGAAACCAAAACCAACCAACCAAGCAAACAAAAAAATCCCCAAACACACTCAGTACAACATAGCACAAATATGTTCATATAGCCACAGGGAGACTGTGTAGATGTGAGCCAGTGAACAATGGAAGCGGACTGTTTCTTCAGTGCTTCATGATTGCTCTTGTTCATGTGAATTACTTCAGCATTTAGAATTGGATCTAACATGATACAAGCTTTTTTGTGTGGGAGAATAAGCAAGATTAAGACAAATTCAGCTCCCCACATGTGTTGGTTAAATGGCTCATCATCAAGTGGATACTTGGAACAGCATCAGTTCTCATAAACACAAACCAATGAGGCATGAACAGTGATCCACAGAAGTGTGCTTCAAGGCCAGATTCCATTTTCCAGGCACAGCTTGAATACTGGACTCTAAACTGAGCTGTTTTGTCCATGGTGAGCCAAGAGGGGTATATTGACAGCTACAGATCTCCAAGGCCAGGGCAAACAAAACTGTAAGAACAAAAATGTGAATATTTCACACACACACCCAAGTAAAATGAGTCTTGTTTTTTTGCCTCTAACTGAAGAAGCTATATTTCTTTGGTTGTTGCAGGTCTTCTGTTGTGTGTAAGATACCTGCACAGCACAGAATGGGTTTTTTTCCTCTCTGCCTTTTTCTTTCAGTTTCCAGCTCTCCCATTTACCCCTTGAAACTGCTACTGTTCCAGATATTCTCTCTGAACAATTTCAGTAACACATGCAGAGCACTGAGTTTGCTCCTTTTCTTCATACCCTGCCAGCTCCCCCAGTTTGAACAGTTTGAGGCTACTACTGTTTCCTTTTTTCTTAAGCTGGTAAGCTCATAGATGCTTATGAAGAAGCAGGAGGGAGGAAGGACTTGAATGATGATGTGGAGAAAAAAGTGAGGATTTTAGTGGCAATTCTGCCCACTATGCCACGCTAGCTGGTTTTTCATCCTGTCCAGATACTATGTGAGTTGGTCAGTTGCCTGTATTGGTGTCTGTAATTGGGCGATGCCCTGGCTGCTTTCTTTTTTTAGAGATTTGCAGAGCTGCTCTCAAGTGGAAGAAAACTGGAGTTCTGGTGTTGAAGAAATCAGAGATAAGAGACACATTAAAATATTTGAAAATATGTGAAAACTCTTGGTTGAGCAGATAGCAGTGATGCTGAACCCTAAGAGGAAAGAATTGGAATTGGCTGTAGGTCAGGAAGGAGGGGAAGTTTCATTTTGTTCTCCATGTGGTCTCTCCATGCTTCTCACCCCCTTTGGGAAGAGCAGTGATCAGCATGCTTCACATCAAAAAGAAATCCTTATCATATGCCTTGTTTGGAGTTTTACACTGTGTGAAAGAGTGAAAAATTCTGTTACTAGCTGAATTTTGCATCCAGATTTTCCTGTATTTTTTTAGGAAAAAAAAAGTCATTATTGTGTAACATTTTATGCTGTTATCCGAGAGAAATATTTGAAGCGGTGAAGCTTATATAGCAGCGCTATATTTTTTTGTGTTACTGACTTTGATGGAATGTACTTGTTCGCTGGTTCATAAGTAAATACCCTCTGTGTGACTCTTCTTTCTTGTCCTTTTCTCTCTGAAGTTTTTGTGTGAGACCAGCTTTACAGGCTGTTTTTATTTTGGATTTTTGTATCAATTGTGGCTCTGTTGGTCAGCCTCAGCACACTTGCCAAAACAGCTTTTTCAACTCGGTTTTTAAAAACAGCCTTTCATAGGCCCTGTCCAGCATCAGCTGCTGTGCCAGGACAGCTCTATTAACTGGATGGTAATGGCCTGGCCACCTCTGCCAACAGGGTCCCCAGGCTGGCTCCAGAGCAGCTGCCAGCACGGAAGGTGCCAGGGCTGCGGGGTGGCTGGGGAAGCAGGGCTGGCATACTGCTGTGCTCGAGAGAGAGCGTGGGCCAGTGTTTCATACTGTTCTGTTGCTGGCTGTCAGGACTGTGCCTGTTGTGACGCTCTGTCTGATACATGCAGTTGCTTCTAAGAGTAATTGCAGCTGGCTGGAAGCTCACCAACAGCTGCGGCTGCTGCTGTCTTGCATCTTCTGTATAGAAATGGACTATCAAGCTGAGAAGCAATGTCCGTGCGTTATAAATAACAGTCCTTGTAACAATGAATTGTCCATTGTAATTAATCAGGGTACAACATCTACTTTTAATGCTAGGATTAATTGGTGGTTTCTTTTTTTCCCCCCCCAAAAATAATCTGTATATCTTGTTACTGTAAAAAACTAATTCTACTCTAAGTAGTGTTAACGTAAGCGAATAACAACTCTCCTGGTGATAGTGACATTACCTAAGTGTAAATGGAGCCCAATGTTGATTGCAAGTCTGAAGCCAGTATTGTTCTATAGGAAAGCAAGCTGGTTTGTATGTCACGCTTGCATTCAGTTTATGAAGCGATAGACTCTTTTCTGAAATCCTGATACATTTTAATTTACTTTCTTCATCTTGTTGATGTAGTTTTACCATAGGCTGATCTTTTTTCTTCTGAAGTCCTGGTGAAGGAAGCTAAACAATATATCGAAGAATTAACTTCTGCTTTGAACTTTTGAAACGGTGTTTTGCAGCCAAGATATACCTTGTCTGTTACATTGAGATGATTTATAGACTATCATTCCTCATTGCATACTGTTAAAGATATTTAAATTTTTTTCAGGTGGTTGGTAGGCTTTTGAAATGCATTCAGCAAGTCCCTTCCAAAGAGATGCAGTTTTAAGGTACTTTTTATGCAGTATCTCCTATTCCTATGAATCCCTGAATACTGAGGGACTCATGTTCAGTATTTGTTTATCCCCACTGAGTGTCCTCCTTCAGTCCTCCAACATTGGAAGGTTTCAAATTGGCTGTGAGAGCTTGTATAATGCCAGGCAAAGTATATATTCTAATGTAACATATCTCAAGTGACTATGTATAAATACAGAGTTGCAAGAAAAAGTGTATGGGCACATGAAACTTTGTATTCCAAACTCACTTGCTGTAAATGCTTTCACAGAATGTATTATTAATATTTATTGGTTCTGCTGAAACTGTAATATCGTAATGCATTACAGCAATATATGTGACATAAGTGAGAGCTTTCATTGCTTATAAGACTACGCTCTAGTACACGCAGTAGCATCGCCTTTAGACTTAAACTGCAATGATTGCATCTGGCAGTTGCATATGGTGAAACTTAGCTACTGCCCTTTTAATTAAATTATAGTTGGGAGCTTGCTTCTGGGAGCTTCCTGATCAACTGAAATCCACAGTAAAATAACAGAAATGTGACTTATTGTAAGAAAGGGAATTTGCAGCACATGCAAGAGCAGGCAAGAAGTTGTTGTTATATCTAAAGTAACTGATTACAGTGTGCTATCTCTGCTGCTTCTATTAGAAAACAGCTACTAGACAATCAGTTCACACCCTACCTTTCCCAAACAGCCCTAAGGAAACCTGGGGGAGGAGAAATAATGCTGTTGTCTCATTTGGGGTATCTTCCCTAGATGCTGTGAGTGGAGTACTATGTTGGCCTTTTCATTCAAAAGAAAAAGAAGATTTCCAAAAATAGAACTTGGCAGAATTGGTTCTTGAGAGCCTCTTAAGATGCAACTTTACCTCCTATGTCTAGGTATTGTTTATCCTTCCATAGTAAAATCGGGTAAACATCTTCACCACAAGACTAACATGCATGAGAGTAATCTCATTCAGAGTGGTGTATGGGGCTAACAAACCTCACAGAAAAATATATGTAAAAAACCCCAATATTAAAGAAATCAATCTATCCCTGATTAAGCTGCTTCTGTGGAACTTGACACCCCACCCCCCTTTTGATCTGTTGAAAGTAGATCCCGTATAGTATTTCAATTTCTAGCCTTGAGGCTCTCCCCAATCAGGCCTCATTGACTTTCTCAGAAGGGCCACCTGCACACTCGCAATTCTGAGCCTTTATAGTCCCCAAATACTTCATTTTTTTTCTTTCACAGAGGTTGGTTATTTAGTGTATTCTTATTTATAGCTTTTAGTTTGTGGGGCACGTTGTAGCTGTCACAAATAAAAGCGCGTTGCCAAACAATTTCTAAAAAATCCTCTCTTCTAGACAGAAGAAACAAATAGAGAAATTGTGTATGGGTCCTCACAACTGCAGGCCTTATAGTAGTGGATTTTGAAATAAGACCACCTTTTCTCAATTGTCTAGACATGGATTTAGATGTTTGCTTTAGGCTATTCAAATTTTAAGTATTTTGGACATGGCTTCTCAACATATCTTTTTATTTTTTAATTGGAGCTGAGGGATTATGCTTGAGGAAGCTCAATTAAAACAACTTTGGCTTGCATAATTGCTTCAGCAGGTTAGTGACTCGGCGCCAAGCTCCATGAAAGTTTAAATCCCAAGTGGTTTTAGTGGTAGAAATTGTCAATATGAAAGTTTTCAGTGTACCATTTTCCTTTCAGGTTTTCTTGAAGTTTCTGGTGTTACGGGGTTATTCATAAAATAGAAATAAAGAATCCTGACAGCCATGCCTTGCTATCTGTTGGAGAGCAAGCATTTAGTATAGTCCAAACTTTTAATAGAAGGAGTCTTCTTTGTCTTAGTCACTATATGCTAGAGGTTTAAATACCCAATATTTTATATAGGGTTATTATGCTGCTTTCTAGTGAAATTAACCTCAAGTTTTTCTGCTCCAGAAGGCAATGACTCCATAACTGACAGATGGTGATAAAATCCCATAACTTTATTACTAATGTTTGTGCAGACAAATATGGATGTCATTGCACATATCTGAAACAGATTCAAACAAACTTAATGATTCTAGATGTGTCTGTGGAATCTCTGTCTGACAAGGTCATATGCTCACATAAGCTAAGGATAAACATCTTTTAGGGATAAACATGTTTTTGCAACATGGAAAATGTAAATACCAGCCCTAATATGGAGGAGTTGACTTGCTGGCTAAATTTAACTCATACAGTTAGCATTTATGTACCTGCCTGGTGGCAAGAGGCATGTATAATTTCACGATTGTCACCATTTCCAGTAACCAAAGTATGTTGTAGACACTTACATGTACTGCTTGCACTGTCCACGATAGCTGTAATTTACAACATTTTATGGACTTCTAGTTATTCTCCCTTTTCCTTGGGTATATTCTTCTGGCTGTAAGCAATAATACCTCATGAATTGCATATCTGTTGCTCTGAGAACTGGTACTTTGGTTTACCTCCTGTCAGCTTGAGGCAGGCTCTCCCATATCTCAGCTCCAGTGTAAGCATGCCCTAGTGGGTTGTGTAAGTAGACCCTTTTATAGCACTTGGTAGGATGTAGATTTACCATTTAGATGCTTGATGACAGCGGTTAGCCTTTGCACTGCTGTACCCTTTATAGCTGCCTGTTTTCACTTGTTATGTAAAAGAAATTATTTTTCAGGTGAAGGCAACTCAGGTTACAGCTTTGTTTCGCAGTACACTGTCATTCCCTGTGCTGGAGGGCAGAAGTGGCTGAATGATTGGGAGGAAAAGGACAAAGTAAGAAACTGATGGGAGGAAGTGCCACATTACTTCTGTGGGATTTTCTAGAAGTGAAACCACAGCATTCCAGATGTGAGAATACTTCTGCTCCAGTAATGCTAGCTAGAGATGTAATTTTTGCCTAATCTTGAAATAAAAATCTGAAAGGTTGGATTCCTGGGCAAAGAAAAGACTGAAAATTTATTCTTTTATTCTTCTGCAGTACAAACTGATTGAGTGGATCTGTAAGATTCTTGAGATCTGTGGTAGCAGCCATGTTCCCCTGTTGTGTCAGGGCAGCATGCCCGAGGCAAGTCTAAACCAGTCCAGGAGCTCTTCCTCAGGGCTGCAGGCCTCCTTGGCACATCCTTCAGGGTAGCCATGACAACCACCGCCTGGTCCTGGTGAACAGCTAATGATCCTGCTAACTGCTTAGTGCATCTCCTTGGTTCTGCTGGTGTTCACTGGTTTCTTTTTGGAGGGAGAGCTGTGGTGATTTTCCAAATTGTTATTAGTAGTTCTGCAGTCCCTCTGAGATTGTGTTGTTTGGTATGATTGCCAACAAGAAATCATCTAGAACAAAGGTGCCTGCGACAATTATCATATTTACTAACTGGCAAGGCAGCAATGACTGAATTTCACCAAACTTCTATCTTGTCATAATTAATCTGTCAGAAACGTGAAACAGTGTTGGCTAGATTTGAGGGGAAGGTGGAAACACCCAGCTCCTACCTAGGTAGATAGATGGTGGGGTTTTTTCCCTCTGACCAGCAGGGCTTGCTCCCTAAGTAAAGTCATTTCTTGCTTTATAAAATTGTTCTGCCAGACTTCTGTCAGTTCCTGCAGATGCTCTTCATTACAGGAGAGAATGTAATCAGTTCTGTTAACATGCTTGCTTTTCTTTTATACACTGATCAGAAGGAATCAGCAGTTTTTCTCGTCTGTGCTTCCCACACCTTCGGTGTTTAGCTTGCATGTAGCCAAGAGTAATCTTTAAGGCAACTAATCTTAGTTTAGTCTGTGTGCTGAAGAACTTAGGCAATATATCACAGCTTTATTTTGTAGGTTTTTAAAGCCATAAGTGAGTTGCTTTATAAAACCCACAGTCTGTTACAGTATAAAAGACAAGGAAATTATAACCCCTTTTCAACCTGTCTGGCATGCGTAAGGTACTAGAATTCAACCTTTAATTGAATTTTTGGCACCTTCCTACACTGAGTCCAGTTCTCCTCAAAATTAATGTATGTGAACCCAGTTTGAGTTTGTTGATGTGCTAGCTCTCAAAATATCTTGGCTTACATCGGATGCTTGTCCCTTTTGCATTTTTCTGAAAGCATATGTAATGAACTGAATAGTTCAGGGTTTGTGGGTGTGAGGAGATGATGTTGTTTTACTTCCTCTTAGTCATGCCAGCCTTATGCTTGGGGAAGGGCAAGTGCTATAGTTAATCGGTCCTGTGTTCTAGCCTATGAATGTTTTTCTTCAGACGTTACTAAAACTGGTGTTCCTTCTGCCCAGATAGAGGAGTACATCTGTGCTGGCCACAGGGCCAACAAACAGGCATGCTGCCCTTTCAGCTGGTTGTGACCTGTTGTGGAAGTGTAGTAGGCTGAATTTAAGGACTGATGAAATCCTTACAGAAGATTTCTGAAATTCTGAACTAAAAAGTTGCCAGGAATGGAAGTAGTCATGACCTTAATGCAAGTACCTACTGAACAACATATATCTGGAATATATTTTATTTTATTTTATTTTTTTTGTTACTAAGTAATGTGTGGGGGGAGTGACAGAAAATAAAAACTTAGAAAGAAGAGTGCCTTTCATTTCAGTTGTCTCCAAGAAACTCTTTAAGCCGTGTACAGAACGGTGTCCAAAAGCAAAAGAAGACCCCAGACAAAATAGGCATTTCTCTGTACCCAGAGCAGAAACACCGGAAGAATCATGTAAGAATGTCAGACTGAGTGAACTTGGTGATCCAGTGAAGAAGTGTATGTATGTTAGAGAAACCAATTTACACTGAAGTTGTGGTAGAAGTCACCAAATAACATCTGCGCAGGTAAAGCTGTGCAATAAGGTCTCATCTGGAGGTACAGGTATCTATCAGCTTTTTGAAGCAATAATCCATTGTTTAGTGTTCTGTTTCTGCTTTATCTTTTTTTTTTTTTCCCTGAGTACAGTTGCAAAACTAATACTCTGACAAACCTCTGTAGCAAGTGATGATTTGTGATACACAATAGTTTTTCAGGAAGAGGCTGTTGCAAGGAGAGTGTTTGTTTGCACTGATTCTTTGATTGCCTTGTGGGAGAGTGGTGTTCATGCATGAATTAAGATAAAATAAAACAAAACTTAGATTCTGTCTGAGACTGGCCCTCAAATGTGAAATTGGTATCTTTGATGGTATCACATCTGTGTGATTGAGGATTGAAAGTATTTTTAACAGCTTTTTCTTTCATTCGTATAGGTAGCCAATGAATGCAGTAACATTTGAAACTGGTGGTTCTTGATTTTTAAACTTTGTTCAATGTGGACTTTTCAGCTGATGCAGTATTATTTAACTAGGTTTTGTTGATGCAGACCACCAGTGACAGACTGCCCTGGGGATGACTCTGAGGAGAAATTAAAAAAACTGACTAAAAAGTTTGATGATACTCATGGGAAGTGTTCAACTTCCTGGGCATGCATTACATAATGTTCAGCTTCATTTCTGTCAGTTAAAGAATGTTTGTGAATAGGGTGCAGTCAATTTAAAATGATGTTTTCTGTACTGCTGTGGAAACAAAACACAGTGCCCTCTTACTGAAAAGAGATTCTGAGAACATGCTGCACCGTAGTAAGTGCTCAGCTGTTCATTGCACCAAGACCTGCTGCATGAAAAGGCATGGGGAAGCATAAAACCAAAATTAATATAGCCTAAAGTAAAGCAGAATCAGAGAAGCAGTAACTGTTACAACTAGAATGATAATTAAGAGCTCGATTCCCTGTTGTCAGTAGAACAGCGTATGCTTGTACCAGAAATGCAAGAGTTGAACTGAAGAATTTACCACAGACACATCAGAGTATATGGATAAGATCTGACCATTTTCACATTGGCTGGCAAGGATTCATCAGGTGTCTGTTCTGTTCTACAGCCTTCTCCCCACTGATCATCACCCACAGATCTTCAGTTTGCTCTAAAATATCTTCTCTTGCATCGTGCACTAGTTCATACATTGTGAGAGAGACATATTTTCACAAGTATCTTGAGAGCACTGCCAGCAAGAGATGGTTGCATCCTCTGCCTATACCTGGGTGCTCCTTCCCACTTCCCTGGATGTGTATATTGGGAACTTCACTGTGAATTCTTAGAAAACCTCTCTAGACTAAAAGTGATGTGGAAGGGGCATTCCTAGTGGCAACTTCAGTTCTTCACAGCTTAACCTCTTGCATTGCCATCAACAGGATTTAAACATGTGTTTTAAAACTAAGTGTGTTTGGTACTTTGTAAGAGGATTTCGGTATAAATGTTATTTCTCCCCATCTATGTACTTTATTTTCTGTCCAACTAAATAATTATTATAATTTGATAATTTTGCATGAGGAGCTTTTCCAGAGTCGTCAGGAAGAAAGATGACTTCAATTTGATTATAATTTGGGGGTTTTAGCATTGTCTGGTACCAAGTATTTTATTAGCATTCAAATAGTATAACCTACATGTTAAGCACTCTAATTAAGATGTATAAATTTTCCTCCTCCTTCCCCCTTGCAATTATTTAAGCCTGTCTCACAATAGCACATATGACAGGGATCGGTGATGGAGTGCTGAATAGCTGGCTTTGCGGCTAAAAGGCTGGGGAAATGTCTTTTTTAAAAATGGAAGATTATCTTACATCTGTTGTAACCTTCTCAGGTCTCAAAGTGAGCTCAAACAGTTCTTGATAGAGGGGTGGAGAAAGCTTAGCTATCTGTATAATTGCATCCACATTAAGTGACACTTGTTTGCTTAGATTAGGATGTGAGAGTCCCCAAATTTGCAGGCCAGTTTGAAAGCCATGATGATGCTTTGGGTTCATCCTCAACAAAAGGAAGATAAGTTTTTGCTTATCTATTTTTTGAGTACAGTTTTTGACAGTACTGTAGACCTCCTGCATGACGTAAGTTTATAAGCCTTTCTCTTGCCTTATACAGCTTCTAGGATGAGAGACTAATACCTGGGCTTAGTCTATCACAGTGATGTGCTGCATGAAGTCTTACGTAACACTGGGAGAGAGGCATACTCTGGTGGTTTGGTGGTTTTTTTTTAATAAAGAAATCTAGAATGCCCATGATCACAAAGAAAACTGAGAAGTCCGGTTATTTTCTGTAACAGAAACCACAATATCTTTAAGTCAATAATGAATAAATGGGTAGGTTAAAAAGAAAATTCAATTAACTGCTATTAAGAAAAGCAGTTATTGGGGAAGTTTGTGGTATGTTGATAATGTTTTGGGCAATAAAAAGATTGCAGTGGTCTTCATGAAATAAGTAGCAGTGGTCATGGCTCAGATTGAAGTGTGTTCCATGGGATGGTGTGAAGTGCTGGATAGTTTCATAAGGGTACTGAAATATGTAGCCATCAAGTAATAAGCACAATATGAAGCTGGTGCTTTATGCTTATATGACTGCTGTGGCTTAACCCCGGCCAGAGACTAAGCACCATGCAGCCACTTGCTCACCAACCCCACCACCTCCCCAGTGGGATGGGGAGAGGGTCACAAGAGTAAAAGTTAGAAAAGTCATGGGTTGAGATAAAGACAGTTTAATAGATAAAGCAAGACAAGGAATTCATTCACTACTTTCCACTGGCAGGCAGGTGTTCAGCCATCTCCAGGAAAGCAGGGATCCATCATGAGTAATGGTTACTTGGGAAGACAAACACCATCACTCTGAACGTCTCCCCCCCCTTTCTTCTTCTTTTTACCCCAGCTTACATACTCAGCATGACATTGTGTGGTATGGAATATTTCTTTGGCTAGTTCGGGTCAGCTGTCCTGGCTGTGTCCCCTCCCAATTTCCTGTGCCCTGCCAGCCCTCTCGCTGGCAAGGCTTGAGAAACTGCAAAGTCCTTGACTTTGTTGTTGCTAAGTAAGTTTTATACTAAGAACATCAGTGTGCTATCAACTCTGTTCTCACGCCAAACCCAAAACACAGCATTGCACTAGCTGCTAAGAACATCATTAACTCTATCCCAGCCAAAACCAGGACAATGACTTACTCTGTGCCATTCTTAAATAAACTGGAGCCTTTGACGGATATTTTTGATATCTTGGTAAGAAACAAGAGAAAGATAGATCAGGTGGCCCAGAGAGATGAAGTGGCGCCAGCAACAGAGGAAGGCTTTTTAGAAATTGAGAAAAGGGGCATATTTCTTAACATATATGGAACCAATCATCAGAAAGGAGGTGTGGAGCAGGGGAGAAGCAAGGCTTTACCTACCATGTCTCACTGAGCCTGTCCATTTCTCCTGCAGTGTGTGTTATTGCTGCACCAGTTCATCTATTTAATTTTCTCAGTGCAAAAATAAACAAAAGGCTGCTCTGTGGCTGGGGGACAGAAAGAATCTTAACTAGTCACTGCATCAGTTTCTGCCAAGGCACGTATGTGTGCCCTGTTGCTTTTCATATTTTCTCAGCTATAAAATGTGAGTAATAAGATTTAAATTATGTATCATTCAGTGCTGTGCAAGTTAATTAGATAATGCTACATAGTCCTTTGAAGAAGAAATGCATAACACTAGTATTGTATAAAGCTTACTAAGGGTCTGTGTGTCAGGTATGTAGGAACCCATAGTAACTGCAGACACAGGAGAGCTGGGAAGCAGAAGACAGAGGCACTTGGGCCAGCTGCATGCAAATTAACTTCAGTTGAGCAACAGAATAGCATATTCACACAGATTTGTCCCATGCACGCAAACCCTGCAGACTGGCACAACAATATGTAAACACTTGTGGACTAAAGCTTTTAGTCTTGTACAAACTTGCTGCTTCAGGAATCTTTGCTTTGTTCTATGTTGGAGATATCCTAAGTGGCAAAAAGAAGGCATTGAAATGCAAGCCCTGTTGGCCTGATAGTTCTGTCCTAAAACGCACTTGGCAGTAAGCGGGTTAGATGCTAAGGTAGCATGATGTTTAAAGGCAAAAATGGAAAGATGGAGACATACATACACTGCCCCAGGAGCTGGAATTGTAGTATCAGTAGTTGTGTGATGAGCTAAGTGGCGATAGAGTGAGAACTGTTGCTATCGGCTGATTTGTTTTTCTTTCAAATAATTTTTGGCTGCTTGCCATGTGTTTTGCAACTGAGCAACATCATGATACATTTCGTTTGTCACCAGTGTCAGCAAGCTCTCTTATATTGCTTGAAACAATTTTACCAGTTTGAGGCGTAGAGTGAGTTAGATGATTAAGTTGCATGTCCTGGAAGGTCAAAGGAAAGAAATGTGGATCTGTAAATCTCCTTGGTGGAAAAAGCACAGAAACACGTACCAATTCCAGACCAGCATTGCCTAACAATGACAACAGCAAAATTAAAAAGTGAAAGTAGGAAGGCTGTCGCTGTATCTCCAAGGTCATTTTCTATACAAGTTGGTTTTTTTATTAATCTATGGCTGAAAGATTTTAAATATATATAGTTACATAAAGAACTAGGTTATTTTTTTTCAAAATAGATTGTTACTTCAGTTTGAGCCGTATATGTGTTAGCGTCTCCTCCAAATAACTGAATTGTGCATTGACGTCTAACTAGGTTTTTTTTCCACACAGATTTAAGGCTAAAGTTTACTATTCTTTTTTCTCTTAAGTTGAATCTTCTGTTACTTAAACAAGGTTAACTTACTTTCTCTAAAATTTATCTTGCAGATCTTAGAATCTGAAGACATGTATTTCCTTGGACTCTTGTGTTTACTTGTTACACAAAGCAAAGCCTTCAAGACAAATTTTCCTGATGAAACCATTGCTGAGCTTTCTGTGAATGTTTACAATCAGTTGCGAGCCTCAAGAGAAGATGAGAATATTCTTTTCTCTCCTCTGAGCATTGCAATAGCCATGGGAATGGTAGAGCTTGGAGCCCATGGAACCACTTTGAAAGAAATTCGACATTCCTTGGGTTTTGACAGCTTAAAAAATGGTAAGGCCTTTTAATCATGTTTTACTATGATGCTTTTTGTCTTAAAGATGCCTGAACAGCGATGGAGGTGGCCCGGTCATGTCTATGGGTTATTAATCAGTAGGCTTCTTGGCATCCTGTTTGATGGCCTGAGCATGCTGAAGCATGCTTCAGTGGGTTCTGCATAAGCTGAGAGGTGCTAACATACAACCCTGGCTTGGGCACCTGAATCTTAAGTGATTGCAGTTAACTGTTGATCTTGATATCTGTCTGCAAAATAAGCTTGCCTTTGCCTCTAGAATTATAAGGAGATTTTTAGGAACATCCTTTTTAGGGATTATAATGAAACCTGAAGAGGAAAGCAGTAGTTTTACAAATATTGCTTATAAGAAGGTATGAATATCTTAGTAATTTAACTGGAAATGTCTCTTACTTTGACATAACTTGTTTGGTTCTTGTAGGTAGAACCTGTAGGTTCTTTGTCCTAATTCTGTCACTCATGTTCTGTCTGCATTGTGTAGTGTCTCATACAGATATAAAAACTGGTTTAGGAAATATAAGTATCTTGGCTGTTTCAGCACAATAAGCCACGTGTTCCCTTCAGCCTTTCTGAGAAACGGGATGAATTTCTTTAGCAGAGACCACTGCTACCTCGCCGTCCTGATTGCAGTATGGGATGAGCTAAGTCATGCATCTGGATGTGGTGCTGTGCTGTGGAGTGCAAGCACACTGTTAGTGCAGGCAGCTGTAATATGACTGCAAATGGAGGGGATGAGTCAATGGCAAAAAAATCACTTGAGGCAATTTCTACGAATTTTGATATCAAAGTAATTGGTTTAAAACCTGAATGAAATTGCTCATTCATACAGCGTCCTGGACTTTTAAGAAGGAACTTCTGAATATGTGTTTTAAGATGTGTTTAGCAGTACCACTGCACAGATGATGCCTCTCTGTGGAGACTACAGCACATATTTGGTTTGATAGTTTGTCCCAAAAACTTTGATAAATTATCCCTTACCTATAACTGAAGACGTTATGCAGTTGGTTTGAGCTAGGCCATTCACTATTCTTGCATGTGAGTGGTATTCAGTGAAAGTACCTAAATGATTTTCAGCTTGGAATATATGTTTGCATGCAATTTTTAAAATTTTTTTTTGGGGGGGGCGGGGTTGTGTGTGTGTGTGTTTTGTTTTGTTTTAAATCAGGAATTTCAACTTCAGGTAGACACAACAGTATAAGCTTCGTATCTTAAAGCAGACTACTTTAATCCTACTCGGGATTCCTCATTACTCAAGCAAATGATTCTGTACTACCCCATGCAGGATCCTGGGAACTTCTAGACCTGTTTTTTGCAGATAAGTCCTTAGTTCCAAAACTTGAGGTTAAACAACTGGCTTTTAGGATGTAACGAAAATTCTGTTAAGAATTTGTGGTAGCAAGACATACAAGTGTGACTTGTAGGTTTAATATGTTATTCTTTTGGTGTTGAAAGGTCTAACATTGATAGTTTTGTCTGTGATGGGATCAGAATGTCTCATTAATTATGTAATTATAGGTAGTAGATAAAATAAGCTCTACATAATACGTTCTGCCTTGTAGATTGTTCTTTCAGATCTGAAGGTATGTGTAGGTTTAGAAACAAGTTTTTTTAAATAAACAACCCTACTTTTTGTTGGTTTGTTTTTGTTTTTTTATTTTTGCCTTTTGGTGTTTGTTTTTTTTTCCACAAAATATCTCTGTGAATTTCCAGCAGAAAAAAACAAGGAATAATTTTCTTTTCTGAAACACTGAAGCTGTTTTTCTTTTCTCAGGTGAAGAGTTTACCTTCTTGAAGGACCTTTCTGATATGGCAACTTCTGAAGAAAGTCATTATGTTCTGAATATTGCTAACTCTCTCTACATACAGAATGGATTTCATATCAGTGACAAATTTCTGCAGTTGGTGAAAAAATACTTTAGAGCTGAAGTAGAGAATGTAGATTTCAGCCAAAGTGCAGCTGTAGCTACCCACATCAATAAGTGGGTGGAGAATCATACAAATAGTAAGTCCACATGATTCTTTTATGTACTTCCTGCAGTAAGTGTTTGTTTCCAAAGTTATACAGCATTGTTGAATTGTTGCCTTGGATTTTATCTGTTCCATTTGAGACTAAAGTACCTCCTCCCACAGAAAGAATTCTAATATCAGCTCTTTCTGAATCTTTTTTTTCCTGTGCAGGAATTATCTAGTTTAAGTAATGTTATCCATTGCTAATCATATACTAGTATCTGAATATCATTTCCCCCTATCATGCTATATTAAAGTACCTGTAACATTTATTGAAGGAGAATGTTTTAACAGTAGGCATTTTAATAGTATTTTAATACTGATTTTGGTATTAAATTACAAAAACAAAAGATAAGTACTCTTGCTAACTGCAGAAGAGTTGTCTGC
Source organism: Falco peregrinus (assembly GCF_023634155.1). NCBI lineage: Eukaryota > Metazoa > Chordata > Aves > Falconiformes > Falconidae > Falco > Falco peregrinus. The sequence continues at coordinate 25,105,104 of NC_073732.1, read as the reverse complement.
TCAGGGGTTATCAGCCCAAGTTTTGCATGTGTGGACTATCATGAGTTCTCTGAGGAACTGAGAAGTCACTGAGGAATAGGAAAGATAATTTTGAACCACAAAATCAGACCCTGAAATAAAATCTTTTCTAATGTGAGGAAACTAAATAGTATGTTGACAGAGTAGCTTATTTTAGGAAGGCTGTCAACAGAGTTTCACAACAAAAATTTGCAGCAGGGAAGTAAGCACAAAATTACCATTGTAAATATACATAATCTGATCTGCATGATTTAGTGCTTGCTTCGCTTGTGGAATCCCAAAGATGTGACATTTTCTGAATGCATGCAGAGTCTCAAGATACGGTAGTGAAGTTAGTCCCCTGTTGTAGGGATCAAATCATAATCTCATTCTCGTTCATCTGGCACAGTGTGGAGGCTGATATTTTAACAGTAATTCATCAGGGGTCTGGCTCTAACATTGGTTGTACCATTGGAAGGTATCGGAATCCCGTGTAAAGAACTAACACATCACTATGCAGCCTGAGCATTTGAGAAGCCTTAATGCTTTATGGAAATATATGATACCAAAATGGAAAAGCACCTCATGTAATGCTTTTATTCCATTTTGGAAATGATCTGTTTTCTCAAGGGAAAATGGTAGCTATTATATTCATAATAAATTCTGGCCTTTACCTCAAGCTACAGAAACAGAGGGGGTGCAAGCGAAGCAGCAGATTGCGGAATGTTTTCAGAGAAACATGGTGTCTGTCTGAAGGAAAAGTAAAATTCTCTTTCTTTTGGAAAGAACAGCGAGTTCTCCTGCTTAACACCTGCCACATGTGCTAAGTGAGCTCATAACCATTGCCCTGGAAGGAGCTGGTGCAGTGCTAAGAAAGGCAGCTGTGGGTCTCTTAGCATTAGGTTGCGATAGTAACAGTCCCTCAGCCTAGTCTCTGACCACTAGATCTCATTCTCTCCTGCCTGCCAGCTCTGACGGAGGAGGCTCATTTTCTCATTAGGAAAGGGGTACAAGACAGGCAGGCTTCCAATTCCAGCATGTTAAGCGTGATGGGAGGCTCAGAGCAGAAAGCGTTAACTGTCAAAGGTTTCTCTGGCCAGAAAAATTCTTAACGTTACATTAGTGTATTAACAAGATGTGGCTGAAAAATATAAGGGAATATGATGTACCAAATAGAAGTAGAAAAAATGGAAGTATATTCCTTCTTAAATTTTCCATTTTTTCCAACCATGAAGAGTGAGTGTGACAGTATTGGTCACATCTCATTTCTGAGAACGTTCTAGATGAAATGAAGTACAAACAGCAACCCAGCAGAAATACTGCCCTATGACACACAAGTTTCACACCAGTTAGTCAGTGTCATATGCTTCAGAAAGCAGAATTAATTTATATTTTAAGTTGTGGATTAAGAAGTAATAATTATAGTGAGGAATATGTTTATTTTAGCACCTTGTATTGCAATGTCAGTTAAAAATAGAAGTTAGCAAGAAAGCTATCTGAAGTAGGCTGTAATTCTTCAGGAATAGTGACAAATCTGGTTAGTGCACCAAATTTAACAAACTTGAAATTGTTTTGCTGACGAGCAAGCCCTTTAAGATGAGCTAAAGCAGGTAACAGACTGTATTCTGATGTAAATGACTTATTTAGGAGTAGGAGCAAAGCAGCTGCCATGCTCAGCTGACATCTCCCATGAATAGAGCAGATGCTAGATGTTTTTTCTCTTACTTTTCAAGAGCTAATGTCAGTGGAACAAATGCTGTGAATTTATGTGGGGTTTTTAGTATTAGTCCTTATTTTGAAGTCAGTAGGGCATTACTGAAAATGAATGCTTGCTTCAGAATTGGCCCAGGTGAAGTTCCAATGGGTATACTTAGACACTTTAAGCACTCATTTAAGTGCTTCTTTGGATTGGAGCCAAGACAAAAAATTGACCTTAAGACAATAGTGCTGAACTGTTATAGTAACACCCGTATAAACATCCCTGATGTGACCCCTTTTCCACTTGATTTCATTATGGGGTATATTTAAGTGGTGATCAAGAAACAGTTGACTAACATGTACTTGATGGAAGGGTTTACGCACCTACACTGTGCTTTAGGTTTACAAAACACTAGTGGTTTAATTTGAGAATTAATGAAACATCTGAATTGGAAATTACATGTTAGCATAGCTTTTTATTTTCTTGCGTTTTTCAAGCTGTCTTAAGTTTTGATTTAATGCTCAATTTGACATGCAGACTGACAGTTGATTTTCATCTCAGATATGATCAAAGATTTCGTGTCTTCAAGAGATTTTGGTGCTCTAACTCATTTGGCTGTCATCAATGCAATCTACTTTAAAGGCAATTGGAAATCACAGTTCAGACCTGAAAATACAAGAACTTTTTCTTTCACTAAAGATGATGAAAGTGAAGTTCAGATTCCAATGATGTACCAGCAGGGAGAGTTTTACTATGGTGAGTTGGACCTTTAGCAATTTAAAGCCAGTAAGTCTTCCCTTAACAGGTTTGTTGCAGTAACACTCATTTGTACTGTTGTCTGTTCTTTCACCTAGAATTTTAGATGTGATGTTTGCTCAATTAAGGGACTCTGGTTTTGACATCTTTTCGTAATGTGTGTGCTTGTGTATTGTCACTAGGTAACAACATTCATAATGGCCTCTTTCTTGATTACTTTTTAGGTACTTTTGGTGCCATGTGGTGGATTTTGGAATGATTATCCATTTTATCTAACCTCTTTACAATTCTTGAGCTAGTCCTACTTCTCATTAAAGTAGTTTTCTTGTGCTGTGCTAGTTAAAATGAATAATGTTTGCCCGTTACTGTTGTAATAACCTTAGAAAGGTAAAATAAGGGTTCTTTGAACAGCAGAACTAATGATAGTTTTCATCTTCAGCTTGAACTCCCAAGTGGGTTCTACAGTGTCTAGCATTGGAAATATTTTACTCAGTCTCATCACTGAAAAATTCTCTCTCCTGAATCAAAAAACCTCTGTCCATTTCAATGGAAGTCTTGGTAGCTTTAACAACTTCTGAACTTCCCACTGTCTAGCCAGTGGCAGTTAGTTAATAGGTTCAGAAGTGTGATTATTTATTATAAACTGAGTGATTGCATAAACTTGTTTTCTTTAAGAAAGCAGATGTAAGCTTCAAATCTTGTGATAAAGAAACCAATATAAATTTTGTACAGAATGGAATAAAGAGGGTCACTTTTAGTTCCAGTATCTAGTAAACGCTGCCTAGTATTACCCTTTCACTTTTCCCTTATCTCCAGTGAAGATGAAATTAAATACTTCTAATAGCTTTTCGTTGTTGTTTTTCTTTTGTAGGAGAGTTCAGTGATGGCTCCAATGAAGCAGGCGGTATCTATCAAGTTCTGGAAATACCATATGAGGGAGATGAGATTAGTATGATGATTGTTCTTTCCAGACAGGAAGTTCCACTGGTCACATTGGAACCACTGGTCAAAGCCTCGCTGATTAACGAGTGGGCTAATTCTGTAAAGAAGCAAAAAGTGGAAGTGTATTTGCCAAGGTGAGAATATGCTCCCCTGTCAATAGAAGGGGAAAGACTGCATTCAAATTGATCAGAGTAGCAGAGTAGGTAAAACTTGAACATCTTGATCAAGTCTGCAGTTACATAGCACCCACACAAAGGTTGCTTTGGCAAGAAAGCCTAGGGGGCATGCAGTGCAGGATGATGGCTGAGCAACAGCTGAGCACTGCATTTGCATCCCTTTCATATGTGAGCTGCACAAAAGAGAATTTACTCATCAGGAATATATTCACTCTGAATGGTGTTCAGAGTATTGCAGAACTCATTACAGATACGTTCCGTTTATCATTGGATATGTTCCATTTAGACAGGAGCCATAGAAATATTGCAAGTCTGAATTAACAAAAGCTAAAATGTTTCATTTAGGTCCTAATTAGATTTCTGTGTGCTGCTAATTTAAAAAATTCTAATGGTATGTGTGTCTGTGTAGATACAAATGGTTGAATGTCAAGAGGTAATTCCAGTCAATTTGTGTCTTTTGTCTTTTTTTCTTAGTTGTAACAAGTACTGGTTTCTTTTTCCTTAGAGGAGCAATAGAATAACAAGACATTACTACCAGTATGGATGATACTTCTGTCAGTTCATTTATAGACATAAGTTCTATGTGCTTAGTGGCATATTTACTCACATACACCGCTTAGATATCTTTCCTAAAATTCTGTTTCATCTACCTTAACATATTTTTCATGCTTGCTGTATGCTTGACTTAGTAACAGAGTTGTTTACTACTAAATGTCGCTAATAATGTATAGTTGGATCATGATGTCCTTCGAGTGATTCATAATGTTTTCATTGAAGTGTTTATATAACAACATGGCACAAGTTTGATGTGGATCACTTCTCCTTATTCTACTTTAGTAGCACTGTGCAGTGGGTACATGGCAGCAGAAAAAAATAAACCATAGTAAATCCTTTTAATCATTAAAATAGTTCTTTGGTTTCAGGTGACTTGGAAATTTGAGTTTGTTACATTTCGCATATAAAGAGAAGGGCAAGAATCTGCAGTTTATCAGCTTCCCTTCCAAAGCAAAGGCCACTGTCAGGAAGCTAACTCCAGCTGAGCACAATAAAACAAGGCTAGCCAGGATAAATTAGGCTGAGATGGACTGGTGCTGTCAGCATGCCCTGATTCCAACTTGCGATGGAATTCCACTTCTCTTAAAAGCTGTTAGGCTTGGAGTCAGAGTGGCAAGGGAACAGCAGCATTTTGGGCTATTTTTCTCTGCCCCATAGTAAGAGTTCCTTTCCTTTTTAAGTAGTGTTTCTTCTGAAGAAGCAGGGAGAGCAGCAAAGAGCTGCATTGCAGGTTTTAAACAAACTGAACCTACTATAGGCTATTCCTGTCGTTTTTGTTTGTTTTTCTCTTGGAGCTTCAGGTCCCAGGAGCTTTAATATTAACAATGCACTAAGATGTAGGGGAGGGGCATTTCTCCCAGGCTATTTCTTCTGCAGGCTTGGGCAACACTTACCTAGATATTAATGATAAGTAAAATATGAGGATTCTTCAGTCCCCTAAGCTTTCCTTTTATAACTGAAGCATTTCACAGCCTGTGCATCAGGTGCTGAAGTTGGACGTCTTCTGTTGAATTTCTAGAGCACAAAATCTGCAACAGAAGTGTCTCTCCATTGATCATATAGGGAAGGTATGAAAACTAGCTTCCAAAATTAAGAAGTCTGGGTATCTAAAGTTAAATGCATGAATGTCATTGAAAACATATTAATTACGTTTATAACTTGAATTAAGTTTGTAGAGGTAGTTTGGGGGTTTGTTTGCTTTTAACTAAAAGCAGAAAACGCAGTATTCTCTGTAGTCAGGTTCTCGGGCATGAGTTTGAGGCCTAGGTTTTGTGTGATTGAAAAAGTATCCTTACTTATGCCATCCTTAGGCTAGTTGTCAAGCCTGTCACTCTTACCTAACAGCCTCAAATAACTTAGTGAACACTTGTGAATTCAGGCAAAACAGGTACAACCAGGTGCTGATTACCTTCAGTATTTTCAGATTATAAAAGATAACTATCACAAGCTTGAAATTCTGTATAATATTACTACAGTTTCCTTACAAAAATTCAAAGAATAATTGCATGCTCCCAAGGTGTTGAATTTCCATTAGGGATTCAGAGGTGATCTACAGGATTTTATCAATGCTCTAAATAAACACTTCATAAATATTTTATGCTCTGACTCAGAAAGGCATGTTACGAAATGTGGCCTGCAGGCTCTGTCCACTGAGAAATTGAAAGCAGCAGTGGAATAAAATTAAATTTTTATATCCCAAAAGATGCTATCCAATTATAAAGTGAACATTTTTTAAACTTATACATTTGTAATAGGGTCTGAATGAGTAGCCAAAGCAGAGTTAATCACAACTTTCCAATTTCTGTCTGCATTATCTGTGTGCAAATGAAATTGTGTATTATTCCTCTTAATAGCAAAGGAGAGATTTGTACAGAATTGTTAAATTATACTTTCTCATTTTCATTTTCAAATCGTTGTTTCCAGCTTAACCCGGACTAAAGTGATCAACGTTTTAATCCACTTTTTGCATAGGAGTGAAACAGACCACGAATCTAATTTACAAAGCTGTCTCTCTAACATAATTATTTGAAGAGCATAGGAGGAACTAGTACTTGATAACAGCAGTACAGTCTGCACATCTGCTTTAAAGGATTGGTCCATTATGCCCAGCTCTCTTTAAAGACCTACTTGCTTTTTTTGTACACTTAAAATATGTTTAAAATGCCGTAGATGGTGTTGAAATTATAAGGGTTTTTTAGTAGAAGTATACTTAGCCAACTTCTGCAGCCCATATTTAGCTTTGGATAGAAGGACTTTGACAGAGAAAGAACCATATCCTGCCTTGCTTCACTTGGTCAGAGCATCTGTATGAGGTTTTTTGTTTGTTTTTTTGCTGTTAGTGGAGTATTTTTGTTGCTTGCTTGTTTGTTTGCAGGCTATTAAATCATGCGGGCTAGTTCTAGCACCTCAGGACAACCTTGCTGAAATTCCAGCCGAAATGCTGGAATTGCTATCAGCTGGCAGCTTTGTATTGTAGGCTGCTTGCTAGGTTAAAATAGTGATTCAGATCTGGAGGACCTGTCCTCTAAGCAAGAATATTGTTGATTTTAAGGAATGGAGCCATTCCTTTGTTTGCTTTTTGTTCTGCAGAATTTAATATGTTGGAACCAATCTGAAAAACTGGAATTCCTTGCTTTTGCTCATTCAAAACTCAGAGTAATTTTTGAAATTATAGCCTTTGGGCTGAATCACACTAGGATCTAGTTCACTTCTGTTGTGTAACTGGAAAAGCGTACCCTAATGCTTCTTGATTCTGTGGATCCTGAGCATCTAAGGACTTCACAGAAAATTCAGCATTTCAGAAGGGTTGGGCAGCATCATAAAAGATGAAGCCATCCTTTTTTCTGTCTTGAAAGTCTGTAAAATAGAAGAAAGATGGCCTGATATGGTATGTTAATGCTCTATACAAACCCAAAAAGTTCAGATGCATAACTAAGGAGTCTTTTGATGTCATAAATGCATCAGTTTAATGCTGGTATAAATTTTAAATTTCACGTAAACAACATCGTTCTCAGTCAAACTCTCCAGAGAACTGTTTGTTAGTTTCTAAATCTACTTTTACTTCCTAAGCATCTCATTCTGTTCTTCATTTCATGTGGGAGAGCTCCAAAGATGGGGAAATCAAGGGAAGTATATTTGTTCAGCTATTTGGACTACATTTTACATGTAGGAGGTAGAAAGATTTTACAAAAGAACATTGTAAAAATAACTATAGGTAAATAAATATATACATCTTCACTTCTCCTTGACTTTGGCTAACAACTGGTAAACAGTCGTTATCCCTTATTAATACTTTTCTGCTCAGTGTTGGAAGCATATATCCATGAACATGTGTGTTGGTGAACCTTCTAGGACTGCTTAAGTACAGAAGCTTTCCTCTCAATTCAGCATACTGGTCTTTCTGTTCTGGTCCTATGGTGAAAATGCCTCATCTTTTCTTCAGTGGTTGTTTCTCGGGCTTCCCTTTGTGGTTTTTAGTGCTTCCAGATGCATTAATTCCATGACTCCTGATACTGAAGTATTGAAATTGATTTTCATAGTACTTTTACCATCAGAAGCACCTGAAAGGTTGTGGAAAAAAAAGTGACCATCTGGTTCATTATATGCAACAAATGCTGTAAATAACCATGTGTCAGTGCTAGTATCGTGTCACTTGGCATTTCCAAAGTCTAGAGGTACAGCAAGTACCTGGCTAGGGAAATGAGATTGACTGTCCCTTCTGTGTTCTAGGTTGTCAGCTTTGATTTTGAATTCCTGCATCAGTGTCTATAAAGAATGCAAAGAGATCCAAGTATGACTGTGGATAACTCATACCTAATGTTTATGTCTGATTGCATAGCTTGAAATTAAATTTCAAAGTGCAAAGCAGCCCTATTATTTTTCAAAAGAAGCTGATTCTGATGTCAGCTAAAACATGTGAAATATTATTAATAGCTTGTCTGTAACACTCACTGCTGTTCAGGCTATGTGAGAAAAGAGGGAAGATACTATTTTGAATAGTACTTTAGAGTGGGGTTTTTACAGTATGACAAAACTAAGAGGGGAAAAAGGGAAGTAAGTTTTATTTTTGTACAGAGGTAATTTGGTATTTATACAGCTGATGTGATGGGGTTTATTTGTCATAATAAACAGGAACTCGCTTCTGTAGATATTGTAGAGATCTTTACTCATCCACCTGCTTAGTATTTGCCTTTCCCAGGGGGTTCAGTCAGGGGATATAGCCTCTGTGTAGTAGTTGAGTGACTGCTACTGTCCTTCATGGAAGTATTTTGTAACAATATTATCAATACTCTTGTTTGCATTTTCTTTTTTTCAGATGCATATTTAGCTGAGGCTTTATTGGTTGGGCTGGTTGGTTTTTGGGATGGGTTGGGGTTTTTTTGTGTGTGTGCGCTTTTTTTTCCCCAAAAAAATCTTCCAAACCTTCTCCTTGCAAAGTATGCAAAAGCATCTTTTGTCGTGCTTTCTTTCTGGATCACAATTCATTGCTTAGCAGATAAGTATGTCTTCTGTGTAGTGGTCCAGAGACTTAAACCCACCTGATTTCCATTGATATTTTATAATGATTCTCTGAATTTGGAAATAAATGCTTTATTGCAGTTTCCTTATTTGTGACATCAAATTTTACTTTTCATGCTAACTTTTCTTGCTATCCTGTCCTATCCTGATATTCCTTACTAGTTTGACATTGCTAGTTAATAGCTGAATTGTCTTGAGAGCTTGATACATTCAATACTAACTGTGGTGAAATAAAAGCCAGAAAGGGAAAAATACACCACGCTGAAATTTTTATAAAAAGCATTTTAACATTTATGTACCTTTTTTATTTGTAAAGTAGGTACAGTTGAATGTGTTTTTCAAAATGTTATAGTTTTAATATAGAATGAAATGTTTCTGGATTTATTCTATGTGCACAGATAGGACCTCTGTACTGTGTAACTAGCATTAGGAATCAAATTTCAATTAATCTTTGTTAGGGTTTTTACTGAAGTTTCTAAAATAGATCTGTCATACTTTACAAGTGTGTAGTGAGAGTAAAATTGGTCTGTAGTTTTGGAGCCTAGAAGCCAGGGAAATTTGAATGAATGGGCAACTTGTAGGTTTTTCTCTTGGCTTAAAGCTGAAATTCTGCATAAGGTCTTGCAAGCTCACTGCCTCTTGTAGTTTTTGACCAGTGTGAGTGTTCACAGCTTTCTAAGAGGACAAGAAAGCTAACAGGACATTTCCATTTCCTAAAATCTTACTGGCTGTTTTCAGGTAATCTGTGTACCTACATCTCATTCATTAAGGTAATACTTCTTTATTTATTTTTAACAAATGCTGCTACACTGACTGATGCAGATTTTGTCAAAACACCATAAGCAGCTTCTTCCACTACATAAATCTTTGTTGATCTCTTGTGAATCTTTTGAGAGCTGCCATAACAATAAAATCACAAGTATCAGTTCATGTGCTTTTATTTCAGGCATATCCTGGAATTCATCTGGACAGGGTACACGAACACTTGCAATGTGATTTATTGATCTTAAACTATCTCTGAATCTTATTTTAACTTGCATAAAATTCTTCTCTGTGTGTGACTAATACCTATTCCATCATAGATTTTTGGATTCTGATGGCTTTTCAAATTTCATTATGAACGTAGATCATGTATGGATTTTTTTTTCATTTTGTGTAAATGTTGGAAGTGAGGAAGATTCACTTGACTCCTATCCAGTTGTCTTTTAATGGCCAGATTATTCTTTTTCAAGTTGCCAAGGTTTGTACGTATCGAGGTATCACACATCTTGGCTCTTCATCAGCTGTTCTCTGCTCAGATTCCTGGGCTATGCTTTCTCCTGAAAAAAACATGTTCTTCCATGTAGCTGAGGAAGCTTAATCCTGAAAAAGGAAACTGCACAGAAGCATATTTTATTTGGTTCTAGCACAGGGAAGACCTGTCACTAAGGACTGCAGTGTAATTGCAGAGTTGTTTCTGACTGAATGGTTTCCTGGAGAAACTGTAACACTGGCTTAGGTACTATAGATTTTGTGTTGTATAGTTAGAGCCAGTCACTGTCAGCATAACGTAAATCACTGATAACTTATTTGATCATTCTACAGAGAACCTGTAACTCGTCTATAACAGACATTTATGATCAGTGGTTTGTGTTTGTCTATAGACTTCTAGTATTTTCCGGTTGGGGCTGCTGTCATCATCTTTATTAATATTATGACATATTTTTTTGTTCTTCTAGTTGTCCAGTCTGTTTCTGGCCATACATAAAAGAACTTGAGTCTTTTTTTGTCTTGCTGACACTAGGCATAATTTCTAAAATGTTGGAAAAGCAGTCTTTGTAAATGGAACAGTCTTTTGTCCAGAATCTTGCCCTCGGGATAAATCTCAATTTGACCTTCCAGCACTGTAGCATAGCATAGGACATGGGGTTGCAAGCTACCCCTGAAATCCTGCCAGGTTATACTCACATGTGCATTTGTGCTAACAACTATTTGTTTTCCCCATTCTTTACTCATAATCAAAACCCAATTAAAATTTTGCCACCAGAGTAATTAGCAGCTGAGTCAGAAACGCTTTATAGGCACTTTCATAACTGCTGGTCTTTGCTTATACGGTCTAAATAAGAATGGAGTATCTCTCTTACTTTCCTACTCCTCCTTTGGCAGCAGCTGTCTGTAAAGTTTATGCTGCCCTTTGCCTCATTTGATATTCTATTCTAGTATGTTTACAATTAAATTTAGTTTTTATAGTAAACCTGTTGTATAAGAAAAGTAAGCATTTACATTAGCTACTGCATAATGTTGCACTGAGGTTTTATGGTTGGGGACTGTACAATACCATTAGCATATTTTTGATTGCTTCTGCATTCAAAAAAAAGATAATCAAGCTGTGAGACTAAACTAAATTGTAAGCATTTCTGTAGAGGGTGTCACTATACTATACTACTAGAACCTAATCTCCTACTTTTCATTATTTATCTTGATGTTTCTGTTGTCGTTACCTAGAAATTTTAACCTTCTAATAACAGTAAGTACTCCTTACATCTGGGTTTTTTGTAATTTTCTATTACATTCTCCAGGTTCACTGTAGAACAGGAAATTGATCTGAAAGATGTCTGGAGAGGTCTCGGAATTACAGAGCTGTTCAGCAGTAGTGCTGACCTCACTGCGATGTCTGGTAAGAAGTTCTTGTGCTGTCTCTGGAGCAATATGAGGAAGTAGTGAACTCACCTGAAGATAATCAACGAGCTCTTCAAAGTGATTTTATGGAGGGGAAAAAAACGAAACCTGCTAGCAATTTTTTGATCCTTTGTGATTTTTGCATAATGGATTTGTGTGCTCACAGCAGGAGCAGTTGAGGCAGGGAAGAAATCCATCAGGGGGTGTGTGTGGGTTGAGGACAGTCGACACGGGGAAGTTCACGGAGTATTTCAGAACTGGATCTCATTAGAAATGTAGAGGAATTGTAATACTATGCAAGAGGCAGATCCACATTAGAGCAATATATGGCTTCAGTGCCTTGATGGGAAGTGGGATTGGCCCAACAAGGGGGTTGTCATCTTTTATCTCCAGAGGCTATTTGTTCACAGCATTAAGAGCATTAAGCTGTTGTACAATTAGTCATCTCCCCAGATACCCGCTGTATAGAAGCAGCACAGGAAAGAGTTCTGAGATAAAAGCAATTTAGTCACATACACTGCTTGCTATTTCACTGTGTTGCCAACTCTTCAGCAGTTGAAATATCCAACACATTTAGAAATTCAGGTGGAAGTTAGATAAAATATCTCCTAAAAGATACAGAAGTGGCACAAAAGGTAGAGTAATCTTTGCCTGAGAAGTTGCTTCATTTTTGCATAACAAAAGTAGCCACACAAGCAGTAATTTAGCATTGTCTGTCTAGACCTGAATTTTGGCAAACCCAGTTGTTCTCTATCTAGGAGCATGGGCCAGTGTGAGACTGCTGTCATTATTCTTGTAGTTTATGCTTATATACTGCTCTCTCTTCGTTGTGGTGGTGGTTTTTTGGTTTTGGTTTTTTTTTTTTGCTTTGTGGGTTACTGCTTAGTCAGCCAGATAGGTCCTTAGCTGGTGGGAAGTACCGGTTCTTAATTGTCGGTCTCAGGAAGTGACCACACCTGTGTGTCTTATTCAGAATAGTGGTGATGAAGGCCCATCTTCCTCTTAAAATTTACAGCAGGTTTGTGATTTTCATATCTTTTCACTTTTTCTAAGTTTGAAATATTGTTTATAGTGTATCACATAGCTTTTTCCGATGTTTTGCAGCTTTCACTTCTTTAGTGAATTTGTGGGAAAAGCTAGAGTTAGCTAATGTGAAAAGAATTTAAATAAATGAAAATTCCTTCTTTAAAGAAATACTATTTTTCTGAAGAAAAACACCTTCAGTTTCTCAGCCACCTCGAAGAAGAGTAAGCTGTCCAATAAATTCTAGTCTATATACAAAAAAGTATTTACTTGAGAATGGAACTAAGGAGAATGGAAAATACACAGGGGAGATTGAATCACAAAGGCAGTGCTTGATTCTTATTTTAATTCCATGTAAAAATCACCTATATATCAGGAACTAATTCTGCAGTCAAGAGGTTAGCAGAAAGAATGGAACGTGCTTGCATTTTAATCCATTAGACTAATGATTTGTGTAAAATCTTATATTTTTGACAGTTGTACTGTACAAAATCAAAATACCATGTTTTGCATGACTGAATTAACTCCTCTGCCATTTAAAGAGGAATTTGTGTGTTCTGTAGAGCAGTGTATAGAGAGAATTCATGAGTTTTACTGTAACAGTCTTGCTTTTCACTTAAAAGGCCATGTGCCACCAGGTGATGAAAAGGTCATTCATAAATTTAGAATAAGAAAATGTTTTTGAAGTAATGCGTTTAATGAAAACCCTGCTGTTGATGCTGTGGAGATGAAATTCCAAGTAATGAAAATACAGAATGTTTCCTATTTCTAATTTTCACAATGTAAAATGGGGAGGGAGGAGGAAGGGAAAAAGAAAATAATGAAGAAAAAATTGAAAAGCATGCTGTTACAAATTCCTGAACAGTATGTCAGGTAACAGGGAAGTTGAAGCCACAAGTTTACATGCATCTCAGTGTCAGCCCTCTGGAAAATTTGGTACTTCGTGGAACCTTAAATACAGATACTTGAATACAGTGTTTGTCTGGACTCTTAATTTAGGAAGATTCAAATCATAAAAGAAATCTAAAGAGACTTTTGAGAAATTCTGTTGCGTTTAAAAATACTCTTCTCCCCCTCTCCTGTTGCTCTTGCTTTTGGATTATTGACAAGGAAAGCCGCCTGCAATTTCAACAGCAGCCCTAATCCTGTAGTCAGATCCAGGCACAGATTGTTGAGTTCAGTTAAATTCTATGTGGGTTTAGTGGATATAAATCAAATTGCAGGATTACAGACTTATTTTTCAATATTTAGAATTCTTTTGGGTTTTGCACTCAATCTGAAAAATGGAAGTAGACGAGTCAGCTTTTGCTTCTATGGATTGTGAGCAACCAAAGAGAAGACAGTAATCTAGATGTACATTTTAAATTTTACTCTCTTGCAGAAATTAAGTTCTTTGTGAATTTATACAGGTGAGTAGGACAACATTCTTATTTGGCTGCCTAGTTACATGTTGACATGTCTTACTTGCATCTCTGATTCCATCAGCTGTTCCAAATAATCTTGAAAAAACTTCTGGTATTTGGGATTTTGTAATTTACACAGTGTGTAAACTTGCTACTTGAGTATTTCAATACCACTTAGGATTTACCCTTGAACTAATCTCAACACTAAAATTCCCCTTCTCTTAAAATTATGATATATCTTACTGTTGTACAATGCCTTACATGGCAACTACTTTTAACCTCAAAGTGACCAGCATTTCAGTGAGCAGTGAAATGGTCTTAATGACTTACTTTCACAATATAAAGTAGTTAGAAGAGCATCAGTCTAATAAAAAGCTCTTCAAAGTCTTGACTGATGCAGGTACAATTTTTCTGGGACGACCTAACCTAGAAAAGCCAATAAACCTGCATGTTTTTTTGTAATGAGACTTGCAGAGCAACCATTTGGCAGCTATGAGTAGGAGTTTGCAAGCATATGGAGTGTAATGACAAATGAAGTGTGATGCTAACGGAGTCATGTACATTAGAAGTAAGCTTCAGATTGCTCCCACACATTAATGGGTTTCTAGGCTAGGGTGCTGCAGAAAACTTAAACTCTGATACCAGATCTCCATGGGACTCTTCTGAGATGCTAACAAATCATTCTGGTTCTTAAAAAACTCTGAATCAAAGAAGCTACTAGAGAAAAATGACGTGGTAGTAGATACCTAGGTAAGCCCCACCTTATCCACAGTGAAAGCCATAAAGGAAATATGTATAATAATGCCAAGATCTGTAAGATATTGAAGTACTGCAGTCAGTGACTTCACAATCACAAAACAGGGCAAAGAGGAGACTACCTGAACGTTCAGTGACAACATTATGCTTCCCTATGAAAATAGGTTAATTCACTTCAGGGAGAAATGAATGAGAGGGATGTGACAGTGGCAATAGAAAGAGAGGAGTCTAGAGAAAGTAAATTGGGATCTGGGATTGTTCTTTTCACCAACCAAGGACAAAGATATCCAGTGAAGTGAAAGGCAACAAATTGAAACCAAATAGAAAGTACTTCTTTTATGGAAGACTTAACCACAGAGATGTTTGCTGGATATTCCTTAAGGTCATGAGTTTGGTAGGATTAAAAAAAAAAGAATTGCTTCAAAGCAATCAAAACTGTCTGTACTGCATTGAATAAAGGCATTCTATATTCTGTGGATTAGAAACTTGGTTTAGGGTATAAGGCACATGCTGGGTGAGAGGATGTGTTTCTCTTGTAAGTTGTGCTGTAGTTTTCATCTGTAAGGCTTCTTGTATCTTCTGAAGCCACAACAATATTATAGTTATTATTATAGTATTATGTGAGTTATAGTCTCACAGTGTGCTAGACTAATTGGATGTGCTGGTCTCAGCTTCAGTGGCACTTCTTTTATTCCTGTCAACAAAATATTGCTGAGGTTTTTTTAATACTCAGACCCTGAATATACTTACAAGTAGGCCTAATACTATACCTGATGTACCTGAAGGTAAATGTTAGCAGTGTTCATGCTGTCTGAATTAGGGTCGTCTATAAGCTCATCAAGCGGAGACCAGTCTTCTGAGGGGCTAAGTGTTCTGACCAGAAAGGTATGTTGGAGTACCATAAACAACACCCACACTATGCAAAAGAAAGCATTCATGATGAAAATACAGACTATTGCTGTGAATATTACAGGTCACAGGAGCAGACTTAAGCGCTGTAATAAAAAAAAAATGTGATTGAAATACATGATTAGGCTAAGTGGGCATTTCTTTGTTTGTTATTAAACATTAAAAAAAAACCCACCACGACAGAATTTAAGATAAAGAGCTCCAAGCCAGCATTTTTCTGTAAATGCTGCAAAGTTACTGTTTTCTTTTGCTTTGTGCCATATAGCTCAAATGCTTAGTAGAGCTTTGAAATGGACTCAAGCAAAGATAGCAAAATACAGCTGCATGAAAGGTAAAACTTGCAGAATTGACCAATAAACTTACCAAGAATCCTGTTAACTGACATGTTTACAAAGGCAGTACGCACGTAGCCTGAGACATGCACAACAAGAATTCCAGAAGTGCATGGGTCAGTCACCCTTTTTGCCTTGGGTATCTATCCATTATCACCTGTGTAAATGTTCTTGCACATCCAGTGTTTGTTTTAAAACATTTTTGAAAACCTGAGTTTTAATGGGTCCATAATGGAATGGAAGCTTTAGGGGATGACTATTTAACACTTGATATTAATATTTAGTTAGCTTGTGGTTTATTTTCTATGGGTAATGCTTGAGGCTTAAAGGTGATGTTAGTGTTGGAATGCAAGCACGCTGTGTTTTCAGGTGGCCTTTCACTTAACAGTTAACGAGACAAAAGCTGTAAGAATTGTGCTTAGCGTTCAATATAAGTAGATGTTCATGTTCCATGTTTTGAAGTAACACAGAAACTTTATCCTAGCTTTCAAGATAGTATTACTGAAAGCTTGGAACTGAAGCCTAGAACTAGTACAATATTTAGCAATCTAGTACATTTTACTACACATGATCCCAAAGGGAGTGATTTGAGGATTTTGTTGGTGAGATTTGAGTTAAGCGGCTGAACTAGGAGGTCTACTTCAGTTCTGAGTGTACGTAGCATGAGTAGTATGAGATCTACTGGGGAGAGACATTTTAAACTGCTGTCTGTTGTGGGTTTGGCTTGCATTAGTACTACGACTAGTGGCTGTTGTTGTGAGAGCCAAAATAAATGGGCAAGAATTAGATTAATAGTCCCAAGCTTTCCCTCCTTAGTCAGCCTTCAGCTAGAGTTTTGGTGTTGAACGTTTCGTTAAGGATCAGAAATTCAAAAGGGTCTATCTGTCTTGCTGGGGTGATTAGATTAGATTTTTCACGGTTGTGTATCTCCCTGTTGAGAAAACTTGTATTCCTTTCTTAACTGCCAGTTGGGCTCTGTCATTACTGGGTATTTTATGCAGTTACAATAAATGTATATCTAATCCTTGTTATGTCTTACCAATGAAACTTAGTCAAACAGATTAAATGGTCTTACGTGCCTTGCTTCCTGCAAGGTGCTGAGTATTCCGATAGGTCTGATCATTTAGCCACTGAAGAAAAGTAATGAAACTGACTTAATCAGGGGTAGGCTTGGACCGAAATTAAAATACTGGCAAAGAAGGATGGAAAACAAGACTGAGAAAAACAATTTCCGTGGTGGTTCTTGTAATAAATATTTATGTTGAGCTTCTTTTAAATATAGTGTCAAGGAGAAAGAAAATACCTGATTTTCCTGGAGGAAGTCGATATTGCACCTAACACAGAAATAAAATTCTTTATGTAGAAATACTTGCCATATAATGTCATAATCCTTTTTCCCAATAGTTGCATTTAAAATCTGGAATACAAGACTGTCTTTTACTCGATCTGGTATACCAGTGCTCTAGGCAGTGCCGAGCTATTTTAATATCATGCATAGTGTAGGAGAACGCTATAAATTTAAGCAAGGTAAGTGTGCTATTAGAGGTATTGGCAGAAGGTATTTTAATGCAGCTGCTATGTACAAAGCCCTTTCCCTTCCCTACTTGGTACAGAAGGTGGGTGATAGTGATGGGGTTTTTGCTAGTGTTTGTTTTTTGATATTTATTTTTTTAATACTTCAGTACTGTTGAGCCACTTGAAATATGTTTCCTTTTCTTCTCCAGATAACAAGGAACTTTACCTTGCGAAGGCATTTCACAAGGCATTTCTAGAAGTTAATGAGGAGGGATCGGAAGCTGCTGCTGCCTCAGGTACCTGAGAGAAAAAGAGAAAAGCAGAATAAAATCAGATGTCTGCTTACTCTTTGTAAATTAATTTTTTAAAACTGACTTGCTGTACAGCCAGGAAAACTAAATAGCATGAACACAAAGCATACTGCTTTTCAGAAGAGAATTGTGAAAGTGAAAAATGTTAGCATTTTTTTAACATGATGTGTTTCACAAAGAATTTTCAACATCCTGTGCAAAATCTTTTTCCTTATTTTGCTTCTGATTATTAGGAAACTACAAACTACAGTTTGTATTTTCTTCATGGGAATTCAGCATTCATAACTTTTTATCTGCTCATTGAGATGGTCAGAGGCATTTGATCCAGAATAATTAGAAGGAGTTCTCAGTTGTTGCAATTGCATTTTAATAAGTTCATATATAGTAATGCAAGACGGGAAAGTGCTAAATGAGAAAACATAGCTGGCTCATATTAATGCTAGGAGGCCAGGTGGCTGGTTTATTTGGTTATCACATGCTTTTCCTAAAAAGGAGTTACATTAGTTGCCAATATGCGTCTTAGGTGATTTCCGATTGCCTCTACTTGTACCAGTCTTTGAGGAAAGGAAGAATTACTTCTCTCATGAATATCAGTAACTGAGTTGCATTGTAACATTAGTATGGACAGAGGTTGCTGTCATGCATGAGTCTTCGTTAGCAGTGCAGTGAAAATGTAAATGAAACACCAGGAAATATTATTATTTAATAATGTCCTGGAGAAATGCATACATCTTAAAATAAAAATAACAAAGAGCCAAATTCTGCCTAATTCCCAGCTAATTTTACTTTTAACCTTTGCATTATTTAAGGACTCAAGCTAAAAGCTGTAAGATCAGCCCATTTCATTGTTGCATGTTCCTTAGTTATTAAGGGTTACCTTTTACTATCAGCTGCAGGCTTGGAGCTGTTTAAAACAGGTCAGCAGTGCTGTCTAATATAACGCATTTTCTTTCTACAAGTGAGCAGGAATCATAACTCCTCATAAGGTTCTGGATCTTAAATTTTATAAGCTGCTCCCTCAGCCTGAGAAATTGTGCCACTCTCCATTGTTAATCATTCTAAAGGCATAAATAGGCATGCGATTATTCTGTAGGTCTCTTTCATTTTTGGTTAGATTTTTCATGCTATTTCTTGATGCTTAGTGCTGAGAATGTGGGACTTCACTGTCTGCTTGTGAGCTTCACATTTCTCATGAAGCGCAGGAGAATGTGCAGTGATATTTAACAAGTTGCCTATGTTTTTTTTTCCCTTTAGGAATGATTGCTATTAGCAGAATGGCAGTGCTGTATCCCCAAGTTATAGTTGACCATCCCTTTTTCTTTTTGGTCAGAAACAGAAGAACAGGTGAGAATATTGCAGACTTGTGCACATTTTTCACAGTAAATCAAGTATACAAAAGAATATAGCATATTGTGATCAATCAGCTGGCCTTGTACTCTGAATTTTCCATAATTTGTCCTAAAATACCTAATATTGAAAGACTCACCTTTTTTTCCCCGTTAATGTTGCTTCAAGTAAGACACCAAAATCTGATATAATCCTGAAAAATACTCACAATTATGTGATTAAAATCCCCAGGGAAGAAAACTTCACCATTTTTCTTCAAAGAATGCAGTGTTACTGCCCTGAATATCCATAATCATTGCATTCCGTAAGAGCTTGGCTGTAGTAAGACTAGTGAGATATATTCCTGGTACCAAATGATTTGCATAATGGACAGATATTACAGCTATGAATAATTCTATGGTGCTCTTGAAGTGTTAGGTGGCAGGCAAGGGATGAGAGCAGCACTTATTAGCAAAACAGGCAATGATTAAGTAATTCCTTAGTTTCAAAATTGTAATTTGTCATAATGATGTGAAGTGTCTAGATGACAAAATACTACCGTGAACCCAGAGAATATCATATGGGTCTCTGTGTTGTGATGCCTTACATGTTCTATAAGCAAACTCTGGTAAAGTTCTGTTTGATGGGTTTTTTCTCTGTTTGAGATCCCCGTCATAGGTATCAATGCTTATTAAACAATTTTGATTGCAGTAATGCTAGGTAGGGTCACTTGTGTGCAAGGCATGTTCACAGCTCTTAGGGTTTTGGCCAAAACTAAGTTGAGTATCCTTGCTGTTGTAGACATATAATTAGGCAAAAATGTATCTGGGAGGAGGGTACCTGCCCTTTTCCCTACTCAATATACAAAAATCTCCCCAGAAAGAAAAGTTTAAATCAGAACAGAGTAGAGCGTGGTAGCCTTGGGGCATTCTTAATGTTGCACAAGCTTTGTTATTGCATGTAGAAAGAGGAATTGCCAACAGCTATAGTTAAAGCCTAAAGTTTAGTACTAATCTAGAAATCTAAGGTTAGAAACCTTTTGGAAAAGATCTGTGACGGTTGTTCTTATCAAGCATATCCTAAGAGCTCATGATTTGTGTTTAAGCAGGTTAGATAGAAATGTATAAAATGGGAAAGATGTAAATGGTGATTAAATAGCATAGGGGAGCAGTAGTCATATAGATAATTCCTTCTGGTTTGCATGCTCTATGTGAGGTAAATCTGCAAACTCCAAGTATCTATCTATTAATAATCATTAAGTGATTGGTGCAGAGCTTCTGGGACTCATTTTTAACTCTGTGAGGAATGTTGTCCAGCAGCACAGGCATGTGAGGGTCAGAAGTGATCACGAAGATTGCTCTGATTAGGCATTCACACAATTTAAGGGTAGCTGCT
Organism: Falco peregrinus; assembly: GCF_023634155.1. NCBI lineage: Eukaryota > Metazoa > Chordata > Aves > Falconiformes > Falconidae > Falco > Falco peregrinus. The sequence goes on along the minus strand of NC_073732.1, from coordinate 25,084,833 downwards.
ACCTTTGGAGCCCCCCAGCCTAGTACTGTGTCATAACCACTTGACATCAGTGGCAGCACTTCATGGGCCTTCATCAGAACCATTGAAATGGAAGTGAACCTTTGTGTTGATTTCAGGGTGGGGGGGTTCAATCAAGCCTTTAGAATAAGTAGAGGGGCACTGAAATGCAGAAGATTCACTGTTCTTGTCTGTACTGTATCAGTGCTGAATACAAAGAGGTCCTCTTCTCTAAGGCTGTTGATCCATTGCCTTTCATAGTTACCAAGTTCTCCGAGACATGTTCCTATAAAAACTGTGCATTATATGCTCTAGAACTTACTATCAGTATTCATCGCTTTATAACCTCAACTTTTCCTTTTGGTTCTGACACTTTCCCTTCCCGCTTTTTCCATAGGTACTGTGTTATTCATGGGAAGGGTAATGCACCCTGAAGCAATGAATATAAGTGGCCATGAATTTGAAAAGCTTTAACAGCCACCAACTGCCAAAAAGAGGAGATAAGCACATAAAGTTTGAAGTTAATATATTTAAGGTTTGCTGTGTTTTTCCCCAAGATATTGTTTAAAAGGCTTTCAGATGTAACTGCGTGCAAATCGGTTTCCAGAGGAAAGCTTACAGTATTAAAGTAATGGTTCTATTTCTGTCATTGTGATTGCCGTGTCCTTAAAATAAAATTGTGTACATGTCAACAACTGTTTCTTGTTCTAGTGAATTGTAAAGCAAAAAAACTGCAAACCCATTATTCGTAATTTTTTTACAGTTGAAAGACTGACTTGATCAATGAGACAGGAGTGGAATGTGTGCAGCTCTGAATAATGCAAATGGCAAACCTTGATGATAATTTATAACGTTGAAGAACTACATCTGGAAAATGTGATCTCTTCCTGTTCCTGTAAAAGTAGTAAATAGACTCTGATATGCTGTCTCATCAAAGTTGATGAAATGAATTAAACCTGGTGGATTTTATTCTATAACTGTGTTAGGCTTTGTGTGAACTCTCCCACATGTGATTCTAAAATGTTGCTTTTATGAATGCTCCTGCATGTGACTCTGCAATTGACCTCCAATAAAATTTGATCGCATGAATATTTGAGACTAGTCAGTGTAGAATAGCTATGTATGTGACTGAAGTAAAATAATTGAATAGTAATGTCATTTGTGTGGACATATTTTTCTCCCTCAAAGTAGTTGTTCTACTTTAACCTAAGCTTTGCAGTATCTCCCTTCAGGGGGTCTGGAATGATTTTTCTCAAAGTAATAAAACCCTTAATTCTGAGTGTCTAAAAATGTTCTATTCATAAATAAATGTCTAAAGGAACAACATAATCCTTTTTATTTCCTAACTGTTTATTGAGAATAAACTGACAGAAGAGAATGGCACATACCACAAGTAAATATTAGCAGAGGAATTAGTTGCTGTTTCCATTTGCAAGAGGAGGAGAAGTACCAGTTGTCACCAGAGAGGCATGTAATTATTTCCTCCCTTGTTGTGCAAAATACAAAAAGAACAGAAGTTATTTAAAAGGTAAGAGAGAATAGGAGAAAAGAAGGGAGGAGCTCTTGAAACAGGTCATAAATACAAACTTTTGGATAATTGGGTTTCTTCTCAGCCAATAGTTTTGTCTTTTGAATTCTATGGGAACAAATGTGTGTTGGCTGAACTGTAGTTATAGGCTTCTCTGGCATACATTCATTTCAAAACAGCATAGATACTGCTCACAATTTGTGCAAGGAGAACTTCCAAAATCTGACACACTGTTCACTTTTTTTTAATATACTGCTGGTGCAAATCATGCAGGTCAAACTGCAAAGTGATGGATGTTCTCTGTGGAGACTGGTTATGCTCCCTCAGAGAAAGGGCATTTGAACATATTTCTAACCTTGCGTCCTTGAATTGTTTTGTTCTGTTGCACAGAAGATAAATGGAGCTCCTTAGTGTATTGCTGTTGCTTATTACCCTTAGTCTATTATAATCTGGACTTGGTGAGACAGTTTTTGTATTCAAATTTAGACTAAAGTTGTTATTTTCATTCTGTATAGCTAAAAATGTTATGCTTGGGGAAAAAAAGGGAGTGCTGCTAAGAAGGAGCAGGGAATAATTTTATCAAGGCATAGAACTGATCTCACTGCAGGTAAAACCAGCTCCTTTGACATGGGATTACACCAGGGCTGGTTCTTCATGTTTAAATGATTGTATGAACATCACCTACTGTGTGTAAAAGTGACCCGTATGCTAAGGATCTCTTCAGGTTTTAACCTTACGGGAGCCTGATGTTTTAGCTATTAAGCATTTTTTCAGGCTAATTTTGGAGGTGTTCACTCTGATTTGGAAAGACATGAGAAAGCAGATGACAACCTGCAATCATGTTTATTTTTGGTCCAATGAAAGTTCTTCCTGACCAATTTTGTGTTTTTGTTGCATTAGTTCCTTGCGGCATAGACGCTTCATACCAAGGAAAGGACTGAAAATAGATTTGAACAAAAGCTATGGAATTATGGAAGGACAGCTGCCAGTCAGAAGTATTTGTAGAGGATATCAGGCAAGTGCACAGACTTCCCTAGCAGTTAGACTGAGCATAGGTATGAGTGGAATGATGCAGAATAGCATATTCAAAGTCTGATTCTGAGAATTGCCTAAATGGGCATACAGAAAAAACAGTAGAAACAGGAATGCAAACACTAGTTATTTCACTTGATACTCTCCTAGACCTTACAGATGCAACCAGCCATTTTAAGTTTCTTGAAAATTGAGAATTACCTGGTTTTCAGCAACCTGAATTGATTTATTACCAAATTGTGCAAAGATGTTGGTTGTAAACCACAATAAGAACAGCTCTCAAACAATGCTTATTTTCAATAGTCGTAATATCTGAAGGATTGTTGCCAGTTTATTGAGGTATATGAATACTATCACATTGTGGGTTTTAATCTAGATTTTGTATAATCTTCCTTTCAGAGATGATGTTGGGTTTTTTGAGACAAAACTAGCAAAAGAATTTTGTCTTTTTGTTTGGAATTTTTTTCTGGCAAGGGGAATTTGTCAATAGTGGCTCATATGTGAGTTTAGGTGTGTAGTCTTAAAAAATTTTCAAAATTGTATTTTGTGTTGGAGGCTATACCAGGAAATAAATTACTGAAACTTCTATAATTGTGCTGTGTTAGTGACCCATGATATAACACGCTAGTGAAATTCTGTGGTGCGGATGGAGTTTAAGCATGAGATGCAGTTGCCTAATGCTATCATCTTCTCTCTTGCATACGTGTAGTGGAGTCCAGGTGGAAATGCTTTTCAGAGCTGCAGTTGGAATGAGTACTTCCCCTACAAATCCTTTTAGTAGTAGTGCTGCCACTGGAGAATGACTTATTTAACTATGAAGATCCCACTTGTACATGACCTTGAGCACCAGTTTTTGGAGGTTAATGCTATACTACCTTCAAACAAATACTTGCAATGTTGTATAGATTAGAATGTTTTTGTTGCTGCTCCAAACACTCATTTTCATTGTCCTTCCACAAGCCTTGATGGTAGCAAACAGTTGTGTCAGTTTCTGTGGATCAAATACATGATGTTCCTCAAACGAGTAAGTTCTTAGTGTTGTACCAGAAACAAAAAATTAGTCAAAGCTTTTGTGGCTGATTTTTATTTTTCCATGATGGACAAAAGAAGAAACCACAAGATGTCACTCTATCCTAAGAAGCTGAGAAGTACTTTTCCACTGATGGTAATCCTATGGGAGTGTTGGAAAACTAAATGTCCTGAATGGGACTTAAGTATATGTGGGTCTTGGTAAAATCAATGAGAGTTTCTTGAGTCTGAGAGCATAATTAGACCCAGGTGCCTGGTCTAAACCTCAGAAAAATACCCCTGCTTTGTTTTGCAAGCTTTTCTTGATAACAGGTGCTGGGTTAAATTCATTGCCTGTAGGGGAATTTTTATCTGGTTCCTAGCCTGCATAATTGCATTGCCTGCTTGGTGTGGGTGAAATAAAAGGAAAAGGTTGTTCCTTCAACCCATTTCCATGAACAGCAGTAGAGCTGTACTGTGGTTACTTCAGTGTCAATACTGCAACAGGAGATGTATTTTCTTGACCATGAGAGAGAAATAACTAGGGTTGAAGTCATTGATATGGTGGCCCTATTATTCAGTTATTCCCTTTTGTTTACCTCTTATTTTCCCCCCTCCCTTGCTGCCTTACATACAGTCACTGGAATTTCTGTGTGAGCAGATTCCCAGCGTGTTTTCCACCTGTACAGCAAGGTTACGCCATAGTCAGATATTCTCTCTTCCTGGGGAGGAGGCAGTGTTGTTCCTATGAGGGTTTTCTAAAAAAAGACAGCTAAAAGTGATGTTTACAAGCTAATTCTTGATGGATTAAAAAGAGGTGGATGATTTATGCCTAAAACCCAGTGCTGGGGAGGAGGAGAACAGTACTTTAGTAACCCAAATAATACCAGCAAGAAGGGAGTTGACTTCCTTTTGTGAGATACTCTGCATTTGCTGACACAGCTGATGAGAAATTGTAGATGAATTTAGCTTGTAAAACTGTTTGCAGTCTCCAAGGATTTTGAATCAAGCTGCAGTAGTTACAGAGGTCCAGACAGAATGAAGACTGCCTGCTTACTGTGGACCTTTTGTTAATTGGTTCAGTAGCTTGTCTTTGGCTTCCAGCTGGCATTGGTTAAGGTCTATAAAATAAAGTTACACATGAGAAACCATTTGCAATACACAGACACAGTTGGTACTGTAAAACTCAGGAACAATACTGCATATCTGTTACCCCCACCTACCAGGGCTGCTTTATATAGCACTGCTCTTGGAACAACATCCACATGACTGTTTTTCATTTTACAACATTAATTAGAAGCCTGAGTCATGGACCAATTGCTTTAGGCATTAAGCAAACTGAATAAAATGACAGATAAAAGTCATGTAATAAAATGCAGTTTAAAGCACGGTTTATAGACAATAGCACAGTGCCATGGCCAAAGCTGTAAGGCTAATAAAGGATATCAGACTTACTCACAGTCACTCTGGCAAGCAGGTAAATGGAGGAAGGGGGTGAGGATAAATGTGCTATACGAGCAATAGGTGAGTCTCAGCTCCGCTTGCTATTTTAGAAATTGTTCAGGCTCTTTCAAAACACCGTACAAATGCAGCCTCCAAACTGTTAATGGCTGTGCCTGGAAGTCAGGCAGTTAATCATTCGCAGATAGGTGCAACTCCAAACAAGCTCAGCAAAGCTCAAAATGTTGGCAGCTGTTCCTATAAAGCATAGTATGCAAGAGTCTTTACAGCACTCTTCACTTTCAACTGTGATCATATAGTCAAAGTTTTTTTTTTTCTTAACGATGTGTTTGTGACACTGTGTTCTGGAAACTGGTCTGGCAGATACTGGTAGTAAAATACTAGGTCTACTAGGACCTGGCTGAGGGAAAAAGATTGAAATTGTTTCTGCAGCTAGGGAGTTTAGCCTGTTGCCTGAATTTTTATTTTTGCAGCCACGTTGAATCACAATATGAATGATGTTTTAGATACGACTTCTGCTTTACTGATAAGTTTTTCTCCTATCTCTCTGCCATAAACACACATCATCTCTTCCCAATGGAAGAGTCATCTTTTGGACAAACTGAGGGAAGAATGCCTACATAATTAATTACAGAAAAATTATTCTGTATTTATGTAGAAGTGCTTTTAAGTAAGGAAGAAAAAAAAACATGTAGAGGAAATCTGGATTGTGTCTGAATCATGTATTTTGTGCTCTCATTGAGGGATTGGAATTGGCCGTGGAAAAATCCTGTTTTTTCTTTACGAACAATATGTTTAGATGGGCTTCAAGTATTGTAATGCTATCAACAGAGCTTAAACCCAATCATAGTTTAACATTTTTAGTCTATTGACATGTATTTGTTACGAGTCATATTTTAAAACCAAGCAACTGGCAGTGCTGGAAATGCTTGTAAGTGGTAATGGTGTGAAAGCATTGCCTGAACAGAATGAAATAAATATGTCAAAACATGCTAAGAAATGAGAAACATCAGGAAGTCTGTCTTGCCCTGAAACATGGTGAGGATCATGGTCTGGGCAATGCCAAATCTCTCCAGTCACCAATAGTCTGGTACAAAAAGCCTGTTTATTTGAGGCTTTTGTCATTATCAATATACTTTGTAAATGGCATCTTCCTACAGGTAACAGACAGAAAGCTGGCATAGTTTGACACAGGAATTAATAAAATTTCTTAAGTTTATTACAAAAGAAATACTGGTCTTAAGATTCATTTTCTGTTCTGGGAAATGTTCTCTTTGGGCCAGGCTGCTGCTTGGAATTACCAGTGTGTAGTGACAGTCTGTTGTTTTCCAGGAGCAGGACCACATAAAACTTTCCTGCCAGCTCCGAACCAAGGATACATCTTCATCAACTGAGTGGCTATTAAAGCCCTCGGTGAAACCCACAGAGAGGTAAAAGAGACCAATTTTAATGTTGCTGCTCCCTGTTTTCTGTATGTGTCTCCACTTATTTTTCCTCTGCAGATTTTCTTCTTGGTCTAAACAAAAAAGAATCCAATACAACGTGCTACAGTTTTTAAGCTTACTTCAGATTTTTGAACAGAAATTATTTGCAAATTGTTGCGATATTTCAGAGCTAGTCTTACTGCTACAGTTTCATAGGATGCAAGCTGAACAGACTAACCTTGAATACTTCTAATTCATTTATTTTCCAGAATTGTTCCAGTTTTAGTGTGCATACATCTATAGAACAAAGTATTCTGAGGAGGTGATCTCTTGATTACTGACCTTTTGAATCATAATGCATGTGGGACAGAGCTTGGAACCATGAGTAAAAAAGCTTGCTTTGTATTGAGTACTTGCAAAAGCCAAGGATGTTACCAGTTCTTCCTCTTCTCTATGATGATTACAACAAGGTAGGCATAAGCCATCCTAAGGCAGAAAGTGCAGTTACCTCTGAGCCGAAATTAGGGAATGTTTAGTTCTATAACCTTAAATGTTTAAATCAAGCAAACGGTCATGTCATGTCCAAAACACCCACAGCAAAGAGCATCATCAGAAAAAGCTAAATTTAATCAGTGTCATCTGGAGCCTGTTCCAAATCCCTTTGTAGTCTATCAAAAAATAGATTTTCATTAGTTTTAGTCAGTTTTGGACCATGCATAGATTTCTCTCAGACTGTGCCTTGAAGCATGAGTACAAAGAACTGGGTGGGAACTGACATACCTGTGATTTTGTGTGATTACTAGAAATTCAATTTTTGCCCAGTGTGCAAAAATTACTTCAGGCCACTTACCTGAAAATATGAAATGCACTTCTAACCACAGTGTTTCAAAAAAAAAAAAAAAAAAAAAGTCAAGACTATAAGCATGCAAGATTTTAAAAGTTTTCTTTTGCGTGTGTACACCTGTGCATGCACTCCTTTAAATGTGGACATACTATGAGAATCACAAATACTGTTACTGTTTCACCATTATGTTATAATAAGTAAGCAAAACCTAACCTAAGCATCTTTGCATGAAACCATAAGCTAATGCAGTAGAAAATAATTAAGCCACTCTGTGCCTCTTGGTTTAGAGGCTGGAGGCCTTTGCCTTGGTGCAGAATGCCTGTAATGAAATAAAAAGGTTGTGTGCCCCTCTCCCTTTCTCAGTAACTAGCTTTGCTAGGTTCCTGTCTTCAGGTCCCTGAAGTTAAATGAGATTAATTCAGGCCTCTTAAAACTGTTGGCAGCATATTCCTCTGCTTACAACCATCGCACAGAGAATTCATGAGGTAAATGTAATAGACAGGTGAAGGCAGAGAATCCTGGGGGAATATAGGGACATCAGTGTTTAACACGATGCGCAGTGGCAAACTCGCCAGCCGCTGTCAACACAGAGGGCTTTGAGGAGGAGCCATTACCCCCATTTGAGGAGCTGGCAGAACCCATTCCCTTATACACTGCCTCTGTATTACTTTGCATGCGTTTTCTAGATACAGCAACTTGTTAGTAGATTTATTGGCAGCACGCTAAGTGTCTTCAAGACAAGTGAATTCAGGCACTCTTAGCCTTGATAACACCTGCCTAAAATATGCTTCCTTCTATGAACAACAAGAGGACAGAGATCATATGATGATAGTTCCATGACAAGTGATTTCCAAAAAGCAACATAGAAGGCTATTTTTTAGAAGGGCCATTAACCATCTGGCAGCCCATTTTCCACCCTTCATTGTAAGCATGATAATCTGAACAACATTCAAGACTGAAGTCTTTGCTCTTTCCCCAGGAAATGCATCCTGACGACTCCATAGACAAAGGTTTTCAAGTGGAAAACATGTTTTACATTTATATCTCCCTCAGTACTGTAAAGCCCTGCTTACTTTTTAGAGTTTCTGTACAAAGCCTTTTTTTAAGTGGAGCTTGGAGATTATTAATTTTGTGGGTGTGTTCACATTCAGCAGAGACGTGTGGAATACACACACTAAGGAGTATCTATGACAGTGTTGTGCTTTTATGTGTCATGCCATTGTAAGTATGCCAATAATGCTGCTGGTGACTTAACCCTACCTAAACCTAAGCCTAGGTAACCTTACCTAAACCTGCACAGATACAGCAGTTAATGCTTTTCTCCAGTTGGCAGAGCAGCATAAAATCACAGTCTTTACTCCTGTCCTCGATCTCAGAATTTACTTAGAACTCTGCAGGCTAAAATTTTGCTTCACATGGGGCAAGGCTATTGTGCAGGAAAATGCTATTTTACCAGTTTGTCAGCTAAGATCTGAGACCTGAAGAGGGATGGTGGCTCTGCCTCTGCTGTGAGGCTGCTACTCCTTTTGGCTTCCCATCTGCTGCCGTGCCCGTAATCACTGACAGCATGCGATATGGCCCAGTGGCTTGCATGTGTGCATTTCCTTCCCAAGGAAGGGGAAGGTGCAGAGGGATGGTGGTTCGAACAGTATGGTTTTGCCCCGGTGCACAGCTGGAGCACTGCCAGGGCACACCTGGACTCGGACCTTGCCTCTGGCCCACCCATTTGCCTGCAGCCCAAGTGACTCCAGCCACAGAAAATAACATTGCTGGAACTGAGAAAGTAACCCTCATGCTGAGTGACCAACAAGTACAGTTGGTCTAACGCCCTTGTGGCAGGGAAGGAAGAATCCTGCTAGTTTGGCACTGGGTTAAGGTTTCTGCCCTTTAAACTCTTGTGATGTCTTTCTAAAGGCTGAAAATTGGAACAATATGATGCTGTAAATTGCTGATCATAAAACAAGATGGAGATTGATGTGCAGCTACACGCTGTGTCCAAAGCTGCGGTCCAAATCACTGATTCGCCTTGTTGGGCCAAAGTGTCAATGGATTTATGTGGTAGGAAAATCCAGTGAACAACCAAAGCATTTAAAAACAAGCCAACAAATTTGAAGCATTTGGGAGCAGCAGCTGATGCTCAGAGATATAGCACGCGATTTCTATAATGATAAAAATATATTTAATTTTGTTTATTTAAACCAGCCTATGTTTTGCTATGAGGATTAATCATCTGGGTCACACAATAGCATACTAAATGTCACACATTGAATCACATCTTCTGTGATACTGTTATGAATATTCTGGATGAGCTCCACAGCTGTAGAAAGAAGTACTTCATGCCTTGCTAGCTGTAGAGCAAACACACTCTTGCAGCTTCATTTTGTATTCAGTAGCTCTACAAAACAGCAAAGGCAGCATGCAAAATGAGAAGGAATACTAGTGAAGCTCAGCTGCTGATCTTTCAACAATTCAACTGCAAAAACTAGGAGGCCTGAAAGAAGGCGTTAAAGTACAAGTATCAGCAGAAATATTAACCTACCTTAAGAGAATTACACCTGATCACATAGGTTTTTAGTAAGTTTTGCTTGCCTGAAGCAGCAACAACAGCGCATAATGTTTCCTGCTGAAGATAGGTCCCCATTTCTCCTGCAATATGAGTCAAGGAGAAAATAAAATTTGTTTCCCAACCGCTGGAATACAGCACTGAGCTGGCAGAGCAAGGCAAAGTGGAGAAGCTGAAAGATGGGTATAGTTTATGTCTGAGGCTACTTGAGTGGCCTGGCAGGTCTGTGACCGGGGAGTAGGGCGGCACAAAGTAGTTCAACAGCACCTTCATAACCTCCCTTTAGGCCAGCAGTGGACTCGGCCTCTTTGAAGTCCAAAGGTCAAGATGGATCTGAATAGTATGGGGTGGAATTTTTTATGGTGGGTTTTTTCCCCTTAAAGAAAAGCTGCTGTTTCTATCATCTTACCTCTGTTAAAGCAAATACGTAAGGGGGAGGCGATGGATGGACAGGACAGAAACCTATGAAAAAATACAGATTTGTCTTCAGAGAGGATTTTGGATGAAAACAGTTAAAGCAGAGAGAGGCACTAGATGAAGTCATTCTGTTTCAAGCCAGTGGACTGCCTTTACTGGACCCTGATTGAAACTAGTCAGTTGGCAGGAAAGACTAATGCATATTGATGGCGTACTCCCCTTAGTGTGTATAACCACATGCCCTGGGAAGTCCTGCACACAGCTTTGGTGTGCTACAGCACCTGAACTTGGGTGGAAAGACAGTGTTGTGAGGAGTAAGGGCTTCAGGTGCATCATCCAGCTGGAGATACTTTAAGGTCTTCTTGTGTTTTGAATATATATGATTCAAGAATCCCTTCTCTAATGAAGTCAGTAGACGTGATTTAAAACAGATATTTATCTCTGTGCCCTGTGAATTCAAAGTGCTTGTTACTCAGAAATCCCCATTTGGTGAGGCTAGCACTCTCACCTGCTTAGCAGCAGGTACAAATACTTAGCAGAGGGACAAAGCAATAGAAAATCAATCCCAAAAATGCTTAAATACCCACAGTACTGCTGAAGGGAGAACATTGTGTAGCCCTTAGGACACATATACTGTGATACAGCAAATGCAGTCTCTGACTTTGACCAGAAACACACTTTCATTACATTTAATTTCTTCTGGCAGGACATGCCAGTTTCTAACTTTAAATGCAGGAATTGTGGACAGCTACAGTGTGTCTGTCTCCTTCCTGTAAAAGAAGCACTGGAGAGAAACAAGGCTGTTTCTCCTTTCTTGTAACACAAGGCTGCCATTTTTTCAAACTGAAAGCAAGTGATATCAAATTATTTGGATTTCCTGACAAAAGCTGCATGAACACAACACCTTTAATAAAAATAGATAGTTCTCCTCAATGCTAGTCTGTTCTTTTCCCCATGATCATAGGAGTCCCTGCTTTCTCTTTTCAGCTAGAGAACATCTTTATTATTCCTGCAGACAGTGAATAACAAAACGTTCATTTGAACTACATATTTTTGGCAATAAGACTTGAGGAAAGAATAGGGATTAAAAAAATCAGAGATGTCAGGAACAAGTTCTGCCTATGAATACACATAGTTCATAGTTCTCAGTTCCTTCTTTGGTTGCAATGGGGACAGGTGTCTCTGAATTTTAAACAACCAAATTATGTTTGTCATTCAACTGTATTGCTTTTGCATGCTTTCCTGTTCTTTCCCTCCTTTCTTAGCATATGTAGATCTGGGCTGTTTCTGCCATATTGGCCCAGCAATGGAGTAACATTGAGCAGATACATAGTTCAGTAAAATATGTTGTGTCATTGAAACAAAATTAAGAATGGCTAGATTATTGAAAGTAGATACATTTTAAAGAACATTTGTATTGAAATTCAATAGTCTTCCATTAAATGCTCATCTGAATAACAATACTTACACTCTATTCCCCTGCCTGTCTTTGCACATTAGTTACATATGTGTGTGCAAACATGCACACACACATACACACGCAACTATATATACATGTACAAACACACATATCTATAAATATGTGTGTAAAACAGGTTTGCTATGCAGGTGGAATTTGGTATATTGTGTGTGCATGCACACAGCTGATCATTTGTGAGTGTATGAATGACGTGGGGCAGGAAGGTGCTGGGGAGAAAGGGAGGGAAAGGTACAAAGTATTTCAGGCAAAGGAAAGGCTGCCCAGTATAAAAATTTTGTGAACTGCTGGTACTGATAATGAAGACTGAATGACTTAAGTGTATTATGAGTTTTTTCATTTCATACTTAGACATATTATACCTGTTTATCTTAAATATCTAACATACGACAACTTCGTAAAGCCAGTTTAATAAAGGAGTGCTCTAGTGACTCCTAAGTGTTCCCATATTTGCAAGATCTGAGTTTCAGGAAGGCAGGGTTTTGACAGATGAAGTGAAACAATTTTTTCAATATAATTCAGATAATCGGTTCTCCACAAAAAAGGAAATATAACTCTTTAGCAGTTGGCAGCAGTTACATAAATAAATACAACAATTTATGGAAATATGGTGGCATCTGCAATAATGAAAGTTAGGCATGAGAATAACCAGAGATGCTGCCTCAAATGACAGTGTAAAAGGAAACTTACAAGACTGCAACAGGAAATTGTTTATCAAAACGAATTTAGATTGATTTTCATGATTAAAATTACCTGCTGAAACTTATGTTCAGTAAATTAGGAAGTACTTAATGAATGTTGTATTCCATTGGGAATTATTGGCAATTAACACATGAAAAGATGAAACATGAGATTCATATTAAGATGTGGAGGGAGGCAAATGAGACTGCCCTCATATAGGAGTTTTCATCTCTGGGTGGCTTCATCAAGTGTCTGATCTTGTTTGTTTTGGCAGCTTTGGATAAAATGTTTCAAATTTTGAGAATTAGACAGAAAATGGCATTTGGACAAGTGAAGACTGACAGAAAGCTCATTAAAATGGATGGCAGTTTGCCTATCAATTTCAGTGAGCTCTAAACCATGACCTCTGTGGAAGAATGCTTGGTTCAATCTCTTGTGAAAAATTTGGCAGATATCTGGCAGATAACTGTTGAGTTTTTTCTATATGCACATACAAGTTTGATTCTGCTCAGTTGAATTCAATGGCATTACTCTTAAGGGCTGAAAGGTTAAGCATAAGCTTATGTGCATCTGTGGATTACGGATGCTATAATTCCGTTCACTGTAAAGAGCAGTGTTTAAAGTGAAAGGGGAAATAGTTCTCATCTTGGTGAGACATATAATGGGAGAAATCATTATTGCACGTCAATCAACAGGAGTGCTGCATGCCACCGACTTCACTTGGGATATGATTTTGTTTTCCCTTTCATACATGCACAGATAAGTTGCCAAATGCAAGAGAAGGCAAGTTACATCCATTGTTCTCTTGAAAAAAAACTTCTGAGAAAAAGATATCAAAACATTACTTATACGTGGTCTTTCTTTAGTGTCAGAAAAAGTCTACTTCATCCAGAAACTGTTGACCTACATTTTATTAGAAAATGCAGATTTGATACTGAAATAAGTCTCTTCTAAACCAAATAAAAAGTGCCATTCGTCATTCCATAAATGTCTCTTTTTCTGGCTTGATCAAAAGACCATAAAATCAATGGAAAGACTCAACCTTTAGTGCCAGGTATTGCCATATGACTTGCAAGCCCATTGTTTTTCCAGAAGAGAGAACCAAGTTTTAGTACTTGTTGCTTGGTTACAGCCCCTCCAAACCTCTTGGAATTCATGGGTTTATAACATCTTAGAAAACCAGACATATAGTTTTCACTTAAATTATTTATGCAGCTGGTTGTTGATTCCTTTTTTGTGTGGTAACCCTGATGAAATGTTTCACTAACTCTGGTCTTGCACTATCCAAGGCTTTATTCTGCTGTACTTACCTTTTCCCTGTGAATGTTCTCCAAGTCTTACCAGTGGGAATCAACTAGTTTACTGGAATCCTAAATGGGCAGGACAAAAAGAAATTTGTTGCCTAGGTAACTCAGCAAACTTTATGCAAGTGTGGCTGCTTATCTGCTGAAGCACAGATGAGCCTATATGCGATTAACATTGTGTTCCTTTTCTAGTGCTTCCTATGAGTATCCATGCAGATTATAGTAATGAAATATTCATCCAACATGAATGCCATAGATTCCTGGATGTAGTTAAACCAGGTAAGATCTATATAGAGATTAACTTTCTGCTGTTGCTGTAATGTCATTAAGTTTTTAGATCTGATTTTACTGGTGGTATTAACCTAATGGTTCGATATCACCAATAAGTATCAAGCTAACACTAAGTAAGACTTTTACGTAAAGAACATGAAATTACATCAGTAAACTGATTTTTACAAGCCGCTGTATCCCTGAATCAGAAAAGTGTTATAATAGAAAAGTGTTATTTAAGTATTTGTTATCAGTGATTAACATAATGTCAGTAATAAACTCAGCCATTTAAATGCATAGACCTTGAAGCCAGATTGTTCATCTGGTCTGATCTTAACGAAGTCAGTTTCTGTGAATCCTGTATGAATACTGACCCTGTTCACAATTTTTGCTGTTGACTACCACAGCACCAGGATTTCATGGTTTGAGCATTTCATTTTTTTCTGTATAAAAGTGGGAGGGATAGTATTATCTCCTTTCTCCTGTTCTTTGCTGTCTGCTCTGTTCAATTAGACTACAAACTCTCTGGAGCAAACTATTTTACTGGCTTTCTGTGGTGGTCTCTTACGGCCTACAGCAGTCATAATCATTTGAATTGTTTCCATCATTAATCAGATCTCAGGATGAGGCATTTTCTGCCCAATTCATACATCACGTACCTGTAGGACATGCAGGGAAGCATCTGATCGGTCAAATGTGGATGGGAGAAGCACATGGTTGAGACTGCTGCCCACCCTGTATTTGCCCTGCTCAGCCATTTCAAAGACAAAATTACTGGTCAAAATTGGGTAAAGTGGGAAAAACTATTTCTTTCTTGCAGGAGTGAGGCATGCTGCTGAATTTCTTGGCAGAAGCACATTTTTGTGGGCAGGTTGTAAAGATCTGAAAAAAAGTGTTTATAATGGAAAGGGCGACACCATCTTAAATATGTCATTTTGCTGAAATAGCACATAGACAATTTTTAATATGTTTTCTGGGGAATGCATTTGCCATAGAAGATCTGAAGCCCATTAGGTTGTGATGTGAACAAGTACATTTAATTTTATATACAGAGGAAAAAGGGTAGGTAGGAAGGCCCCAAGTTACAGTCTCATTTAATTTAGAAACATATTAATAATTTTTTAGAATTTATCTCTATATTTTCTCAAAGATATGCTCAAGTGACCTGATGAAACTCTTAATAACCTGTCCTCTGCCCACCCTGTAATAAACTCAGTTCGTACCACCTAAGGTTTTAGTGATACCTCTGTGGAATGACTACTTTGTTAAATTTCAGGCAACGGTCTGACTACTCATCATTGGGAACCACAAAAAACCTTTACGTGGGAGCTGAAAATTTCTGACAAACATTATGCTCCTGTACTGTAGTGACACACTGAAGTTTGCCAGCAGAATTTCTAAGAGAATGTTTTTGAGACTTCAGTCACTGTTGGGGAAGGCACATGCCTTTCTATACAGAAAGATTTTATAATGATCAGCCTTTTTAAAGACCAAGAAGAAGAGAAAGAAGAAGTCTGAAGAAAAGGGAGGATAGGGAATAACTTTTCTGTGAGGAAACTGAAAGGTAGGAATTCTGAACCACAGAGATTTGTGGCTATATGGTATCCCTGGGCAGAGGGGTTTATTGTGTACTTTTTGCCACGTTGGTCTTAATGTTTTTATCCTGTCTTTCAGTATGGAGCCTAGGAACTCGAGTGAAGAAAGATCTGTGCCTGTAATGTGGGAGATGCAGATCAATAGGGCATGATTGACTGCTCTGTTATAAACTTACACAGCACAGCACTGAAATTTGGTTCCCATAACTACTGTTAAGAGTTTAAAAGCTATCTGTAAACTTGAGCTGGGACTAGCCAATGCCCATATCAACACTGGGCTGCTGCAATTCCATCAGTGGCACACTGCCAATGTCTACACTTTGTCTGAGTGAACCAAGCAAACATTCTGTCAAACACATTTTGAAGTGAATAGCTTCACTAGACTTATTTTCAGAACGTATAGCTTTAATGTTTTAAGAAAAATATGATATAGAAGTAGACGCAAAACTGACCTGTCAGTTCCCACCAAGAGAAGAGTCTCTTGTTTTCATTCTCAGATGCAAACTCAAAGAAGAAAGCCTGGAAGATTGTTTATAAAGTGACTGAGCACATTCCAATGAGGCAAGGGCATTGAACAGAGTGAAGAGATGCTCATGAAGAACATTCAAGAACGTTACATAAAAGATGAGACTCTTTAAGTATCTAGTTTCCTGTCATCCAAAGTTCTTGGATAAATTAATAAGGCATTTAACAGCTATTAATGAAGCAGAGAATCTCTTATGCAAAGAAAAAATAAACTTCAAGTGGGCAAAACTGTGAAAGCAATTCCGAAAAGTGAAGTCGCTGGAGTGAGCACACCAGGATTCATCTGGATGATCATGTATCTTGCTACAGGTATCACCAGCCTATCTTTAGCCACCTTCTGGAAAGACAGTTCATTGATACGAGCTAGATCAGCACAGGAATTTGTTTGATGTGCTTAAGAGATTGGTAACAATAGCTCCTAACGTGACTGGACTGCGTTGCGAGGTGACAGTGTTTCCTTGGAGACAGTGAATCCATACAGCCCCAGCCAGGATCCTTGCGGGTTACCTCTCTTCAGAGGATGTAGAACTACCTCTCTATGCAGGGGCAAAGATGGGAAGATAAGCTTTGACTGTAGACAAATAGCCTTATGCAAGATGTGAGGATTTTATGCAACAGCAAGACATGTCTGAAAGGTAGGAGGGTGAAAGAAGAGAAGTAACTGTAGTCATTGCACAGCTGGCTTGACATGCTTTGACAACAAAGATAGTGTTACAGGATTGAGTATCTTTTTAAAATGTGCCAACCTGTATTGCTGATGGAGATTGTTGTGTAGTGAAAACAAAAAGAAAAATGTTTTTTCTCTTGGTGTCATTGGCTGATTACTGAAAGACAGAAGGTGTCTCAACAAAACTGTATGATTTGTTGTAAAAATGCATGAAAGGCACGTTGATTGAGATGTGGAATTTGTATCCTTTCAAGTTAGATCCATGAAGAGCTGCATGGGATGTTAGTTAATGTGCTAGGAATGTATAATTATGGTGATAAGACCTAATTATGTTAATTATGTCTTTTTGGGGAGCAATTTTATGATGCATAAAGCAAGATAATTGATGATACAGCTAACAGCAAGGATGAATTGTAACCATAACTTACAGGTGTGTTTGTCAGCAAATTATGCTCAAAAGAACTGCTTCAAAATGTTGCATAATGTCTCATAATACTCCTATAAAAAAATAATTGAAAGGTAATAGAGCATGGAAACACTATGTCCAAGTCCTCTACTATTCTAAGTTCAGAGAGTTCTCATAACAAATGTTTGCATACAACCAACAGCTGCTACATAGCAGTAAATTATGTGCATTTTGAACAAAGCGCAGCCTGAATTCTGAGTATGCTATCTTTTAAATACCTATACAAATTGCGTTTGTAAGTTAACCCTGCAGTTCATTGTTGTTGATCAGCTTTGGCATGTGCAATTGACTGAGACAACATAAATAACTGGGGGTTTGTAATGTGCAAGCAAACAGCTATTTGTGCAAGTGATTTGGACAGATCCGTAAGCAGCTCTCTTAGAGCCTGTGCAAACTCAGCAGCTCTGACCTAGATCTAAGAACTCTTTGCTTTGGGAGGATTTATCACCCTTTTCTTTGTTTTTTGGTTTTGTTGGATTTTTGTTTTTTCTTAAAGATGATCTTAAAATACGCTAGATTTGGTTCTTTTCCTTTAGACTGGTCCATGTTTTTCACTTCATAGTAGCAGGACTGAAGGAGCTTGGAGCACCTTGCTGTTCAATAGCAATCTGACCAGACTTTCCTGGGGATCAGCTACAGAGGAGCACAGGCCTTTCCATCGTACATGTTCTGGGATTTGGTGGGATGTGAAGCTGTAGTAAGCACCACAGGAGTTCTGACTTTGAATATGTGAAGAGGTGGTATAAATAGCCCTACTACTTGTTCCCAAATCTTTTATCAAGGGCGTTTCAGATCTACGGGGAAAGCAGCCATGGTTCATTGAAAGCTAAGCATGCTCAAGGCTGCTGATTCATGAAAAGCAGCTCGGAATAAGAGTACTGGAGGCTAGACCAGACCCCAAAACTGCTCAAAATACTGGGACAAACGCCTTTCAAATCCTGCTTGCAAGGGTTTGCTTATAACCTGCTTTAACTTTAATCCTCTTCCACCAAGCTTTCCATTTGCCATTTGCTGTGAGGCAAAGCTGAACCTGTGCTGGAGAGTCGAAGATGTTTGTTTTTCAAGGCTGCTGGTTATAGTAGGAGAGAGGAGTCTTTTGACTGACAGTCTTTGTTTAACAGTCAAATATCTAAAACAATACACAGGAGGAATGTTTTTCACTCAGAATATCTTTCACTGGTGTAGTTTCAGAAGTAGCTCAACTATAGCTCTTCAAAGTATTTCATGGGCTTTTAATATATTCTACACCGAAAGTCAGCTGGACTCAAATGTACTTGCACTGCAGTTAGGAAATTTACAGCATTTTGTTGCCTATGAAAATTTTGCCAAGATGTTGGTGGGAGGAGAAGGAGACCCATTTCATGGACACACAACTGACTGACATCTTGATAAAGTGTGACTTTTATCAGTGAACTCTGTAGGAGTGTATGATTTTCCAAGATACGGCCTAATATCTCATAAATCATGTTTTGAAAAATGCAGTAGCTGTTCTGTACTCGTTCCTTCCAGTTTATAAAATATGTCAGCTGCTTAATTCCCCACTGGGGCTTCCACTGAGGAAAATGCATGAAATACACTGGGTTAGTCAGGAGCCTTTCGCTTACCCCCGCAGTCTGTGCTACCTCTATTCAGCTCATATGCAGCAGCTCTAGATTTCAAGGCGCTAGCCAAGAATTGCTTTGTACAATTTCTTCTTAAGTTCATTTAATTATTTAGATGAAATGGCTATTTTCTATATTTCAATGATGCTACATGGAATAGAATGATTTCCCTGAGCTTTTTTGATGTGATCAGAAATCGTCCTATTTCGAAGCACACTTTAGGCAGTGGAATCCTAAGTGGAATCCTCCTCGTAAAACTTCAGATGCCCTTAAGTTGAGTCCACCCTCAGGAAAGCCTGTGGGCTCCCCATGTAGGCAGTGTGGACTGCAGTTAACTCCAGCTGAAAATAATAGGCATCGAGGCTGGGTTGAGTCTCTACTGGCTGTAGAGAATGCCAAGAAAATTTGCTAGGTCTGGCTTCCCAGCTAGGTGGGAGAAATCCTACTTTAGGTGGGGGGGTTAGATGTTTAATGTTCATTTGAGTATTCTGAAATTTTGTACATGCATTTGATATCAGTGGCAAAGCTGTGGCTATGATACAAACAACTAGACTTGAGGGCCAGCCTCAGAAATCAGAAGTTGGTCACACACAAGATTTTTGCCCCTTACCATTTTACGTTTTCTTTCCAAACCTCTTTCTTAAAATATAGTCAAGTATCTCCACTGAACAGACATCATAGGTATGCTCCCCCACCCCAAAAAGAGAGAATGGAGGAATGGTATTGCCACAGAGGGTTTCCATTAGTGAAATTAATTCCTCTCTCATAAGAATTTAAGTCTATGATTTATGATAACCACCGATTTCTCACTGCAGGCAAAGTGAGAGGAAATGACTCAGCCTGGACAGACGTCATGAATCTAATTTTTTTCCCCTTAATGCCTGATATAATCTAGTGTGCTGCTCCCAGAGGTGTCATTGGAGATTCATATCCAGCCAAAGGGCCTCACAATCAAGGCAGAAAATTTTGTTACTTTCACGTATTGTGTGATCTGTAATTGTTTGGAATTGCATCCTGCCTCGTTCATTGCCATAGCTTTTGCATCAATTTTGCAGCGAAATAGTAAGGAAAACAAAGCAAGGGAGAGAAAAGTGGTGTTGAGCTTGCTTCTTCAGAAAAATCTTCTGTGACATAATGTTAGGGTCCAGCTGGTGCTTATTAAACTCGGGCAGTTTAGAGATGAAAAATGCTTCCTTCTGTCACTCTTTCCAACAGAAATCTCACTACCCACCTGATTGGAGAAGTCTTATCTATCACATATTGATTCTGGAACTGTATGTTTTATTTTCTATCACCAATACAGAATTTTTTGAGTGGGTTTCTGTCAAAAGAGGAGAATAGATATCATGTTAAATGGTTCAGCTAAAATGTTTGATCCCATATTTCAAGGGACTAGGAGTGTATGTATGCATGTCTTAGCAGAGGAGGTAGTATCTAGCTGAGAGGAAGGTAGGCTTTGAAAAGTCTTGCAGTTGTAAGCAGTCATTTGAATACATCCTAATGAGTTGTTTCCAAAACTGAGAAGAATAACGGATTTTTTTTTAATATAAAAGAATTTTTACATATTTCTCTGATATGACCTCATTTAACATACAAAGAAGCAGAAGCAAAACAAATACCAAGATAGGGCTAAGCAAGAGTTCTCCGAGGTGGGTTTTTTTCCATTTTTTCTTTGTATTGGCCAAATGTAAATCCTCTTTTCACAGAGATGCTGTGTGTGTGAATGTCTACTGATCTGTAGCAGCACACACATGAAAAAATGGTCTGTTTGCCTCAAGATAACCTCTAAAAATGCCTAAGTAAATGTTATTTTCAAAAATGCTGAGCTTTCTCAGCTTCCCTTAAATTACCTATGGTTTGTTGTGGCTGGTTTGATCCCATTAAAAAAAAAAACCCAAACATAAAGCATGAAGGGAGGAGTAGTTCCCTATGTTAATACTGCTCTGTGTAGTCTGTGTGCACTTTCAGACAAAAGCTAGGAAAGATGTAATAATGGGGTTTGCTGGTGCTTAAAAGAGGCAAGGCAATCTTTGTAAGGTCAACAGTATATGTCTCTTCATGATTATTTGCCAATAATCTGTAATTGTACGTTTTAACTGATGTTCTATTTAGCTTGTCAGTTACACTCAATATGAAACTTTCATTACCATCCTCACTAGACCATTTTAAAAATGCATTTTTATTCTCCGTTTCTGCTCCTGACTATAATTGTTTTAATGATGCTTACTGACAGCTGATATTTTCTGGCAAGCTCTCACCAAGCTTATACAGTGAAAGTTAAATTATAGTTCTGTGTGCACATACTTACTAAATTAAAAAAAAAAAAAAAAAGTATTCCTTGGTAAATTTCTAAATTGCAGCTGTCAATCTGCAAATTATTCAATCTCTCTGATGCACAATTGAAGAAATAGCATCATTTGGGGTATATAAAATATACTTTTGAAGGTGTTCTTAGGCAATGCAGTAGCAAAGCACACATGCACGTGAATTCAAGGCTCTATTGAACAAAGTTTAGCTTTTCTCTGGAGCCTTGATATTCTACTAAAACATACTCAAGGGATTAAAATAGATATGCAATTGAAGTATCTTTTCATACGACCTGGACCCATAAAAGCAGGGCTATACAGGATAGAAAGGGACATATGCTATTGAACAAGTTCAGTTCTTCATTTTCTCCAAAACTGTTTTTCTAACAAACTGCCAGTAAGTTCCCCTTTCTAACATGTGGACATATCTGTGAAAGGCTTGCAAGTGTAAGCAAATGGTGCTGAGGTGAGACGTCCCACTAAGGGACTAGAGGGGATTACCTATGATTTGACTGCAGGATCATGTGGCTTGTTGTCTGGTGTTAAGTCCTACCCCTTGCTACCCTGTATTTTCTGTTGTTATAGTTTGCATTTCTCTGAACAGAATTGATTACTGGTTTAACATCTCCTCTCTAGTTCCTCAGGTCTGACTACAAGCAATCAAAATTTCTGTAAATCCTATTCATCCTGCTGCTCCTTCCTAAGTGATGCACACACTGTTCCACTGGTTTTATCACAAAACAGCGGAATCATCAGGCAGAACTGTGGTTCTGGGCTACCTTCCCCAGTAAGTGTTTGGCTTACCAGTCTGATTACAGGTTTATAAAAGAGAGACACTGACAAAGAGTAACTAAGGCAGAAATCTCCTCCTCAGCTTTGAAGCTGATTGTTTTCCCTCCTTTTATCTTCCAAAGCTAGGTCAGATTATAAATAAGATTATATGATACGGTGTCAGCAGTGGCAAGGGATTTGACTCAGCCTTTGAGCACCATGCACTGAACTGGGTGCAACGGGTAAGTATATAGTAAGTTCTGAAAAGGCTGTGTGTAAGGTATGAAAGGTGACAATACAGATATCCTGCAAGAAGATCCCTCTCCAATATTTGAGCCAATTCATAGAAGTAAACCAGAATGGGCTTTGGTAAACTACACCTACACTGCGAATTCCCCCAGCATTTACCAGCTCCTGGATGTGGCTCTCACTGGAAGGTGCAGAGTCAGAGGTGCATGCTCTAACTCTCCTCACCTCTTAACTCCATCATCATGGTTTCCAGTGCAAGAAATACTGGAAGTTCAAGCAAATGTCAAGCTGCATTGCACCGAGGTGTTCCCCCACCGTAGGCAATCACGGTGCCGTGTCTGTTGGGCATGACTCCAACCACACCTGCTCTACACACTACAGGCAGCGTTAGAGACTTTGTTCCTTGCGCACTCCTGGGAAACTGATGCCCAGGAGGTTATAGAACATGTTTTAGTGGAAAAGCAAAATGGACAGAAACCTCATATTCTCAAATGCAGTGGCAGCTTTTCTGTATTTAGGTTTAGTGCCTCACTTCTGCTCAGGATAAATTGTATGTAAGCTTGTCCAGGAATGTGTTTACATGCATATGCATACACAAATGCATGCTGTTTTATCCTTGCTTCCATACATAATTTTGCTATTCAGCAGATGGTATTAAGGCAGAAGACATTGTAAACATGTATGAATATTATTTTTACCACAGTAAGGCAAGAAATATGAGAAAATACAATGCCAGAAACTGAAAAACTCAAATGTTTCCTTTATGACTTTACTGTGCCTTTTTTAAGCTTCCTTCTGATTCCTTCAAGTATCTCGGCTGGTGTGACATAGAAGAACATGAGGTTCAAGGAAATCAGCTCCGTTGTCCCCGAGTGAGAGAAGGTAAAGATCATAAAGACATATTCACATTTAAGCCTTAACTCTATCTACTCAAACATTATATCCTTAAATATTACGAGCTTAAATCATGGGGTTTGGTATTGTTTTGAAAAGGGGCAGGATTCTATCCCATATTGTACATGCTTACTTTTTTTAACCACCAGGAAAATACCCTTCATAATTTTGAAAATGGAGGAAAAAGCCAAAAGTATAATTTGTGAATTTTTAGGAGTAACATGGTGTTGATTACTTTTCTCAAAAGTTCATTAATACTTAATTACTGTTCAGAATACAATAGCCATATGCCAAACAAGAAACTGAGTGTGAAATCCAGTCCTGCAAACAGTGGCACATGTGTTTTATTTTAAGACCGAGTTGGTCCAATTACAATCTGTAGACACACTCAAAAATACAGAATGAAAGGTGGATTTCAAAATCCAGTGTTTGCATCTTTGGGACTAAGCAGTGGAAAAAATCCACACTGTCCTTGCTTTAGTTAGAAATTTTAAAGATGTCCATAGTTCTGAGAATTTCAGTAGGCTTTAAACTTTGTCTTCAGCGTGTGTCATTTTTACTTCAAATGAGGGTTTGAGTATGGCCATTGATCCCAGTTGCATTTGTTGTCAGTGATCTGAAAGTTACAAACATATCCCTTTCTCAGGATAATTAAAGGATAAGTACATAACTGTTACATAAACTTATAGCATGTGAAAGAATATATAGATATGGTATTTTAGAATTCATATGCTTATGCTCGACTGTTTAGAAAAACCTTTTATTCTGAGCTGTAGAAGAAATGTCTTTTACTAACCACATCATCACGACCTTAGGTTGCTTGCTGAATTATGAACCCAGAAATGATAGAAAAATCTTCACATTAGTTTACATCTTAGAAGCCTGGAAACCTACACATCTATAATATTATATATACTTCTTCATTTCAGGTATCTTCCCAGACATATAGATAATATTTCAGCAAGCAACTAAATGCCAGTTCCATATCACATCCATTATTGTAAATCTTTTTTTCTACCTAGGGCCCTCAGAAGAAGAGCTATTTTTCAGAGGAGAAGAACATACTTTGAAAAAAAGAAAACAAGTAACTGACACAGAGAAGTGGCAGAAGAAACTGCAAGAGAACTGGGAAAACTGTGCTGTAAAACTTTCTCATTAATATTTTGTACTGCAGTAGTAAATAAGCCAAATAATAATGTGTTGGCTGCTTGTCGCATTTAGCAGGTTTAAAGCTCCAGTTGGCCCCGTGACGTTGTAAAACAGAAGGTTTTTTCAAGCTGGAAGAAACACTGGAATATACTATTATTTAGGTTATGACCCAAAAGAATGAAAAAAAAAAGAATGTTTTTACAGGGCTTCATTTGCGCTGGGGCATATGCGAACTAGTGACATTCTTTGCCTGCTTAGTGCCTTCCTCAAAAATTGATGATAAATGAACGCTTAGAGAATGGACCAGTCTCATTTCAGCTCTTTCACTCTCTCCTCATACCAGCCTGTGCAGCTCTTTTGGCTGGAGGTACTACATTATTGATGGTTTCGATCAGCAGTAAGTTACGACCTCCCTAAGATCACGGAGGAAGCCAGGTAGTAACTTCATCTAACACTGAGATCCTGTTCTCTGGATCACGCCCCTCCCTATGCATAAACATATGATACGGACTGGGGAATATTGATAGCTGGCTGCTGCCCAGCACTTTTTTTCCAGAGAAGTTTAGAAACCAAACCAATAAGCCACAATCACTTAGTGCTGTTTTCTCCACCCGGAGCACACACACTGGCATCCCCACTCAAAGAGGGAAGAGGGTCTGGACAGTAAGATTCATATGCTTAAGTGGTGGTTTCTTTCTTCTTTACTTTCAAAGAATTATGCAGTGCATCACTAAGATTCTAGTGTGAATTTGGCAAATGGCACTACCATATTGTTATAAAAGCAGCATGATAAAATAGATTAATCTTTTAACCAATTCTGACACTGAAGATATTTAATGATAAAGTTATTAGAAAGCAACAAAAAAAAAAAGTGATTGATCTTATTTTTTTCCTTTCCCAGGAGTTGAACCTTTCATTTCAGGACCTCGGTGACCATTATCAGGTGGAAAAATTCAAAAGGATTCTTCAAAGATTAATTCGGGTAGAAAAACTTTGGTTGGTGGACAATTCTTTGACAGACCTAAGTGCCATAAGGTTGCCAAGGTAGGCAAAATGTCTTGTTTCTATTTTTATGCAATATAATATCATAGAAATCGAAATTATTATTTACTTAAGTAATAGCTGGAGCAGACTCTTAAGAACTGCAAAAATATAATATTTTGGGGGGTTATTATGTTGAGAATCCATCACTATATTGCTATTCTGAGTTTATGTCATCCCCAAGTTGAAAATATTCCTCAAGGCCACGTGACGTCCCCTCTATTCCTGGTGCATAATTAATGAGCCTCATCAAGTTAAGTGAATTTGTGCTGAAATGGAAAGTTATTGAACACTGAAGGAATCTGTGTGAAGAGGTGGTAGAACATAAACCAAGTGTGACCGTAACAACTATATTTTTATAATCCATCTATTGCTACTATGTTGTCATTTGTCTAGGTATATAGAAAGTTGTAATCTTGAGAACAGGAATAATGATGTATCCGTTGTACAATATAATCCAAGCTGACAGTATAAAATGTAGAGATCTGATCTTGCAGTCCATGGGTAGGCAAAAACAGCACAAATGTAAAACTAGTGTGAAAGCAGGTCTTGAGGAATCAAATTCTTGTATCTCATTGGAAGCCCTAAGTTGCCATGACTTTGATTACGTGAAGAGCCATCCCTGTGTTGGTTTACAAGGTGTATACTATTACAGATGTGATCAGTGATGTCATATGCTTTGTACTTTACAGATGCAGAGAACTAAATGTCAATAAAAACCACTTTACATCCTTCAAACAGCTGCCAAAGATACCTCAGATTCAGCACTTATCACTTGCTGAAAATAACATCATGACACTAAGTGGACTAACAGACTTCAGACACACTCCACTGGAATCCCTTATACTCAAGAGGAATCCTTGTGAATTTCAAGAAGGATACAGACAATGGTAGGTCTTACCATCTCATAGCCAACAAAATTTGATCAACATGAAGAAATGTTTGTGAGAGAGTTCAAAAGGAATAGGTTCTCAAATACAGCAAGCTCTCCCAAGCAATCTTTTTATATTCACATAGTCTCAACTATGGTAAATACTCCAGCAACATGGGGTAGTGAGCCAGTATCTGACAATAGCCACAAAATATTCACAAACTGTTTAGGAGGTTTTCTGATCCCATGACTGGCAGTTCTTGAACTGAACTAAGTCCGTGGATCCAGTTTAGAGACAGAGCAGATAAATTAGATTCTCTTTTATTAATAGAAACTACCTATTACTCAAGCTCTCTGCAGACTCCTTGCATCCCTCATCTCTTCCAAAGGAAGTCTAAATTGCATTACATGTCAGAGATGGAATCAGAAGGATGTGTTGAAAGATGGGAGCTAAAGCAAGAGAAAATGAAGTTACCTTCATTTGATGTTTTCTGGACTCTGCTCTCTGTGGCAGCGCTGTGAAAGCTGCACTGGTTGAGTCCCCACTCGGGGTAGGTATATGTTGCAGGCAATGCAGTGTAGTGTAGACTTGACAGAGCTGCCTTGGACACTGGAAAAAAAAATCAAATCCGAGAGAGAGTAGAAAATTCAGGGGAAGATAATTCATTCTAAGTCTCACGCATGTTTTGACACTCACACCCCTATTCCATTCTTCCCCCGTTGCTTTGACTCCAAAACCCTGTTGCCAGGAAAAAAAAAATTATGCACACAGGTCAGAAAGGAGGATGAAGTGTGTTCCTTCTGAACTCCAGAAATCTGCGTGCTTGCATGTTTTCCCTGGCTACAGAGAGTCATGTCAGCCATCTACAGAAGGCATTGTTGATATTTTTGAGATAAACTTTACAGCATGTGTCTCAGGAGTCATCTCTTCCTGGAAGGAGAAATAAAAAGAAGTTTAAAAGAAAATGTTAAATGAAAACCTCTCTGGGTTTCCAGTATGGTTTTTCCTTCAGTCTAATAGGCATCCCTATGACAGTGTGATGGCGATGCTTGTGCTTTCCAAAGGTAGATGGGCAGGTATCAAGTTGAAAGTTAAAAAGAAAATTAAAAATGATGGATCTCACATTTTATTTTCACATTAAAAGGTCCAGGAGAACAATAGATGAAAGGCAATTTTAAATAATTACTAATTATGTTTCTGCTCCCAATCTTACCAGTTCTTAAGGCAATTGAATATTGGTATTACACTGGTATTACTTTCACTGCCCAGGTTGGAAGACAGAATGAATCATTTGCAAGCACAGATAAACCCGAGTTAGATGCTGAGATTGAGCACTGGAGTCCACACTCACCTCAGAAGGCACAGAAGCAAACACCGTAGCATGTGGTTTAACACCCTGTGCGATGCTTGTGGAGGGGCTGGGGCTCTACCAAACTCTTCTGAGGAACAAAACAGCAGTCTTCATGGCTGAGGTTAGAGGTAGTGAGTAGTGATGTGCTTTTTAAAAGGGACAGCGGATTAGGAGGTAGAGCCATTCATCTTGGTTTGGCATCATGCTCACAAAACAGGGACTTCTTTGGGAGAAACAGAAGTGCAAAAAGGTTTGCAGAGAGCCCAGTTTCCCTGTCACAGAAGGGTAAAACTTGAGTTGCGCTTCTTGCAATCTGCATCTTTTCAGCAGTCTAGGAAATTCAGTCTAGGCTAACAGTGTGTCCTCTCTTTTGCATTAGACTGGTTTGGTTCTAATCCAAACCAAATGTGTGGTGCTTTACTGAGTCTGAGGATATAAAACTTGTGCAACGGAGTGAAACCTGATTTTTTTTTTAATTAGCTCTTTATTAGATAAATTCTGCAAGAAATGTCAAATATGTTTGAATCTACTGTTTGGTTTTTATCAGTGTCTATTTTGTTCTCAACATTTCCCAAGATTATGTATCTCAATTTCTATTTTTCTTTTGTCTCTTTTTAAGTGTATTCTCCAGTTTGCCAAATCTGAAAATGCTGGATGGTATCCCAAAACTGCCAGAGGACTGTTCACCCCGAGTTACCAGGTTTTTTTTCAAAATCTGTACTATACTCTAGCACTGTATTTTTGTAGGATCACAACCATGCTAGAACCACCTCACAAAAGAACAAGAAATCCTGTGTACGGAAGTTACTATTTCTTTGTGATCAAAGAGATAATGAGGCAGAAATATGATTTTTTGAATGTGTTTGTGGTACCACAGACTTGAATTAAGTATGGATAAATTATATGTAAATAAGACATAACATGTATACTGAGTGTCATGAGTTTAGTGTATTAAAAATATTGGGTGAATTTCTTGTCCAGGAACTCTGTGTAGACAAAACTTTGCAGTTATTGACTCCAATTGCATTTACTTAAAGTATGTCCAAGTTCAGACCACATGCTCACGGTGGGAAATGGTACAGGGATTAACATCCAGGCTGAGGTGAAAAGGGAAAAAAACATCAGCAATTGAATAAAAGAACATGCTGTGCAGTTTCTCTCTTTATGTCCTACCAATGTCATAGTGCTCTTTAATGTGCTTTCTAGATGGGAAGGGCAGAGCCACCCCAATCATTTTATCCTTAAAAATTAAAAATAAATGCAAAAAAGTCCTTGCTTGGGAGTTTGGTGTGGCTAGAGAGCACTGGGGAGGTAAATCATGAAAAAGGAAAGAAGTCTTTTGACTCATTGCTGGCATTGCTTAGGAATGTCTTGTTGCTTAACCGAGGTTCCTCAAACCAAAGCCACAATGAGGGAAAAGAACTGTGGAAGCTGAAAAGGAACTTGTAAGGGCTCCCCAGGATATCTGAATGCAATTATCTTTGAGAGGTAGCTGTCCTTGTCTTTGATTCATTTGCTGTTCAATTTTAGTTGGGTTTTTTTTTTTTTTTCTAGGCAGCTCATGCTGGCACACAAATAGCTGTGCCACTAATGGTTCAGGAAAAGAATGACAGAGTCCTGGAAAATGAAGACAATTAACAGAATTGCCTAATTCCAGAGACAGTCAATAAATTCTCTGCTGTGTATTGGCTGCAGGCACGGTTTGGTTCAGTTACACGGGAAGGAGTAATGACTGCTCAGCCCTGTGGAGCTCTGCAGTGACTTATCAGCAGAAAGGTTGCAGCAGCTCTATATAATGTGTGTTGGATCTGGGCAAGAGGAATGACCAGCAGCTTGAAGAGTTTTCAGGCTCTCCCTTAAGACTGTCCTACCTCTCCCACAGCCTAGCAGTCAAAACAGTTGATCAAGATGTTGTGTGAAGCATATCGCAAGAGTTTGAATGTACAACAGTATCTAGTTCGAAGTATTTTCTGCAGCAGTGAAAGGAAAGAGGCAGTGGACCACTGCAAAGAGGTGTCAGGAGGGCTCAGACTCAGGAAATATTCTTGCAATTCACAGAAGCGGGCCAGTTCCTTCCCAGTATTTACATGCTGACAGGATCTGATAACTCAACCCAGTCAGTGTAGCCCACCCCAGCAGTAAGAACATACTGCAGAATCAAGAAGCTACAGTTCCACAATACACGGCATCAAGCTTTTACAGTTTCAGGGAGAGATGATACAGTTTACACAGAAACAGCAAGGCAACCAGAGCTTTGAAACAGGAAAAGCAGAACATTGTGTGCTGCACAGTGTGGCAAACTGGTCCAGAAGAACAGGAATTTTTCACAGGGGGAGGATAAGAACAGAAAACAGGAAAGCTTTCTGAGGAGTGAAGCTAGCAGTCTACATCAGATTTAGAAATTAATCCAGATATAGTATAATAGAGTAATTGGCATTAAAACCCCACTGTTGTGTTTGGGTTTGGGAAAGGGTAAAAACAAAGGATGAAATATATTCTTCTCAACCGAGGATGTATGTGAAAAAATACCATCTCCTCAGAAGCAAGGCAGGGAGCTAAAGCAGCGAGAAAAGAGAGCCTGAAGGACCACCGTTAGTGACCCAGCCAGAGACAGACAGCAGAGAGCAGCTGAACCCTGACTGCGGTGAGGCCGTGCGTCTGGAGGGGAAAGGGGAAGTTTTTTTCCCAAGGTGTAAGACACTAAGGAGCATTCAATTCGGCGATGTTCCAACCACAGCAAATAGCACTTGAGGACTAGGCTGTCTTCCCAGAATTCGGCATTAGAAAGTGAGACTGAGATGGGAAATTGCTCCAGTCCCGTGGGTAGACATCTCACTTACAAGCTCCTAGTGAAGTTACCACCCGCTTCTTGCACATGCAATTAAGAGTGGGTCAAGTCTCTCCTGGGAACACGCTCAGAGGCTTTGCTCTTTAGACCCGAGTCCTGGGTCAGTCACAAGAAATTGGCACAGACAGTGATTTATTCTTTCCAGACAGGAAGTTGGTTCTACTCCCATTATTTTTCCTTTCATTATTTTAATGCTCTGGCTTTGGAATTCCAGAGAAATACAAGGTAATCTCTGGGGAGCCATACTGATTTTATTTAAAGTGTATCCAGGAACAAGAATGTAATGGTGGTACTTGAGTCACTTTGCTGCAAAGAGATTTAAATGAGATCACAGAACCATAGACTGATTTGGGTTGGAAGGGACCTTAAAGTTCATCCAATTGCAGCCCCTTGCCCCGGGCAGGGCCACCTCCCCCCAGCCCAGGTTGCCCAGAGCCCCGTCCAGCCTGGCCTTGAGCCCTGCCAGGGACGGGGCACCCACAGCTGCTCTGGGCAGCCTGGGCCAGCGCCTCCCACCCTCACAGCAAAGAATTTCTTCCCAATATCTAATTTAAATCTACCCCCTTTCAGTTTAAAACCATTCTCCCTTGTCCTACCAAAAAGAATTTATGTTCCAGCTGGTTGAGTGGACAACAGCTGTAAGACTGAGGAAGCACATTGCAACATTACCAGTCAACTAGAAACCCCAGCAGCAAGAACCTTTTGAAAATGACCTCAAGTTCATGCCAAGCCAGGGGTAAATTAATATACATTTTGGGTTCTAAATTAGATTATTACTATCTGATTTTCTTTCCTACCAAACTTACACTCAGCTTCGCTCAAGAAAAAACGGGCCTGCAGCAAATTACTCTTGAGTTTTACTCCTTCTTTTCCACATTTACATTATGGAGCGGACTAATCTAAACCTAATCCATGATTTCAAGAAAATCTGAAATGAATGGAACAAAAGTAGAGCCTTTATTTTGCTAGAACTTTTGAGATTTCATCTGTTGTGATTGCACTCTGAAATCTAAAATAATAGCTACCACCTGTGAACTCAGTATCAAGGTATCATGAAATCAATTTCCAGTTATTCACAAAGATTCCTTGAAACCTGAAATTTCATGAAAATTTAGCAAAGTGTTCCCAAAGTCTTGCCTGACATCATGGGACAGGCCCAGGGCTGATAGACCTCAGAACTCTGTTCCCAAGTCTTGTTTTAACTGTCTCTTCCTTTCTCATTGTGTCTAAATCTCTCAGTATAAAATAAAACGTGAGCAATATCCAATCAAGAGACAGATTCCATAAATGAACAGAGAGAAAACAAGATTTTTCATTTGATCTATTTATTATGATCCTAGGAATTCCAGAGCAGGGTTTAAAAAATCTGTATTATAGTACCTGGATGATGGAAGCAAAGAAAGTTGTAACAGAAGAGAAAACTACTGATGAGCATTTCAAAGACCATTTGCTCATATACACACTAACCTTGTAGAACATGAAGCACAAACACCCTATGTTCATAGTGGTCCAAATTATTTAAAGCACTCTGGAAATAAGGTTTTTGAGCCAATATCCTTCTCTAGGACCATACATTGCAGCAGCACCAGTATTAGCTGTGAATACAGTGAAGAAGCAAGCAGTGGCTTTCATTGCAAAAACGTCTTCTTTCAGTTCCTTACGCTGAGCTTGAGAGGCTGAGAGAGCACGTCAGAGGCAAACACAGAGTTAAGCCTGTAAATGCAAATGCTCACATCCCAAGTTATACACCTATAGGGAGTAAATAAGTTGTCAGTGATTCCCTAGAGTTTAGCCTGGCAGTGCTGGAGCACAGAACGGTTACAAGGACATCACAAGTGACGTCCTGAGGTCCTTGTCAAGTCCCATGTCACTGTGTCTGTAAAAAATGTGCCTGGCATGTACTTTGAAATATGCTGTGGGAAAGGATGTGGGTGCCGTGGTAGGTCATGGTGCTCGCTGTGTCATCGTAAAGCAGGAAAGAGCTGGCACAGAGCGCTGTGCTCTGGCAGGTTGCTGATGTCTCACTGCACGGCCAGGCTGCTTTGGCTGCTGCTGAAGGCGGTCTGGCTCTTCCTCCATGGACCAGCGTGCATGTGTGTGTGGCTGGGAAGGGGGTTAGTTTTCTTTCGTCTGCCCTGGCTTCTGTTCATGGTATTTGTGTATTAGTGATGCCAGGACCACGGTGCTTTCAGTGCTTGCTTATTCCCACACCGAACACAAGTGACTGTTGAAGTCCATCCCACGTTAAGTTCAACAGCAAAACTTCCAGTGACTTCAAAGCTGCAGAAGCACAACTTTATTCTTCTGTGTGGAAGGAGGGAAGGAAACTACTCACAAATCGGGGATCAGGTTACCAAAAAGGGCACGATGAGGCTGTTAACCTTTAAGAGGCAGAACACTCTCCCCTTTCCCTGGAGAACCTCTTTTTGAAGATCAGAGTTTACCATTTCCTTCCTGACTGATTAAAATCAAATACCTTCTGGTCTATGCGAGGCAGCTTTCAATCACTGCCGCTTAAGTTTTGCCATTCAATAAAGAAGCTTCAGCATCTTTGATGATTTCCCTGCTATCAGCACTGAAAGAAAAAATTAATTTAGTGAATATACTGACTGATGTTGTGATCTATTTGGATACATGTATGAGACATGCAGAGGCACATTGGTGGGAAACATGCGTGGAAATAAGCTATTAAGATGTCCCAGAGCATTCAGTTTTCATTTGTAATCTATCAGCCAAGATACATGTACTTTGGAACTGTCAGGTACCGTGTTACGTTAGGTAACTGAAAGCACTGAAGATAAGGAAAGAAGGCCATTGACAACATATGCTTTGGATAAAAGCAGCTAGAAAAATCAACGGAATGACCATAACAGGGACGAGAGAAGCATGGGCAGTAACAAATTGGGAATGACCAGAAAGTTCATGAATAGTCAAGGTACAGGAAACAGCGCAGTCAGCCCTCGGGAGTGAAATCCAAGCCAATTTTTTTTTTCCCCCTGTTTCATACTGATCATTTTATTTTTACTATGTGTTAACATATTTCCCATTCCTACTCTACATACAGTCTGTTTTCTTTCTAATAGATTGTTATAATTACTCTTTATGACCTGAGCACTGAACCGGTTTAAGGATGCTCCTATTAAGAGGCATGGATGATGAAGTCAGCTGTTTCTTTGATGCAGTTTTAATTTTCTGTGTAAAATGTACAAAGTTCCATTTTTCTGAACTCAAGGAATATCAAACGAGAGACAGCATGTGTGCTCAGGGCTCCAAGCCCTTTTTCAGCAGTACTTAGCTTTCACCTTTTCTTAGCATTGCATATCTTTGAGCTTTACTCTCCTAGGTTTTATCTTGCTTCTGGTTTTTTTGTTAGCTCCATCACACTCTCGTGACTGCAAAGACCTTCACCACGTTGGGCTAATGCTTCCTGTGAGCCTGAGATGCTCACCCAGGGTGTCTCCATTTGCTTGGGCTGCTGCAAGCCTTTCATTGCTTCCCAGACCTAGCTGTTCTCTCCTTGCTCGTGCCTCTGGTCCTGCCCTGCAGCTTCACCCAGTTCCACCTTCAGGTCCACCACTGCAGTTGGTATGTTTCATATCGTGTAGGCAAAACAAAATTGTTGGTGGAGCAAGAAGTGCTGTGGGTGTAAATAAGTCAGTCAAACGACATCCATTCTGTACAAGATATCCCTATTTATCTTTAAAAGGCAGAATCCTTCATGAGGACAGATGTCTAAACCAGGGTACACTATAGAGAAATGTGTTCAGCTTGGGGGACATTTGAAATCAGCAGTGTCAAAAAGACAAAGAATAAGGAGTTTAGACCTGCTGCATTTCTTCACTTAGCTTAATGTTTTACCACTGGATCTAACTTGAAGTATTGGCCATCTGTTTTCTTCTGCCTTTTTTTTTTTTTTTTTTTTTATTGTCTTCCTTTAAACATTACAACAAATACAACTATAAAATCACAGCTTAAGCTCAAAAGGGTAGATGTCTGCCTGGAGAGAAAATGGAACATAGTGTTAATTCTATAGAGGGAAGTGCTTAAAGTGCTTATCATGGCCCATGCCACGAAGATTAGGTAAAAACGTCCCAAGTTTTTTACTGTGACACCATGACAGTCAAGTACTCTGAGCCAAAAACCTCACAGTAACAGAGTGCCTATTATTGTATTCAGCCCCTAATATTTGCCAGCTTGAAGTGCTAGAATAAGTTCAGGACAAATTTCTCGGCAGATATAATCCCATTTATTCTAGTTGAGTTTATTTACATCACAGATGTCTGCCAGTTATTGAAAAGGCCATAATTAAATGTACCCTGAATGTGCCTTTAAGTTCTGGACCTTCACATCCCGTTCAGTGCGGTATCTGGGTGCCTGCAGTCATTTGGGTGCTGGATGCAGAATACTGTTAGCACTGCACACCCGAGCACGGGCAGGGCTGCAAGGCAGCAGTTTATATGATGAAAGGTGTCCAAGTTTGAGCATAATTGTGTGGCACTGCAAGGTCCTGCACAGCGTTCTCTGGGGGCTATAACGGCATGTACAGGTCTCTATATCCTTGCCGTAATGAGTATTTCAAGAGAAGAAAAAGGAGCTTTTTAAGCCAACTCTGCTGGTGACTTGATATAAATTACTACAGCTCCAAACCTGCGCTGCTGTGAAGCAGTGCTAGTCCTCCAAGAGCAGATATTTGGGAACTGCAGTCTCAAGAGGGGAGACAGGCCAGTGCCGTGGCAGGTTTTGTGCCTGGGGAGCCTGGTCGGGAAAGGGCTGGCGGGGAGATTTGTGCTGGAGAGAAACCAGCTGGGCTGTGGGGATGCACTGGGGGGCAGATGGCCGAGGACTGCATAGGTTGGGAAGGGAGGACCGAGCCTGGGCAAGGGCTGGAAATGCAATGTTGAACCAAAGCTAAAGAGGCACATTTCAGCAGGGGCTTGACAGAATAATGCCTCGGTGGTCTAGAAGATGTATTGTGGTGCATTCGTTGTGACTGATGCACTCACTGCAGTTATCTTCACGTTTAGAACTATAAACATGGCTGGAAAGGCAATGTCTTCTGGTGTATTTACCAGAGGAAAAAGTCCAGATGAGTAATAAAAGCCCCAGATATCTAAAACATCTACATT
The DNA here is from genome assembly GCF_023634155.1 of Falco peregrinus. Lineage (NCBI taxonomy): Eukaryota > Metazoa > Chordata > Aves > Falconiformes > Falconidae > Falco > Falco peregrinus. The sequence goes on along the minus strand of NC_073732.1, from coordinate 25,049,366 downwards.
CACAGCAAAATATAACGCGACATAATAAATGTATGTGTGCATTTAATGCCAAGAGCCTTCAAAGCAGGTGCAAGCTAGACGGGGCAGTTCATAGTGCACAAGAAGGACCAGGGTTTGGGGATGGTGGGGTTGTTTGCTTTGTAAATGTATGTGAATAGTCACCTCTGGAAGAAGCTAGGTATTTTTAAAATAACTAAAGCGAAAGGTATTACATACGGTATTAGAAGAAAACCAAAATATCTATTTCTGTTTCTAATTACAAACATCTGTGTATAAATGAAAGCCAGTTCTCCCTCTATAGGCATATCTCCTCCATGTGCCTGATTCCTGTGAAGGGCGTGAATCCAGTATGGATGCTGTAAGGCCCATCGTTAACTGAGCTGGACTCCTGATGTGCTCATATTCCAGTTGCTACTGGTCTTCCTGTTCCTCCCTCTCCTCCTTCCCCTGCCTGTAAATTAAAAAATACGCTGCCTTCCAGGCCTGGGGCCCATGCAGCTATCTCCAGATATAAGGCAGCCCTCCTACCATGGGACGGGTGTCTGCCAGGCTCTCTGGGAAGCTGAAGACAGAGATCCACAGTCTCATACAAGCAGAATGGATGAAACATGTATAAATTAAGCCCTGATAAGAAGCATCACCAGCTACAGCCAGAGGACCCAGACATCTGCGGGCTCTGCCTAACAAGGTAAAACTTGGTGAACTGAACTTTGGAGTCTCCAAAGAAAGAAAAGATGAAGGGCTACGGTGTGCGTGGGGTGGCTGGGAAGGGGGATCACTGAGGCTGAATTTGCTTTGTGTAAGTGCTTGCCCCACAGGACTTGCTGTGATTTGCTCCTCCAGCCTCAGCAGATTTGCTGCAGCCTCAGTTCCAACAGCCTGAGGACAACTAACAGCCTGTGAGTGGAAACAAATAAGGAGGCAACATGGGGCTAAACAAGGTAAGCTAATTATTGCACACTTTTTCGTAGGCCGTAAAGCTTGGGTTATTAATTACTGAATGTGACTTTGCTGGAGAAAAGCAGCTGGTAAACAAGTTTCTTGAAAGATGTATATATTGCTGAAGTTAATACTCTCCTTGCATTTATCTACTTGCTAAGAGTACTGTTGGCTTTACAACATGGGACAGCATGCTGGAACACCCTCTGACTGCTGCGCCGTAACTTACAGCTGCATTTCATGCTATGCAGGTGGCACGTCTTTTGTTCTGTCTGCTGTGACTTTAAATCTTTCAGAAGCAGACTGCTGCTGTGTTCCCATTCAATCTCCATGCTTTTTTGTTTCCAAATAGGAAATTACTTTGGAGTGAGTGATTTCTGTGCTTGGGAGGTATGCTGTGGTAAAGAGGTGTGTTTGTGAAGCCATCTACCTGAGGAGACTTGTGCCTCCTGGGAATAACTAATGGAAATCCTTAATGTATGGTACCCGAATGTCTTCTTTCAAAGTGCTGTGAGGACTGGAGTTCCCTTAGGACTGGTCTGAATTCATCCTTCCTTTGCCAGCCTCCTTACGTCATTTTAATTAAGTTGTAATTCATCTCTTCCTTTAAAACAAACTGTTTTGCTAATTCACTTGGAGACGTATCCTTTAATTTGAGATAAGGCAATATGGATGGCGTGCTAATTTCTGTAGAGCCAACGTGAAGGCTTTCAAAGAAAACGAATAGGGTTTCTCAGATACTTTTAGCTCTTGTCCTTTTCTAGACATAGGTGAAGGGCAAATCTGGCTGTCGCCAGCCGGCATGTGGTTCATTCCTGAAGCATGGGGCTTTGTGACTCCCTTAGTACTAATTTTAGCTACTCGCTATAGAATCTCTTTTTATTCATTTCAGTGTATAATCTTGTTTCAACAGAGCCCATTGACTGGGAGAGAAGGTATTCACAGAATTAGGGGCTTATCTGTTAGATAGAAATCTGTATGAGCACTGAGAATTGTCACAGCAATTAATATTGTCTTGGGTGAAATAATATGACCTGAACTATCCAACAATAAGTACTGTAGAGAGCAGAGCAGCCACCAAACCCTGGCTAATAAACTGCAGTGCAACTGCCAAGAAGTAAAATGAATTAGAAATTTATTTTTTTTCCAGTGGCATGAACTACAGCCAAAAGAGACACAGATTTCACAGGGAAACACTGAACTTTTTGACAATAATAATCAGCTGCGTTCTGCTGCTCTCTCTTCTTTAAGCCATTCTGGGTCTCTTGGTTGCTGAGCTTTTGCTAAAAGTGTAGTCTCTTGTGTCCAGCATGCCTGAAAGAGCCTACCTGAGGTAGCTGGCTTTAGGCCTTAGGCTTAAAGTGCTTTCTTTCCCTCTTTGTGCTAATTTTTGGGGTTGTGCAAATTATTCTTCAAGGCTTCCTGCAGGCCTCAAAGAATCCTGTTTCATAGGATTCTCAAAAGAATAAAATCCCTTTATGACAGCGATAGTGCTTCTTAAAATTAACTAAATGTTAATTTTAAAGGGCTCTCTTTAGACTCACTAGATGCCGTTTCTGTGCAGAAATATTCAGCTCCCAACAAATACTGTAGAGCTGAGCACATTCAGCTCCTCAAAACACCCCGTGTATCTATTACAAACTGTTTCTGTTGTGCATTGTTTAACCATTTCTTCCTACAAAATTTAAGTTTTCTACCCTAATTTCCACTTCAAATGAAGTCATATCAATATTTCCATTCCTCAGATTGGGTGTGTGTTAGCAAACAACCCCTGTTGCTGCATGTTTGCACTCATCCTGTAACCAAGCATCTATTTCCCTTGCCAAAGGCAGCTGGATTTGATTGTCTGCTCACAGGTGTATCTTGTTGCTGAAACACATTGTAGTGGTCAGAACAAGGCAACTCGGCGTTCATGCTTGGGATAGAAAGTCTGGGAGGAACATCACATCCCAGGAGAGTTCAGGTTGGAATGGAATCTTCTGGAGGTTGTCTGGTCCAGCCTCACCCAGGTAAGGGAAGATCCTGTACCCAAAAGGCTTCTTGGCCCATATTGGTAGCACAGGCTGCTGGGTCTTACAAATAAATGTTAGAGATTCGGTGCCGGTTACATCAGGGATTTCTGTTTTCATATAATCTCGGTTTTGATGAGTGCATCGGAAATAAACTGTACAGAGTGCAGCAGTAAGCTGTGATTGGAGAGCAGTATTTAAGTGGTAATGTCAAAGTAATGATATACTCTATTTTGCTTGGCTGTCAGTTGGCAAGCTGAAGGGGACTGTAGACAACAGGCATTTACCTAGTGTTTTTCCTAGATGTAATAATGTCCAGTATAGCTTTTTCATCTACTCGGCTACCAGTGGGGATCACAATGTGATATGCAGGGAAAAATAGCGCTTGTAATCTGTTTTTGAGGGCTTTTGTCATTAAGTTTTTATTGTATAATGGAGAGTCCAGGCTGCTTTGATATTATGCAATGTCTTAGCTAATTCAGCTATCCATATTTCCTAATCCTTTCACAATGAAGCAAATATTTTTACCTTTCTTTAAAGTAGGATTTCTGATATCTTTCAACACAAAGCAAAGCTAAACCAAAAATATTTCTTGTAAAATTAAATTGAATGAGGTAATACTGAGAAGGCATTTCAAAGACAGTGAAGCCTATACAGAAAGGTAACTCTAGCCAGCAACTGCTGCCTGCAAGAATGGTTTTAAAGTATTTCCACGTTTTTCATGCTCTTCTCTTTGACCTTTAGTTCAAGGCCATCTGTACTGAGCAGCTGACTTTTCTCAGTCCCATGAGTAGCTATTGAAGATAGGCTTCAGGATACATAATGAGGAATAAAACCTATTGGAAGGTGGTTTTTTGTTTTTTAAACTTTCCTCCTTCCAAGTAAAGTTTGATAAAGCTAATTTAGCCCTTGAAGGAATGAGTCTATTAGCCCTTTGATAGCTAATTTAATTCCTGATAATTTATTGTGCTGTATGATTTGGGGAAAACAGATTCAGAATGCCTTTTGGAGGGTAACAAGAAATCATTATCAGGAGAAAAAAAACAACTGTGGAAAAGGAAAATAGTTGAACGATTAGGCAGAGAGAGATGGAAGTGCTAGCCTGACAGGGGTTGTGTAAGGCGGTTAGCAGCTTGGAGGGGGGAGCTGAAGGCAAGTGCAGTATCTGGGGAGAGAATAAGGTGAAGAACTTGGCTTGAGGGGAAAACACATTCTGGTTTTAGGCTGGTTTCTCATCTCAAGGTTTCAGGAATTCATGCTTTTCACTTTCAGATAAAAAAACCCCAAATGTTATAATGACCTTATGTGAATAAGTAAGGGGCAATGGTTAAATCTGTTTGTTGTTTTGGTTTTGTTTTTTTTCAGAACCTCAGGGATTTCTGTAATATTTTTGATTTTGTCTATTGTTTCCATAGACCTTTACCTCTAGAAATGGCCGCAAAGTGCTGATTTGTGTAGATCCCCTGTTGGCTTTTATTGTTGAATCTGGAGCGTGGCACTGTGCTCCCTAAGTGAACAGCCAGCAACAAAACAAGTTATTTCTATGGTAATCCAAAAGGAGATAATTTATTGGCACATGTTAGGTTTCTGGCATACAAGGCTAGGTAAACATTCTGCCAGCAAGCTAAGGGAGCAGCAAAGCCACTCGTGTTTGCAGGACATCTTGCGTATTAACGTGCATTTTCCCCAAATTCATCCATCCTACCAGTTCAGTGAGCACAGCGCAGTCACCAAGGTCCGTGTCTCTGAAATATGCATCTTTCCCTCTTGTAATGTATTTTGTTGCACCACAGTTGCTGCCAATCCTGTTGTTTGACTGCCATGTGTTAACAATTTTCCTAACACAAAACCAGCTAGCTAACACTGCATCTTTCTGCTTTGGTTAGGCCCTGGACTAGGACACAAATTTTGAGGCACAGGGGAGCCCTGCTCCCATTTCAGTTTGTAGCCTTGTTGTAGATTTTTCTGTTTGTTTTCAGGCAGGCTGCTATCTCTCTCAGTGCCTCCTTCTTTAAACTGGAGCGATAACATTATTAGCGACTAACTTGTTTGTTTGAAGCATAAGGTCTCTTTGGCAGAGAGCAGAACACGTAAAAATAGACCCCACAGTTTGAAGAGGTGTTTGCACAGCTCGACTGGCTGGTGCTGCATTCACTGCAGTGTCTTCCTCGCTGCAGCATTCGGTGGGCTCAGCCCTGGGAGGCTTGGGAGGCTCTCTGCCATCTCACGGTATTTAGGGGACCCGGCACCATATGGGCAGACGCTGCCTCTGGAACGCTCCAGCCCGTGGTTCCCTGTGGAGGGACGGGGCTGGCCCTGCACGGGGCAGCTGTGCCGGGAGACAAGCCGCTGCCTGCAGGCGCTGGGCCAGGGGCTGGAGGCGGCAGCACCCGAGAAGCCAGTTCTTTCCAGAGGCAGAGCTGTCAGGACTGACAGGTTGTTAAAGATTCACTTTCGCTTATGAGCCATGAAATAAAGCTCATCTCCCAGCAATTTACTACTATGCAGCCCCATTTTTATAGGACTTGCCCAGTGTTTCATAGCAGAATGTAATTCTGTTTTGTTCTTGGACACTTCTGATTTGCCTATCATTCACTTAATGGTTCAGTCAAGAGCCCACTGAGCTTTTTATAGTATTTAAATGGGACACATTAGCATAGCATGGATGCTTTAATGCACTTACGTGTGAATCTTTAATACACTCTTATTGATCAGCTCCTTGTGTGATAACAAAGTCCTGTCCTCCCCATTTACGCAGAGGAGAAACTACTTGCAAACATCACATGCAGGCTTTAGCGGCAAAGACTCAATCCCACCAAAGTCCAAAATCTAGTGTCCTAACTCCTTAATCATCCAAATTCCTTTGAGGAAGGCTTTTTGCTGCTGTTTGTAGGTGCTGGAGCTGGTCACGCACAGGAGTCCTGTCTCTGTCTCTCAGCTGTTTGTTATGCACTGCTGTGTTTGGTTTGGTGAGGCTTAATCCTGCTCTGCGCCGAGTCTTGATTTATGATTGAGAGAATTGTTGCAAAGGAGCTAAAGCAGGTTCTAGGGTTTAAAAGGCCCTAAAGACAATTATTAATTGATGAGGGTAAATTGTTGGTAAGATTACGTGAGCCTGTGGGAACAACTCTTGGGGTCATTAAAAAACAAGAACAGATACATTGACTGATCAGATGTCAATAAGCTTCCCTTACAAGCGTGGACATTGTATCCTGTGAGGGAGTTAGAATACGCAGGCAAGGTATCTGCTATTGCTAATACAATATTAAATAGAAATCCTCTCTACTTAATCCTCTTATTAGGTTTTGTATTCCTTTGGCTGTTAGTGTGCTTGCTACCTGTTGGGAAGAGCAAGCAATGAAGTGAGCGTTTTTTTTGAGAATACTGTAAATGATTTGTGGGGGGAAAAAAAAAAAAAAAAAAAAAAAAGGATGATGCATCGGTGCTGTGCAAGAGATGGTACCCACGTGGCCCCAAATCTTGTGAGGGATGGGGAATGTTTACTAAAAGCTTACCGCTTTCTGTCTCTGACAGTTAGATGTACAACCTGTCTTGCAGAGGATGAAAGCCGTTTGCTCGCTGGTGGCTGAGTTCCTGAATGCGGGCCCGGTAATACAAAATGTGGAGGGTGTTTATCTCCCTAAGAAATCAGAAGGAACTGAACCAACGAAGCCCCTCCGGAGAGGGTTGAAGCCTTTTCTTTGTCCCTCTGTTTTCTTTGTGTGTGTGTGTTCATTGCGGTGAGGTCTGGGTTGCGGAGGCAGAGAGGCGGGGCTGGACTCTGTCGTGTCCAGGTCCCAGGGCTCGTGCCCGGCTTGCGGTGGTGAGGCACTGTGGCGTTGGGGGGCTGGTAACTGGTGGCTGAGTCATCAGTAAACAGGGGCAGAGAGTGAGCAGGGTCCCCTGAAAATCGAACCTGGCAGCTACTCTGGCTTCAGGGCACAACCGTCCCAGGAAAGCAGCATCAGAAGGAAAAATACCATTTCATGCAGGCAAGGAAACAAAACCTTCTGAAAACTGGAACCTGACTCTCTGCTTTTACTCCAGACCGATAATGCTTTCTACAGGAGCGATGTAGAGGCAATGTGAACGGAGCAAGAGATGGTGCAGGATGAGAAAATTGCGCAGACCAGGTTCTGTGTAAATGTGTATTTGGCTATAGAAAATGTTAATCACAAAAAGAATTAGAAATTTGTGTAATTGCAATTGATCTGTGTTCACATGAACCAACTGCACAAAGCATGGGATTGCTCTGTAGAAAGAACAACACTGATTGTATTTTTTAAATTTTTTTCCCCCTTTCCCCTGATGCTCAAAGATACAGTCAGCCCACACGGGATCTTAATCCGTGCATCTGTGATGCTGTGCCTGGTCTGAAAAAAATCCACATCTGTAATACACCAAAGAGAACCAAGGAACTTTGCTAGAAAGGCAGGGCTTTTTGAAATACTCATGAAACTTTAGCAGTTTCCTAAGATAGAGAGAAATTTCAAATAATTTCCTCTTCTTTTTTTGTACTCTAACATTTAATAGTTTGCGAGATGTGAAACTTTTGCTAGCCACCAAGATGAAAACACCCACTTCTTTCCTTCACTCCTTACAACATGGATTGTCATGTCTATAATGCAGATGGTCCACTTACAGCATGGATTAGACGTAGAGTTTGGGTTAATTTCATGGTGACATTATCTGCAAAGGGCTTAAATCCCTGAGGCTCTATAAATCAGTTTAGTGCGTAAGGGGGAGCCCTGGGGTAGCAGTGTCATTCACGCGGACTTATGTGAAGAAATGGAAGCCCAGTCCCCTGAAGAACAAGCATTAAAAGCAGGAAACCTAAACAGTATAAAGGAAAACTGGGTAAGAAAGGGTAGGAAAGTGGTGCTGTGTCACAGCCAGGTAGCGGCAGCCCAGCAGTCTCTCACGTTAACTGAAGCAATATGGCACGAAGGCTTGTCTGGGTGGGGAGTGTAGCAGGTTAAGGTAAATTGTGAATGTAATGATGTTCGCTGCGAGGATGGCCCCTAAGGGGAATGGCTGACTGTGGAACCACTGTACAGAATAACCTGGCGAACTACTAATTATATTACAGTCAAAATCAATATGGAAAATTGAAGCAGAACTAGAAGCTTTGACATTGTCTTTCTTCGTACTTGTGCTGAGTCACCTTGCTTTGTAACAGAGCCACCAAATAACCCACCTGATCTTTCAGGTTTTTGGGTTTTGGGCTAGCAGAGCTGGGTATGTTTCCTGGTAGGGATTACGTACCTATGTACACAAACACCAATGTGAAATTCCTTTCTAAATAATTTTTCTACCATTTTTAAACCGCAGAAGGGTACCAGGTTGTCCAATATTCTAATTATTAAAGAAACTTTCTCCAGGATAAATCTCAATGCCTTTTCAGGAATAACGTGGTTTGTGGCTTTGCACGTTTATCGCTGTGAATTATAACACTTCTACAAAGACTTTCTTCAATTACAGCATTACTTTCAATAAATTTAAAACCTATCAAAATATTGATCTTGAGATTGTAAACATCTCGGCATTTTTCATTATTGCACCGCATCCCCTAATTTTACAAGCAAATCGATCTGATAACATGGCCATCTGGCATAACTAAAACAAGAAGTGGAACCATTTCCATGTCTCCCACAGCATTTGGAAGCCCGGGGAGTGTAAAGGAGTGCCAGTTGTCTCTTCTGTGCCACATGATGTTGCTACTCCTCAGTGGAGGAGGCTGCTAGGATGTAGCTATTTGGAAAGGTCTGACTCTGATTGCAGGAGAAAGTAGCTGGAAACTCAGAACTGAGCTCATCTATAAAAGTCTTCTACCCCAGGTTCAGGTAGATACAATTTAGGACAAACTATTTCTTAATGTAATATATATTTCTGTACATTCTTTATACATGCCTATATAATTTCAAGGTAACACGAATTGCTCCATGGACACTAGAGCCAATGGAATCTGGTGTCATGTGGTTTGATGTCCCTCATCCCTACGCCTTTTTCCGGCACAGTAACCCCAGCTATTCCCCCTCTGCCCACCTCCTCTGGTCCCTTCCCTGCCCCCTGTTCCCAGCCGTGCTCCAGCACCACAGCTGCTGCTGAATTAAGCTTGTCCTTTGTGGCTGATAAAACAACTGCGGTGCCCGATACTTGCCAGGAGGTCACACGAAAGCTTTCAAAGGTGTAGCTGCCGCGACAGGCATTTGCATAAGTCCATTTCTAAAACCTGTTGATTATTCCTGTGGTGAAATAGAGAACTCCTTTAATCTTCCTTTCATATCAGTCTGCTGGCACAGGCCCTGGTTAGCTGTGACTTAATTACAGCAGTTTTCATTGGCACCGCTGTTGCTTTTAATAGATCACTCTGAGGTGCGCCGAGGTGCCTGGCAGCGCTCCACCTCCCATTTGTGCCTTGCCCCAGCTCTTCGGCGAGGACTCTGTGTCTTCCCAGGTACTGATTTTATTCTTTGGCATTACAGTCTAGAACTACTAGTGAGGCTAAATGCAGGTAGGATTTGTTTGGGTGTGAGGACACTGTTTAGTCCAAACCATCTCAGCTTAATATATAGAAGCCATCGCATTTCTCACCTGTCACTATAAATGATCAGAAAATCGGCTCCCGGTAGCGCGGGAGGGCTGTTCACGTTCAGCTTGCGGTGTCTCCTGTACACAAGCAGCTCCTGCGATCAGGAGTATCTTGCACAGGGCTGACCTGGGTTGTTCGCCACAATTACTGCTTTCAGAAGGTACTTTGCAGCTCCTGCCAGGAAAGGCTGAGCTTGTCTTTTCCACAGGCCAGGGAGAAACTGCAGGTCTTGCCATTCTCTTTGACAGCAGTGGAATAATGTATCCCAAATAGTCTGTGAATTGATTTCATAATCTCATTTCTACACACTTTAGCTATTTTGTTCTGACGAACAGCTAACAATACCATTTGCTCATTAATTAAGGACGCTGTCTTTTCCAAAATGCCATCTAGGACTTTTTTGTTGTTGTTGTTCCCTTGGTATAAGGCAGTGTATAAAGTTCCCTGTGAAGTTTAACCTTTCATTAAAGATCACCTTTTTAATCTACTTCAATTCATAGTTAAGGTCTTAATTGCACCTTGTGGACAAATGTAAAAATGTTGCTTTGACGTGAATATGAGCTCTTTCAGGAGTGAAACTGTGCTAACTTCTTTGTGATGTAAACCACAGTCCTTGCCAAGGAGAGGGACATTGCCTTTGGATGCTCTGTAAATTCATGGTAAAAACTGGTGGCCTTTAGAGAGATACTGATGGGAACACAGACCCTCCATTTGTTTGACCTCTGATGCATGAGAGCCCCCAGTCCTGCCTTGGTGGCAGCGGGTTAGATGGTAGATATTTTTACTTGTTTGAGAAAAGAGAGGTGGCAGAGCCAGGGGTGGCTGTGGAGCCCCAGCAGGAGGTACTGCTGGGCCGGCCCTGGCCATCTGCTGCCGGTTCTTGACTCCATCCTCTGTGTGAGGATGCACGATGAGTTCCGTGAGCCTCCTGCGTAATGCTGAAGATTTGAGGAGCCCCTATGAATGTTTAGGAATTGTTAATCAATTTATCACAGTGCTTGTGGTTTGCTTGACAGCTAGGCTCGGACCTGTGGCACACCAAGAGCTCAGCCCTGATCCTTCCCCATGAAATTTTTCTTTACACGGAAGGGTTTTTTTTTTTTCAGCAAGCACATCCCTACAGTTGCCTTCTCCCTCATGGAAAAGGACAAACATCAAGAAATCCTGGAACAGCTTGTTGCATACCTCTGATCAGAGAGAGTCAACATTTTGGGGATTCTCTAGTATCAGATGCAGGGAGATGTTCACCTCTTCCTGCAACCTGGAGCAGGAGAGCACCGTTCCTAAAACGCCCCGTTCCAGCACATCCTAACTAACTGTGACCGGGGAGCCGCAAAGGCTGTGACCAGACAGGGACACAGCGCTGCCCGTGCTTGGCGCAGCCCGTGATGAACGAGTGCCTTGCCTGCAGAACTGCAAAATGAGCGTGCTCATTGCTCAGGGTGACTGATGGCTGTTCTGGAGGCCCTTCTCAAACAGCAACGAATGAACCGAGAGGTTAGGTGGCAGGGGAGAAATCTCCCGTAGGCGCTAAGGGCTGAGCCGTTCCTGCTGTAGTCAGTCTGGTTTTTACCCCCAGAGCTCTACCAGTGCCTGCGACTCATGTGTTTGTAGAAATCAAAGTTGCTTCGGTTCACTCAAGCGCCAGCCGGGGTGGGTCAATGGGCAGCAGGAATGGAACTGGCTGAGTTACTCTGCAGGAAGCAATGGTGTGGTTTATGAAATAAGGATGGGGAGAAAGGACGGTGTTTCCCGGCTGCTGCGTGTGAAGCGGCACCCAGATGCGGAGCGGCTCGTGCCGGCAGACGCAGAAGGCAGCGTTCCTGTGTCGGCATGGCTGGCTGGGAAGGGGACTCCTACTCAACCGCAGGCAGCAAAGCTGTTTGAGGGCATCCTATGAAAGTCTGTAGGGCTGTGAAAATACTGCAATTAATCACTGAAGGCAAGTCTATGAAATGAGGGCTTTCCTAGCCAGTTAGCTCTGTGATGGGCGTTCGCTGGGGGCTCCGCTCCTGTGGCTTCGAGGGCACCAGGAGTGTTTCCAAGGCACCGCGTGATGCTGTGATCACGTACGTGGCTGACATACACAGCCCTTACGACGAAAAATGTCCTGATAGTTTTGCCACCTCTGAAACTTTCACGGAGCATTAATTCATGCAGCTCAAATGTCGGAATGGAACTTAGGGAAAGCATAGCCCCTAGCTGGCATCGGGGTGATGCAAGGGGGGGCAGCAACTCGTACAAGTGAGGGCTGTGAGACTAGAATAGTGAGAGATCAGCCAGAGGTCAAAAGCCTGTTGCAAAACATTTTTTTGAACTGGTAAGACCGTTTTGCTCTGTGGTTGAGACACGCGGAAGATGCAGTATAATATTGATTATTGTGGTCAGAGGGTATGGCAGGACCCTGGGGCCGAACTGGGGCCGAACTGGGGCCCAGCCTGATCTGTCTTCTCAGGGTTCTTCTTGACAATCTTTCCCAAATCACTTGTGTGGCCTTGCCTCTCTGCCTCTCCCTAAGATACAGTTTAGCAGGGTTTTTTTTCATAATGATTTGAGGTTTGCAGGCAGAAGAAGCTTTGAGAACAAAATATACATTGCAGTGCAGTGCTTGTGTTTCAAGGCATCGTAGGTTATTGCTCTCAACGTGCCTGTGAATTTTCTGTTGTGTATGTCAGCATGTCGGAACAAGTAAAGGCATTGCTAATTTTGTCAGTTGAATCCCTGACTATAATAGAGCTGATAAATACCTTTAATATGCTGAACTTCTAACAAAATTTTAAAAATCCTTCGTTAATAGATATGGCAAAGTTGTTTGGGTTTTTTCTATCCCCTTTTAAAAGCGATGAGGAGAAAATAAGGAATAATTTTGCATTTGAACCAGCAAGAACTATTAAAGCAAGAACTGTGGAAGTGAAAGGAAATGTGTTTGAAAGCTGGTGATGTCAGGTGCACTGAAGGCAACTTTTTATCTTGGTCTGGATACACAGCTTTGGGTTTCTTATTCCCTTCACCCTGAAAATATTTTGGCTGGAAGAGTACAAATTTTTCCTGCGTGTAGCAGAGTAAGAAGTTCTGTGCACGCAGCAAACACGCTGTACGTGCTCAGACTTGAGCAGCTGAGTGAAGGCCGGTTTTAGCAATAACCGCTCTACGGCTCCTTTGTCATGAAAACCTGTAGCAAAAGTGGATTAAACTTGTCAGAAACTAGCTTGTGCTTCGATGGCAAGTGCATCTGTGTTTCATTCCTCACCACAGTGACTTTATATATATTTCCCCCCCTAATGTGTGCTTTAAAGGAGAGCTACCTAACTCACTTTTCAGCTGGGGTTAGATCAAGCCTTAGGTTAGCGTGGTGGCATTTAATAGACGTGGACAAAACCCAGACTGGGTGCTGCTTGCCTGCTGGTGCCGAGAGGCTCCCTGACGGCGCGTGGTGGCTTTCTGCCTGCAAGTGGTTCCCAGCTCCCCAACACACTGAGCTGTGACAGGCCGTGTGGCAAGGAGCAGTTGTTTTACTGAGATGAGTTGTGGAGCCATAATATTGTATCTGATCCACTGGAGGATTTCCTGACCTACAGAATGAATTCCCCTGGGTTTGATTTTTTGCAGTGAGTGTTATTGTTTCATGTATTTTATGGCTAGAGCATGCTGTTGTGATCCTCTTGACTGACCTTTCAATTTATCGTAGGCAGTAGGGCTTATCTTGTGATGCCCCAGCTGGGGCTGAACGAGAAAGACTTTGCAAAGATGTCTAGTGATCAAGAATTCATCACAGCCTCTAAAAAAATTGCTGCCATGACTAACTAACTCCACTGCTAAACATTTACTCTGTATTTCTGGCCTAAATTTTATTGTGGGATTTACTTTTGGGTTATACTGGGAGGCTGAGGACTCCCGTCTCACCGGCTGGCTGCCCCTGTGAGTTCTCCTAGCCCACAAATCAAGTCACCCTGACATTTCTTTCCTGAGCTGACTGTAGCACAAACTTTCTTTCTATACGCCAAGTTTTCCTGTCACTCTCACCCTGTTCCCTGAACAGTCTCCAGTATTTTGATATGAGCGGAGGCTAGACCTGGTCACAGCACGCCAATAGCAGTTGTCTTGCTGCCAAAGCCAGAAGTGATGTAACTTTTCCTTTTGAGTTTGTACTTTCACACCGTTGGCACAGGACTCTCGTTAGTCCTCTTTGCCACAACATTATGCTGGGAGTCGCGCTCTGTGAGCAGTAAAACTGGGAAAGAGCATTTCCCTCTGCCGTCTGCCCAGTATGCCCACAGCGCCAGAGCTGCGCGCCGTCTCCGGTTTATTTTTTAGGTCACAAACATCACTTTCTTGATTTAGCAGAGCATTCAGCACTCCCTGTGCCCCAGAAGACATCCTAGGGCAATGAGGACCTGCCATGTGGGTCCCCCTTCCCACCACCAGCTCATCTACCGGGTGGGACCGCGGGGCCTGGCACTAAGTGACGTGTGTCAGGTAAAGAGGTCGGGATCATTTTAGGGCGAGCAGCAACTGAGCAGGCAGCAGTGCAAGGTCTCGTGCAGTTTGCCTTGGCTTTTGCCAAATTACTGGAACCAAGGAATTGTGTTTTGAGTTGGAGCCACTGGCAGGGAGCGGCGCTGGCCGGGGAGTCGTGGGAAAGCAGCGGCAGCCGCTGCCGGAGCGGTGGCCGAGGCGCTGCAGAGGTTACACAGCGCTACCGTCAGCCAGGCCTCGAGTCTTTCCCGGAAAGTTGGTCTTCAGTCAAGTAACTCTTGCCCGAAGTGAATAGGCCCTTGATTAAGGACAGAAGAGGCTTTCATTAAGACCTTTCTTGGCCTGTCTGTGTTAGCTGTGAGTTCGTTATGCTTACTGAAGTAAACACTGCACCCGCTGCCAGTGCTGCCTTGCTCCCGCACAATAGGAGCCCTTGTTCTGCAGCTTCTCATTCTGGGCAGAGTTCTGTTGTCTCCCTGGGCTCTGGCCGGAGCCACAAGTCACCCGAGTGAAACCCTGCAGCCTGAGAGTAGACAAAAGGACATCGCCAAAGCGGCGTTAACAGAGGGGCTGCACGCCAGCGTGACGAGCGTCGGCTGTAGGCAGCAAACTGCGGAGGCGATGGGGGAGGGGGGAGCAGCAGCTTATTTTGGTGCAGAGGTGCTGTGCCAGCAGGTAGTTTGTACCCACAGGTGACTTTGGAAGTGGCTTTTTCTGCACTGTGGCAGAAAGGGGCCCGTGTTCCCTGCAGGCCATGCTGTAGCCATTAACACGCGTACCTAAAGCGTCCGGCTTGTTGTAAGTGCTAGGTACGGTGAGAAGATGGAGCCCTTTGCATTGGGAGCCCTCCCTGCCCCCCGTGAGCCGTCCCCTCTGTGGGAAGGGCTCTGCTGGCCTGAGCGGCCCCACACAGACAGCGGGGGTGGCCCCTGCCCCGCGGGGTGGGCAGGAGCGAGGGCAGGCGGCCCGTCTGTGTGCCCCTGTCAGGGGGGCCAGAAGGCTGAGGTGCTCTGGTGCTCCAGCTGGAGAAGGGCCTCGGTCGCGGTAACGGTTTAGAGAGTGCACCTCCAGCCCGCCAGAAGCTGCCCCCGGTGCTGGTGCTGCCCCCGGTGCTGGTGCTGCCCCGGGTGCCCCTCACCGACACGCCACGGCGCTGCCAGCTCCCTCCCTCTGCCGCTCTCCGCTGCGCTCCGTTAACGCGGCATGAACGAAAACACGGGCACACTGGTGAAAGATCAGTAACGATACTCTAGTTTATTGACTGCAGTCAAGTTTTATTATGCCTCAAATAATTAAATACTGCAACCATGACATTAAAAATACAGGCCAATTTACCAAAATAATTGTATTCTGAAGATTATGTACATATTATACATTTTACAGTATCATGTAAACTTTTTTTTTTTATACATAAGGTAAATCTGATCTATGGTAACTAGAAAACCCAAAATACCTGCTGACAAAAATCTTCCTATGAAACATAAGCACTGTGTCTGGGACATTTAGGAAAATTGCAAAGAATGGAAACCAGCTATAAAACATAATATAATTGAGTTAGTAGAAAAATGAATTAAATTACATTCATATAAAAAGTTAAACTAAAAACATTGCTATGCATCATTATTAAAAAAGGGAAAAATCCCAAACCCTCTCCTTTTATATATTAACACACACTTTCATGGGGAGCTACTGTGCACCTCATTTCCAGCAATGG
Source organism: Falco peregrinus (assembly GCF_023634155.1). NCBI lineage: Eukaryota > Metazoa > Chordata > Aves > Falconiformes > Falconidae > Falco > Falco peregrinus. The sequence goes on along the minus strand of NC_073732.1, from coordinate 25,033,636 downwards.
GGCGTAGCCTAGGAAATCCAGATTCCCGTTCTCCTTTTAACATATATTAAATAACTAGGGTCTGTACCAATACAAATATTGTATATATTCATGCACCGTGATTATGTTCATAGTAGCCTACACCAAGGCACAATTTTTTTTGTCATTCCCCCCCCCCCCCCCCCCCGCCCCTTACATTTCAGCATGCAGTGCTAGAGATGTTGGCTGTTCAAAAAAACTTCTGTGGGACTTCTCCCTAGTCTGATTTTTCACACTAGGGGACACAGAAATCCTTCCAGCATAGACTTAAATATAAATAAGTAAAAGAAGGTAAAGGCCTTAGTTCAACATCTTGCACCAAGCGTATCAACGCAGTTAATACGCCTTAACCCTCTCTACGGACTCCAGAAAGCATGTCACTGAGGCAATGTCATTTTATTTCTCCGGTCAAATATTTTAATATATATTAACTAGGAGAAAAAAAGTGTTCCTTCTATAAATCTTCATTCACATGACAGCTGTAGTGTTTTGGTTTGGCATAATGGATCTTCAAGTCTAAATTGGTTCGTAGCTCACATCTCATCTCAGCATACCACTATTTGCATTATCTGCTATGTAGTGCATGTAATTGAAGTACCTAGGCATGCTCATTAAAATAAATGCATAATTTAACTGTATATAAACAGCTGCCAAAATTAACAGCTGTTAACCTGGCTGTATTTTGAAGGCTTGTAAAACTTGCATATTTTATATGTTAGTTCTGCACCTATAAAAGGCCTGGTCCTGCAAATAGCTAGGCATGTGCTTGTCCGCAAGGATTTGAAGAATCTCAAGAGATTATAAGGAATGAAACTACCCCTGGGCCTCTCCGAGCAGCGCAGATCCTGCCCGGGGCAGGCAGCGGCCAGCCGTTAGTCAGCAAAGCTGCCAGGGAAGACCACGAGAGCTGGGGTGACTAACGTCGACGGCCTTTAGGCACTAGGTATGTTCCCTCAGATGGTGAACGCGTCCAAATTCAGACCAAACATCTGTCGGACCTGGACAAGGTAAGAGTGTATTCCAAAATGGCCTTTATAAAACATGCCCAGAATTACAAAAAATTAAACCTATAGGATGTCTGTTTATGTACAGCTGTAATAGAAAAGAAATCCTAATCTAGAGTATCAAAATACCGTATTCATATAAACATAGGAGACCATCTAATAGAAAAGTAAAAAGTCTAAAACACAAACTTTTTTGGGAAATTAAATATCCTAAAAAAGTTGTTGGGCTTTTTGGAAAAAAAAAAAAAAAAAAAATAAAGAACAAACACACACAGGAATCTTTGTGCTGGAAAAAAAAAAAAAAGAGGCGGACTACATCTCCCCTCGTCTACGAGTTTTTGCTGCAACAGCTCTGCCTTCCTCCTCCTCGTCCTCCTCCTCGTAATTTTCTTCATGAACTTCTTTTTGGTTGTTCTCTTCTTGCATTTCTTGCTCTTGATCTGCTCCTCTGTTATTCTTTTCATCTGCCTGATTGGGGGGGAGGGAAACCCAACAAACAAACCCAGAACAGCAGAGTCAGTGCATCTGCCAGTTTCCTTACAGTTTATTTTTTATGAGATGAAGCTAAGGGAAAGGAAGAATGACTGTCAGCTGGAGTTGTTAAAGCCGATGGACAGAAACAGGAAAGATTTTCAAAGGCCTCCAGGCAGCAGGAACTGATGTGGGGGTGGAAGGATGAGCAAAAGCATGTTGGGACAGCATGAAATTTTAAGGTCTATGCTCTAAAGCAAGCTACAACAATTATTATATAATGGCACTGTGACATGATCGCAGTTATGTTAAGTGTTTAATCATGTCACCGAGTTTGTGGGTTTATACACTACTTACATTTTCATCATTTTCACCATATGGCTCTTCAGCATTGCGTTCCAGTTCTCGTTTCTTCTCTTCAGTCAAATCTTCCTGGATCTACAAAGTACAGAAACATTCTGTATATTTCAATTTCCTTTAAAAAAGTAGCCTGTGGCATAAATGTATGCATTTTCACAGCGACACTTTTACAGCATGAAGATTGAAAGAGAGGGAGAAGAGGGCATGGAGAGGTTAGAGGGGGGGTGGAAACCAACCGCCCAACAATGGGGAAGCTCACTTCCTCTGAGAGCATGTTTCACTTTTAAGTACCATTTTCACAGACCTTCCCATCATCAGCTAACACTTCCAGATTTCCATTCCATGTTTTAACTTCAGATATATATTATTTTCTCCTTGTCCTTCAGAGTAAGAGTCATGATGCAGCAAAGAGACAATACCGATCCTTCCACCCCACCCTGGACTCCTACAACTGTTTCAGCTCCGATATGCAGTGCACGTATTTAATGGTAACTTTGTCCACGTTTTCCCAGCAGTTGAGTGCTCCTTCTGCCAACTGCTCTTGGAAAGCCACAAAAGAGCAAGGGAGGACTGGGAGCGAAGAAGAATCTCTCCCAACTCTACCCTTGGAAAGAGCAGGCCATGCTGAATCTGTGTTCCAGATGTTCAGGTCCTGAGCTATCGCTTCGACATGGTTTAGTGGTGGACTTGGCAGTCCTGGGTTAACGGTTCGACTTGATGATCTCAAAGGTCTTTTTTAACCTCAATGATTTTCTGGTTCAGCCCTCTCCCTCGCTTCCACGTCCCTTTAGGTGCAGCTTTGAAAGAGCTATGCTTTTCAAAGTAAACTTGTCTTTCGGAGAATGCTGTTCTGCGTTCTGCTCCAAAGGGTGTCCTGCGAGCCGTGTCATATGCTCCTCCTGTAAGGCTGTACAGCCCTCCCGTGGGAAAAAGCTCCTTCACCTGGCTGGGAAACATTCGCCACTCAGTGCTGCCACCTCCCCTGCCGCAGGGCGAGGACCAGACTGCTGCTAGCAGCTGCTGTCATTCTCCACAGCAGCAACAGCAACAGCCTTCCCAACACCACCGCTAGCAGGAGAGTGTGTTCAGCAGCTGCTTCCAACAGGAGGCAAAGCTGCTGGTGAACAAGCTCTCTGGGGTTAGGAAGTGCTGCCAGCAGAAGGGCAGCCACCGAACCTGCATCACTTTGAGGGATATGAGGGCAAGATCTGAACAGCAGCAAGGTACAATACTTGAGCCCACCTACTACAGAATCTGTTCCTGATTACAGCATCTGAATTCTTTCTTGATTGCTTGTTCGATGACTGCTCACTCTTTGACCAGTATGCTTACTGGAAGTATTATAGTCCTTTATCAAGAACATATTAAATGATTTCCTGTAAGCCAAAGAGCAGTTGCCAAGACTACCCCCAGTTCCTCACGACCTTGTTTAAGTAACCTTCTTCTGAACTAGTGGATCCCAAGTGCACACCAGCTAATCTAGACAAAGTGTTCCCCACAAGGGAGTGAGTAATGAGTAGCTGTTCCTGTTGCTTTTTGTAAATCATTATGTAGGAAGTAGAAAACGGCAATTGATTGGGTACGTATCGGAGAACTGCAGGGCAGCTTATGCTAGCGCATGCATAACGAGCGTGCCATTCAGCGTAGGGAGGAAAAAGGCCCTTCCCCTCGTTTTCCCCTCCAGTTCAAAGCGATGTGCTAACAGCTCCTGACTGACTCCACCAATAGGAGGGGCTTACAGACCGTGCATTGCTTGGGAGGAGCACAGATAAATCAAAGTCAGAGCTAAGGAATAAGTAGCTGGCCAAGGAAGCCAGTTTGCCTGGAACAGCAGCATGTGATTAGAGATGCAAAGTTAACGAGGTTTTCAGTGACCTTCAGAAGGCTTGAGGTTTTCAGGAATTCTTCCTTGCGTTGTCAAAGGCTTAATCTTTTCAGTTACTGCACAATTAATACCCTGTTGCATGAACTGCAGCACATAAGCACGAGTAACACCAACAGTGTCCAGGAGTGGACAGCAGAGTAATGGCAAAGGCATCCTATGTTTCTTAGAGTCAAAGTGACTTGGGTTCATCTGGCACTTATAAAAGATACCAACGGTGAATGTTAACGGTGATGTGCTGTGCTACCCGAGTCCATGTATGCTTATGTCTGTTTTCTTACCTCCTCTTCTCCCTCTTCCTGGTATTGTTCATCCACATTATCTTCCTGCTGGTCAGGATTTCCCGCCATCTGCAGAAAGATCATATAAAAATTCAGTTCCACGTTCATGTCTATTAACTTTAGAAGACGGAAGGTTAAAGCTTCTTGTTCTGGAACTAAAACTTCGTGGCCAAAGTAACAATAATAGCATAAGAAGTTATAGTGCATTCATTAGTATTAATGATAGCCTGGCTACATGATTTAGAACTGCCCTAAATTAAAAAATAGACAGCAGAATAATTATAATAAAAATCACTTCGCAGAATAAAGCAAGACTTTCCATACTAAGCAGGAAGACAATGAAATATTCACACCATTAAAGACCAATGCCATAAAAATACCGATTATCTCTGCCTAGAGGAGTTTACAGTTTAAACACGGTTGAAATGCGCAGCATCCCCTGGAACGGCCATAGAGGGAGAATGACGCTGCTGCTTACAGCTGGCTGAGCGCTGATGGCACGGAAGGGATTTGTGCAAAGACACGAGGACTGATGAACAGGTGCTCTTTTTATGAACGGGTGCTCTTGCAGGGGCTTGTGCGACGGTAAATACAGGGGCCCTGAACGACGGGACTACAGAGCCTCGCTGGGTGGAGCCGGTGATGAAAGGCATACCAGCCCATCACCAGGAAGGACTCCACACTTTTACCTGCACTGTCATGTATGGCTTAAGAGATCTTAAAAACAACCCAAACAACCCTAGTTCAGCATTCTCTCACCAAGCTGTGCTATACTATCCTTAAAGAGGGCCTATAGGTGCTTCCTTTCCTTTTACTGACCACTAGGTGCTCTTCCATTCCTGGGTGTCCTTGTTTCTGACTGGCTTCCTTGTGCTTTTCGTTTTCATCAGGTAGATTTTCTTCTCTCTCTTGCTCAGCTTCCTCGAATTCATCTTCTCCCTGATTGTTGGGGTCATCAGCAGGATTCAAATCTTCCACAGCTGCCTTCTGTAATTTTCAGAAGTGAATGTTAAATACATATTTTTATCTCACAGTCAGAGTCCGTTTCCCTTGAAAGCTACCCTAGCATGAGCTATGTTAGAGCCAGCTCCGGACCTGCTGAAACCAGCTGGAATCTCTCCACAGGCATCAGGGGTCACTAGATCAAGCCCTACCCAATACACAAGTGTCAGTTCCTGAAAGAAAAAGTACTGCAGCACTGAGCACAGGCAGCACTGCGTAGGGGTACCTGGCTGCTTGAAACAGATTGAATCTGATGACTTTTTCACATCGGCTGTAGAACTCCTTTTGTGTACTGACTATCTGACAACTGACAATGCCTGATAAGGCCAGGTGAGAAAAGATAAGAGTTTAAATGCTCATGGCTCCAAAGAGCTGATGTGGTCTTTTAGTACCAGTCTGTCCTGCAATATTGACCTTGTCTACTCCTATAATAAAACAAAAGAAAACAACACTCACTTGTCATCGTACTTTGCGGTTCAGAAAATGAACATTTTCTTTCTGCTTATTGTTCAGTAAAAACATTCTTTATAGCTGAGAAGTTAAAGATCCTTTAGAAATATCTGCTATACAGCTTAATTTGCTGAGGGGAAAGGAAGTAAAGACAATATGCTTGGTGTTCCACAACCCCAAGTAAGATGGAGCTTGGGGGAAGGCGCAGGACTGAATATTCTGCATCCAGATCTCCGGGTAATCGACATCATGGCTGTCTTAGTGCTGAGGTATGACCTCTTTCAAGATCTCATGCTTCTTCTGTAGACTCCAGCTGGCTCCAGTGGCTATTGAGTTAGCTCATAACCTCTTAACTAAACTCAGCGTGAAAAATAGCATCACCGCTCTTTTTGACTGACCGCTCCTGTTACTTTTTTGAATCCAAGTTGACCTGTTCAGGTTCCAGCTAAGTCCAAATCCTTTATTCCACCTAAAGTACAAATCAAAGGAATGTAGAAAAAAACCCAACTTGCTTCCAACAAGGAAGCTTTTTCTGACTTCTTCCCAAATCAGTAAGGACAACTTTAAATAGATCTTAGATGTAGTTTTAAACTGTCAAACTTGTCTTCCTAGCAGACCTCTGGTTCATCTTATTTCTGTAACATGCAATTATACTAGATGAGACTTTTGGGTTTTCACTTCAGTAACAACTGCAATCCATAGCATCCTAATTCATACTCACTGATTCATCAGCCTGCTGATTTTCTACTTGATGCTCTGGTTCTTGCTGTTCATTTGCATTATTTTGATCATCATCTTCACCTTCATCCTGGTGGTGGTTGTCGCGTTCATAAGCTGACAAATATTTTATATTGTTATTGTATTACAGCGGTTTCTAGTTAGCCTTTTAAAGAGTCCCCTACATACTAGCTTGCATACGTGCTTTTAGCAGTAGGCAGCCTTTACCTAAAGAGCTTACCTAAACAAAAGGCGCTAACAAAATTGTTTTACTGCTAGCAGGAAAGTGACACAGAAAGATTATATAATTTGAAGAGATCAAACAAAATAGCAGGCAGAGCCAGGAACGTAACCAAGATACACAAAGCCCTATCCTAGTAGCTCAATCAAAAGGACACTTTTACTGTCAAGAACGTGGATATGATCTTTAGTAATTCCTGTATGTCACTCAGTTCAGCCAGTATTATTTGAGTTTCTGGTTTTAAATTGTGAGTTTGTATTTTACTTGAATCCAAACTGGATATGAAATTAATATTAAAATCTTGCATGAAAGGCAGTACACAGGGAACCTGTGAATATGGTAAAGACATAAATTGTATCTTACCTCCTTCCTCTTCGTGAATACCTTGCTCTTCTTCCCCTTGTACGATATCATGGTCCATGTTATCATAATGGGCCTGTTGGCTGAGGAAATTAAATGCCAATACATCATTTTAGTTTCAAAAAAACATGTTTCTGCTTTAATAAACAAACCATCCTACATCTTTGCCTCTCCCAGCTCCTGCCAGAATGGGTTCCAGTTTAGCTTTCTATTACCTAATGTTTTCTCGCATCCTCTTTTGTGAAATATACTTTATAGAACAAAGACTTTCTTGTCCTACTGTGCTAACTTCTCTGCTTGTATTTCTCCATGTATTTCTGTCATACTGGTGGAATTTGCAGTCCTGAGGGATATGGGTCAGGCAAAGAGTAAAGTCAGGACCTGGAATTTCAGGAAAGCAAATTTCCAGCTGTTCAAAGAATTAGTCAATAGGACCCCTGGGAAACTGCCCTCAGGGACAAGGGAGCAGAACACAGCTGGCAGATCTTTAAGGATGCTTCCCAGAGAGCACAAGAGCTCTTGATCCCCAGGTATAAGAAATCAGGCAAGGAGGGCAAGAGATCAGCATGGCTGAGTCGAGACCTGATGGTCAAACTAAACGGCAAGAAGGAAATGCACAGGGAGTGGAAGCAGGGCCAGGTATCCTGGGGAAAGTATAGAGATGCCAGCCAGTTGTGCAGGGATGGGGTCGGGAAGGCCAAGGCGTGGACAGAACTGAAGTTGGCAAGGAAAGCAAAGAATAATAGGAAGGGCTTCTACAGGCATGTCAGCCGGAAAAGGAAGGTCAGAGATAGTATACCGCCCCGATGAGACAGACTGGCAAACTGGTAACAACAGACAAGGAGAAGGCCAAGGTACTCAGCAACATGTTTGCCTCAGTCTTCACTGGCAAACGCTGGAGCGGGTGGACCACAAGGCAGGGACTGGGGGAGCAAAGTCCCTCCCCTGTAAGAGGAGATCAGGTTTGTGACCACCTGAGGAACCTGTACAGACGTAAGTCTATGGGACCCTACAAGATGCATCCCAGAGTCCTGAGGGAATTAGCTGATGCAGTTGCCCAGCCACTCTCCATGATATTTGAAAAATCGTGGCAGTCAGGTGAAGTCCCAGCAGACCGGAAAAAGGGAAACGTTCACCTGTTTTTAAAAAGGGCAGAAAGGAGGGCCCTGGGAACTACGACCTGCCAGCCTCCCCGCTGTGCCTGGGAAGATCACGGAGCACATCCTCCTAGAAGCTATGCTAAGGCACGTGGAGGACAGGGAGGTGATTCAGGACAGCCAGCAGGACTTCACCAAGGGCAAGTCCAGGGGCCACAGTCAATCAGAGGGCTGGAGCACTGCTCCCATGAAGACAGGCTGAGAGATTTGGGGTTGTTCAGCCCAGAGAAAAGAAGGCTCCAGGGAGACCTTACTGCAGCCTTTCAGTATTTAAAAGGGAGCCTACACAAAAGACGGAGACAAACTTTTTAGCGGAGCCAGCTGCAATAGGACAAGAGGTAACGGTTTTAAACTAGAAAAGGGTAGATTTAGACTAATTTTAAACTAAGCAGAAGCATGAGGAAACACGACAGGCAGGGTGAAAGGCATGTAGAAGCTCCAATATCATGAACGTAACTGCATTCACAATAACACTATGATGCTGTCAGGATGCTGGTTTCTCCTGTAATCATGATTTTATCTCTACAACGCAAATAATACTAGCTGCTCTTGTCCAGAAAGTCCTTGTGGAATTACTTAAAAACAGTATCTCACATTTAAGAGAAACTTTAGCGTAGGTGCCCTCATATATATCTGATACTGGAGCTCCTCAGTACTCCAAGATCGTAACTGCTGCTTAGTGGAAAATAATTACTAATTTAAAGCAAGCTTTAAGACAAGGGGCATTGTATTCCAGAAGCCCCTAACCTCTCTCAAGGATGCACATGGCAATGTGCACTCATTACTCCAGGCTTCAGAGGCTTCCATAGTAAAAGGGGAAAAAAAAAGAAGGAAAAAATCCCCTTAAAATAGCAGTAAGATTTATCCTTGAAAAGAAGATGAGGCTCACTGAGTTTAGTTTCTGGGCAGTCAAGGCTTATAGCATTAAACCACCTTCTTTTCAAAGATGGTACGGTGGAAGCCATAAAACCTAGAGCACAGACCATGACAAACTCATGTAAAAGAATTTAACCTGAGCCGGTTTTTATAGAGTTTTTCTCCTTGTTCTGCCTGCTTCTGCAGCTGAAGCTCTTTTTCTTGAAGCTGTTGCTGCCGTAATAGCTGTCCTCGCAGCCTTTGCTGGTGCAGTGATTCCTGATGTTCCCGTAGCTGACTGGCTTCCTCTGCTCTCTGGGCTGCAAGATGTTGCTGCTCTAGCTGTTGTTCATAAGCTGGCTTATGTCTTTTTGTTACAGCTTTTGTTGATGTTATCTGTCAAAGAAATGTGTTAGTCATAGATTAATCATAATTTCAATCATCAGAAACAAGCATGCAGAACCCTATCAAGAAGGAAGAATATGCAGATGCTACATGCAATAGGCAAAATTACAGCAAAGTTATTTTAAGTTTTCTTGTCTCTGCTTAAAGTTTAATTATCGTTTTTAATGTTGGGGTGTTTGTGGAGGACATGAGGAAGGAAGAGGAGATAATGGGCTGGAGGAATGCATGCTTTTCTCACATGTCGATAATGATAAACCCACCAAGATATTACCAGTAAAGGAAGTTTTGATGGCTGGCAATTAAGTCAGAAAATACGTTTCCATTGATTTACCTGGTAATTTCAATCGGGGTTGCTTTGAGCCTTAAGTGAGACTCTGCACACTGTTACAGTCAGCAGTACTCTAACTGCAGTTTCACAGCTCAACCTATTGCTGCTGTTCTAACCCGCTGCACCTCTTCAACAACGGCTTCGCATCGCAGCGGAGTCATACAATTAATCTGCTAGGAGACTAAGTATTTACAAAGCCTGAGGTGAGATCAGTAAAATATATTCTCCACTGGAGATCCAATCTAGAATGTAAATCCAGGATTTGCAGGTTTTATTTAGAGCTGCATAGAGCAAGACTTGCCATTGCTATGCACTGATTTCCCCTGGCTATTTTAGTCACGTTCATCTCGCAGTTAAAAACCTCCTGTCAAACGACAGAGAACATTTAGATGGAAATGTGTTTACAGAAGGGAGGTACATCTGACAAGGAAACACACTGCAATTTGCTGAGATGCATCGAATTAGTAAGGCAGGACAGCTCTCCATCAGTGATGAAGATAAGTCTCATTCTCATCTTCTTCCCATCAGCCACCACAGGCCTCAAATTTAAAGCAGGAGATGAGATTCAATCTGACTGCTCTTTTTTTCCATCTGTTGCTTTTTATCAGCAGAATTAATGTTCATTAAGCTGCACTTGGCCAGCACTGTGGTACATGTGTGCTGACGGTGAGTCTGAAACCTGTGCATCCAAGTGCTTGGAGTCCCAAATTTTCTATGATGGTAATTTTTTTCTAAAAACCAGCGAGTGGTCCAGATCCCAAACTTTCTGTAAGTATGACACTGATTTTACCTAGAAGCAGGCGAGTGCAATACACTGCCAGCAATCGCAAGAGATGCCTCATTTAAACAGCAAATCTAATCAATTAGTAGAGAAGAGCTCCATACCTCTGAATGAAGATGATCGCCCAACATGTTGGTTTCCTCTTCCTTCTGTTCCTGTTTTTTCCAGTCATGCTCTTCTGGTACTTGATCTTGTTCCTCCTCCAAGTGCTCAGGCTGACCTGCCTGCTCCATTTCTTCCTCTTCAAGTTCTTTTTTGCGTTCCTCTTCGACTTGATCAACACGTTGCTCGTCATCCTCTCCAGCTTCTTGCTGCTCCTGGATATTCAGTTCTTTGGTATGCTGGCCTTCATTAGCCCTTCTTTGCAAATGAAAAGGCTCAGCTCCATCTTCTTTTTCCTGGGTATTTATTTCTTCTCTCTCTTTTAGCTTCTCGTTCTGCAAAAATCACACAAGATTACGTGTGCACGAGATATTACGGATTACTTATTTTCAAGAGAGCCAAGGACCAGATACGGATGCCTTTACTCCAGCCTGCAGTAGCGAAGCTGTTATCAGGAGAGCCAAATGCCTGCTTTGGAACAAGCTAAGCCTCCCGCCAGACGGTATCAATACCTGATTCTTGGCGCTGCGCAGCTAGGCAAGGTGCTGTACAACTGCATCATAAAGTCGGTTAAGCTTCATTTTATCTGAAGTGGAACAAAAAACTCCTACAATCCTGTATCTACAAAGCTTTGTATTTTTATTTCCTGTAGGTTCTGCTGGCCAAGAACTCTTGTCAAACAAAACCACAACTGATTTCGTACCTTCTAGATTTTAACCACAACATTGCTTTTTTCTTTTTGAACATCAGATAGCGTTAATTTTAAAGATACTAAACTTAAGTGAAACTGGAACTTTATAAAACACATGAAAAGACAATTTCTTCAGAAGTTGTTAAAGCTTGTTCTGTAACACAGGAGATATCTAAAGTTATAGAGACCACTTACTATTCAAAAAATTAAGATCTTTAGCAACTTCTTAAAGCAGCTTACATAAACCAGTTTAAAGTGGTAATGAGAAAAGGTCTTCGTGAATGTATTTTTCTACTACTCAATAAGATTAAACTGTTCCTTACCACTTTATTCAAGAATTGACAAACGTGTACAATTAAACATACGCTTCTAATAGACATTAAGCACAGAGCTAGTATTTTGCTGAATAAGAACCATTTCCTATAGCATCTGTAGCCAGTCAGTACTTTATACCTCCTCGTGCTCTTCAGCCACGGTTTCATGGTGCATTGGGAGGTCACTGCGGGGAGACGCCACTCGCACCTCTGGTTGCTCATCTGGTCGTTCTAACTTCTCAGGTTGTCGGAAACTTGGCATTTTGTTGAGTGTGTCCTTCAACTGTTTGTATTCCTCCACCTGGGACTAAAGTCAACACATTAATTATAGTATGTTCAAACCAATTTCTCAATAAAACGTAGTCACCTTGGAGTAGGCTTGCTGGCAAGACACATGGTAGAAAGACTCAATATTCATATTAGAGCAAATACCGGGGAGAAGAAGGGATGGGAGCTTTTAAAATGGGTTATTTCCACACACTAGATAATAACGACTCATCACGATCTTTTCAGCCAAAGTGCACATGCATATAAAGTATATTGGAAAAATCTCTGTGGGACAAAGAGAAAGATTTGTCTTATTCATGCCAAGCGGGAGAATTGTCAAAAGGGGATGATGCAGTTTTCCTGGCAGACTAAAGCTAGGGAAATCGAGCGCACCACAACTTCTCCTTTACTGGTAGAAAGAAGTGCAGTTCTTTCAGAAACAGTAGTTTTAAAGTATATATACACGTCATGAAAATGCCAAATCCTCAACATTTAGACAGGTGTTACACGAGACAACAGCCAACATACAGTACTGAGGCAAATAAAGTCATAGTACACCATTGTTGAGGAGCAAGGAAAAAAAAAGAAGAGCAAAAAAAGAAAAAGGAGAAGAGAGAAAATGTCAATGTCTAAAGTCTTCCTGAAACGAAACGGTAAAATGTTGTAATTTGATTTGCTGTTTAACTTTGTTCAAGATTAGGATACTTTCAAAAAGCTCTGAAGTCCACCATGAGAATCCAGACCGGTTGGTACACCGGTCCCTGTCTATACAGCAGACATACAAGGAAGAGTATGTTATAAAGTAAAATTTTTGAGATAGACAGGATTTATAAAAGCCAATCAGCTGCATATACAAAAAGTGGTGACCCACAAAAGGGTTTCTCTGTTGCTCCAGTGGAGGTGGTGGGTGTGTTTACTACCCATTTTAAAGTCAGAGGTGCGTTTCATAATCCTTTTAAAAATTCAGTTTAAAAACTGGCTACAGGTTCCACTTGGTGACTGTGTACGTCATTTTGTGTGTTATGTGGTATCATAGCAATCAATAGTACAGCAGACACGCATGATGCATTGATGTACAATGCATAATACTCATACAGAACAATATCCACAGTGCTACAGATTGACATGATGCAATGCGTACCAGCTCTGAAGCTAGACGCACCTCGAAGCATCTTCAAAAGACTATGGCATCCATTAAAACAGACGGGCCTAAAAGCAAAGCAGAATGCACAGTAATTACTCTTGTCATTCCAGAGGGATACTTCTGCTTCCTGATTAACTGCTGGAGAGTCCAATAAGAAATTTTAGAGGAAAAAATAGTATTTACTTCACATAAGACTAAAACGCAGGTCTCTTGATTTTTACTTCCCCCCCCCCCCCCCTTCCACTCACTGACCATGCCGAAAGACTAATACACCGGTATATTTAAACAGTGCACGTCCAGATCAGAATCAGGTACTCCATGCCACTTGCACGAGTCACGAAGCTGAACATCGTGATTCAAGGCCATAGCTTAAAAGGTATTAATACTGGCAGAAAGACAGGGTTTATAAAAATATATAATGAATCTGTCTGGCTGCTTGAGCTATGGAAAAGTACAAAGATTGCAATGCCTTAAAGATTCAGGTCACAGATTCATTATTGCAGTATTGACTACTAGTATTTAATGTCTAGAATACACTTCGAAATAGAGGGGTCATTTATTGAGCTGTGTTTCTAAGCAATAATCCCTTGTGAACTTTCTGTAGCTGGTTTGCAGGAGAAACTAGGCAACTGTGCTAAATACCTTCTGTTCTGAAAGAATGTGCGAGACCTTCCTTCTCTTGAAGGAAAGGTTCTCCCTTTGATAAATGCCACGTTCTGGCTGCAGATAGAAAGGCTCTGTGCGCCACAGGTTTTCTAATTAAAGAACTGAATCAAAGCCAGGAGAACTAAATGGAGGTTCCCTTTGGATTTGGTGAACCTTAAATCAGACCCTGTATCTGCCCTTGTGGAATTTCAGATATTAGCAAATACATACCAAGTACCTAACGTGGCCAGTGGGAAAAGAGCTTAAAATTAGCTGCCAGCATATTTTAGTGCTGGAAATTCAGATCCTTCATATATTTAGTCTATGAGGGGCTTTCCTGGTCTTTCACTGTTTTTGAGTATCTACACATATTGACATGCCCGACAAACAGAACTGGGGAAAAAAAGGAGAGCCAATGCTTTTAATGCTGCTAATGATTTTGTGGACTGTAAAAACACTTAAATTAAGAAAATTAGTCAGGAATAAAAATAACTTTACACTGCCTCATTGCCTTGCCCTCTGATCTTTCACCAATAGTCCTCCTCTGCTCCAACATTACTTCTACTTTCAGATTCCCAGTGGCCTACACAGCTTGTACTGGCACAGCTGACTGAATCTGCAACACTCTAGCAAAGTCTGCGCTTCACGGAGGGTTCACTTGAAAATCCCATTTAAGAAAGGTAATGCTTCTGCTTCTTTTAAACTTATTTACATTCCACCTGCAGTTTACGTTCCTCCATACATACTATATACTCTACGTCGGTTGCAGTGATGTATATAGCCTTATAAACCTTCCATACACATAAAGAGACTTTATAGCGCACCAGCGTCCAGGTCTTTCTAAGTGATACATGTGAATGTCAGTGTGGGATGTTAAACTAACAGACGTTCTATCAGAGAAGACAGAGAAAGAAAGGTATTTGACAGCTCTCATGGAAGCAGAGATACTCTTCTTATCAGTAAGACATGCATTCTTGGGCCTATAATATAGCTTTTTATTTTCCGACAGCCCTACGATTTGTTGCAGCTTCTTCTTAAAAGCAACCCTTTAACTCATGCATTTCCCTGCAGTGTGCAGCATGGTGCTGACTGCAAACTCCCCATGCGAAAGGCTACATGCACAGCGCTGCAGTCGGCTGGACTCGGAGAAACAAGGGTTAGAAGGTTAGGGCTCGCAGGAGCGGCTCGCCTCGCTGACCTGTGCGGCGGCTAGCGCACTCTTGTGGTCTTCCAGAGTCACTACAAGCTGGTTGTGTTGGGAGAGTAAGTTCTTATGCTGTTGCTACACAAAAAGAAGAACATGACACGTTTCACATCAAGTTCATTCTCCACGTAAATTAGGTAGCCTGGGGGATTTTGAACTAGGAAGATCATTCGATTTATTTCGAAAAGAAAATCCCGAGTTGGAATGACAGCATTTATTTATTCAACACGGAATGTACTTTAAAAAGGGAAAGCGTGCATGTCAGGGAAAAAAACTTGGAGGCCAGGATCTGCGTAACTATAAAATAAAGTTAGAAGTTGGAGTAGATGTTGATGAACACTTTTTTAAAAAACAGAGCTGGAAAACATTAATTTCAGCAAACTTAGATTGCCAAAACCCAATTCTTAACTTGCAAAATCAAATTTCCAATTTCTATACTAAATACATGTCTTCCTTTTTTTTTTTCTTTTTTTTCTTTTTTTTCAAATGAGCATGTACCTAAAGTGCAGGTGGCAAAAGAAAAGAAATCCAGTTCAGCCATATTCTTCTCCTTTCTGCCACATATCAGAAACTCTAAGTCTCCAGCATAGCCCATTTCTGGCTTGTTAAAACTTGGGAAAATGTTTCATTTTCCTAAAGGTCTTTAAAGTTCTCCCCAAAGTAAAGCCTACCTTGACATCTTGTAGCTGGGTGTGAATGTCTTGGTGAGCTTTTCTCAACTGCCTGTTCTCCTCCCGTAAGTTATATAAGGATTCTGTTTAAAAGAAATGATATAGAGAATTTAAACCCAGTCAGATCTATAATACCAGATTAAACACCAAAATTAAGGCTATAACACAAACCACCTAAAATCCCACAGAACTGCTACAATAAAAATGGATTAGAGTAATTGCATGGTTTGTTTATGTTAATCTCTCCCCAGCCCTATAAAAACCTTACATTTTCAAGCAGAAAGTTGTAAAATTTGGTTAAAATCTATATTAGTGCACCCAGTCTGCAACTGGAATTATGCATTGCTCTTCACACTGGGGCCTGCAGACAGCAAAATTCATTATGGTAATCTGAATCTTTAAAAGGCAGAGAGGAAGCCACCCTCCCCTCTTCTCCCACATCGCATCTGGTGAGTGAGAATTTTGTGGTGGGACTAAGCCATTCTTTTGGAAGAAGCACCCAGATGGCCGGCATACGTAAAAAGCTTTACGTTCTGGGACCAGGGAGAGGGGCTCCTCTTCCCACTTCTTACATTATGTTGATGTGGAATATTGCAAGCAGACACAGGCAGGCTCTTCCCACGCTCCAAGCTGCTAGGCTGCAATCCAGCTCAGTCCAAGAGCTAGCTGTATGACTTCGCTGGTGCGGTGCCAAAGCAGAGCTAATAAACACAGCCTCTGCCTGCAAAATACTGTGCAGACAAAACTGCAGACAGCTCCAAAACTAACTCATGTGTTAGTGACACATGGCAGAAAGTGGCTGAAGGCCCTTGATGGGGAGAGCCCCATCCTTTTGTTCTGTGCAATTGTGTAATTAGGACCGAATAGGTCTGCCAACTGCAAAGAATCTCTTTAATAGGAAACTGGATGCCAAGAGTAAATAACGAATACTTCATCGTCCAGGTGTACAGGTGCGACATGTTTCAGACAAGGTGATACATGTAGAGCAAATGAGGTCTAAAATGTATGTAAAGTCACTTCATAAAAAAGCACAATTAAATCGCTGAGAGAAATAACAAATTCTTAGATTGCCTTTCAATTAAAAAAAAAAAAAAAAGAGTAGAGGCAAACCGATTTTTCCAGTTTTATACAAGTCTTAGAACTAAAAATGAAAACCTGGATAAGTCAGCCTCTGGCACTTGATGGGCTTTTAAGTGCCGTGTTTCTTACTGTTTCTCTAATACAGATAGAAACACCAAGCACACATACGAACAGATTTCAGAAAGAGGCCACAGAAGGTCACAGAAGACTAAACTGTAACTTATCAGGAGGAAGGTACATGAATGACCTGTTAGCAAGAACAGAGAAAATGCCTTTCTGTCTCACATCACACAAAACACGATGACAACTACACATTTTAATACGGGCAGCCAGATGCAGGTTACATATACCCTTCAGCTTGGAGATCTCCTGCTCTTTTTCCTGCTGCAGTTGTAAGTATCGCTCCTTGTGATCGCTGAAGGTTCTGCTAAACTCTTCTCCTTGTTTTCGGTGATCCTCCTCAAGGTCGGCATGCTGTTTCTTCAGTTCTTCGTGTTGACTCTGCAAATACCAAGAACAGTTCTGTATCTGCATATCTGGTTAATATTGTCTTTGGCAGTTTGTTAAATAAGTCCAGATGAATAGGAAGCATTCATAACAAGAAGTTTATTATTCAAAGCATGCATATTGCAGCTCCTTTCAAGCACAAAATGATCTCTGTGATGAGTAGCCGCCTGTTCTAGGGCTACGTCACCTCACCCTGCAGTTGCACTGTCCCATTGGGAGCTGCTGAATGTGTCTAAGAAAATCCTTACATGCCAAACTACATAAAGTCTGATAAGTCAGCATTCCACACAAGTAATTGCATTTGATAAGATTAAATTACCCACTGGAAAGCCTGACTAGGAAAAACTTCAGTAAATCATCGTTTAACGGTACTGCGGTAAGAGGAAGGCGCCATCGATGGACGGACATTCTGGAGAGAACCACCAGAAGCCAGCGAGGCCGTATCTCCCCGACACAGCAGAAAGCCCATTTCACAGGACACTGGCAACCTCGGTGACCTACCTTCAACATCTGGTGTTGTACACTCAGTGCACTGTATCGGCTGTTTGAGTCTTGCTGTAAAACAAGAACACCGGTGTGTTAAACAGAACAATGCTGTCACTCCTCTGAGCCCTGGACATGCAGTCACCCAGGAGCCACAAGCCAACGGACACAGCTCCCCAGGAAACAAATTAATCTCTCTACCTGGTTTGGAACTTAGCAAGCAGATATATACTTTGCACTTACTGCAGCAACAATGTATTTTAACTTAGTTTACTCAGCTCAGAAACCGCTCCCCTGTTTCGACACTAAGTAGCCGTAAAATCCTAATTCACCGGCTTTATGAAGAGTTCCTTACAGGTCTCTGGGTCCTTTGCCAGATACAGCTTTCCTTCTGGCACTTGGTATATAAAACAAAGTTTCTTGATGTTTTCACACTTTCCAGTTCAAAGACCACGTGCTACAAAGTTGTCTCTGTCCTTTTCCCTGTGGACTAAGCTACAAAAAGATTTCTAATGCTTTCTTATTCCCCCTTCCCCTTAAAAATAGCAACATTATGTTTGAACTACTGTAATATAAACAGGAAGATGCTTTCTAAATTAATTTTTCTGGAAAGATATTAGCATCTCCTACTACAGCTCAAATAAATGGGATTTGCAGAGCACTTATGCACGCAGAGTAGAAATGGGATAAATGAGAGCTCTTTCAATTAGTATTTTGTAAGACCTCTTCCTCTGAACGTTATAATTGCACAGCATTTCCTGTTTCTTGCAACCCAAATAGCATCAACTATTAAAAACTTGTACTAGGAATGATGACTTACCCTTCCTTTATTTAGCGTTTCCTGTGCTTCTAGTTTATAAACAAGAAAATCTACAACATAAAAGGGAAAAAAACTGATGAAAAAAGCCAGGAAGATTAGAATCTGTACTTAAATAACATCACTGTTGCGTACATAAATTCTCTTAAGAGCTGAATACTTATGCAGTTACAATTTTCCAAAAGATCTTAAAAAGAAACCGACTATGGAGAATTTAACAAAATGCTCAAATTTTGACAAAATATTTTCATTTAAGAGTTTCATACCTTAGTGTGAGAGATAAGGGGTACAGACTACAGGTGGGTAATTAAATCTGCTACACGAACTCTCTCAGTAGAGACCGAGTAACATCATTCAAAAGGAAAAGGACATTTATAAATCCTGTATTCTTGTATTAGGATTTAAAAAAAAAAAAAAAAAAAAGTAGTATGTTTTAAGAAGTATGAAAGTCTAGGCTAAGTTTAAATAAAATTAAAAAAATTTCCCCTTTTATTCCTTGATCCTCTTTAGGATTTGAAAATGCCGACTCGCCTTTGCACAGCAACGGGACAGCTGTACACTAGATGGCCCCAGAAAGCTGCTGAGGACTGCACAGTAAAGAACAATTTCTTACAGGTTCTTTATCTTTGCTGAAGTACTTGCTTTAGTTCAGCAGCTGAGTCCTCAGTCTTAGGAAGAATACAGTCTTACTTTGAAAATTCTAGTGCATTTAGAACAACCAAAGACTTGGAGAAAACTCTGAGGATTGCATTCTGCTGAAGTTTCATAGAAGGCAGATGTGTAAGAAACACAGCGTGTGCCAACCTTTCCCCCTCACACGCACCTAGAACTTAGTTTTAATCAGAAAAAGGTACGTAAGCATGTGTTTACCCTTAAGCATGTGTAAAAATACTGATTCAGAGTCTAATTTCACATTGATGGAATGCAGAAAAAGATCCCTTGAATTTGGTACGAGTGTAAAATTTGCAGCACGCCAGAACAGGATTTAGACACGTCCATACTCCACATACAAGTTAGGTTTATGTACATCGATATAGACGCATTCTCAGTGTGGATTATGCCATGTTGTGGTGATCTGTAAACAGTACTAAAAAGATCAGACAAAATATATATGTAATTAGAAAGACGTACTAAAAAGACCACCACAGATCTGCCAGGGTGGTCCTGCTAACGTGTTACACACTGGTAACTAGTTTAAAATTGAACAAAATACATCTGAAGTTACGTTCTAAAATAATCAAGTTATCTTAAATGTCAAAGTGAAAAGCACATTTTTACCTTCTTTTGCTTTCTTATGTTCAAGCCTTTCCTTTTGTAATGACTTTTCTAATCTTGACCTGTGCTCATATACAACTGAAAAGAGAAATTTTGTACACAATGCATTTTAAAAGTAAAATATACAAAACCCACCACCCACCCCCAGCACACCCAGACAGCATTGGCACAGAACGTACCAGGAAAATACAAGTGAAATGAGGTTATAGGATAAAGGACTGTTTGTATTTCTTGGGACAGTAACTATTTTTATTTTTTGCATGCTTTATTGATCCTGGATTCTGGCTTATTTCCATTGCATAAACATAGAATGTGATAACCGTGTGATTTGTTTATGGTGACAGTCAGCTAAGGCGGACCGACATGAAAGCTACCAAATCCTCTTTCCTTCTTCGGCATGCAGGTATGTATTTTCCATGCTTTCATTCTCTCCTGCCTTATTTGTAAAAAGACAAAGACATAAGACGGGACAACCTTACTGCCAGAGTAAATCCTTGCAGCAAAGAAACTGTCACAAGGAGGGAAGAGAGATGCACAAGAGCAGGACGACTTTGAAAGGTGCAGTAGTACCCTAGGCAGGCTGCTTAGGCTAGGACACGGAGAGCCTGAGATCCGTTCCTAAATTGACCCCAAACCTTGGACAACTCCGTTTTCTGCAGCCTTCTGTTTTGTAGAGGCCGGATAGCAGTATCCTTTCACAGCACAGCGCTGTTGAAGACCCATCAAATGCACAATGAAATGCTCAGGGAGACCTTAGAGCAGCCTCCCCGCACCTAGGGGGGGTTGAAAGAAAGTGGGGACAGACTTGCTAGTAGGGCCTGAACAACAGGGCAAGGGGGAATGGTTTTAAACGAAAAGAGGCTAGATTTAGATTAGATATTATTTACTGTGGGGGTGGGAGGCGCTGGCCCAGGCTGCCCAGAGCAGCTGTGGGTGCCCCGTCCCTGGCAGGGCTCAAGGCCAGGCTGGACGGGGCTGGGGGCAACCTGGGCTGGGGGGAGGTGGCCCTGCCCGGGGCAGGGGGCTGGAGCTAGGTGGGCTTTAAGGGCCCTGCCAACCCACACCAGTCTATGGTTCTGTGATTCTATGAATGCCCTGCATTTCTTAGTAAGCATGTGCTGACAGCAAGTATACATACGCTAAAGCACCTTGTCCTCGCAATATCCATACAATCTAAGAAGGATTTGGCATTTTCTGAGGCTTTTTTTCATCCCCCAATTAAGGAGATAAGGCAGGAAGAACAAAAGAAATCATCTGAAGGGCTAGGGTAGCTAAAGCATAAAGCTAAGCTGGATGCTTCTCTGTAAGGCTAGGGTATCAGAGAGCGCTCGTCAGCAAATCATTTCAGTTTGAGAGCAAAATTTAATCTTCACTGATTTAAAATCTATTTATGCATTTTCTTTAATTGAGTCACAATATCCACATGAGGCTAGGAGATGAATGAAGATGCGGTCTGTGTACAGTGCTTCAGCCAAAAAGCGACAAGCTGAGGTTTTAGGAGCACCACTGATAGCACAACGCCCAACACCCTCAGCAGAGCAGCTAACAGCAGTCATGCAGTGTGTCATGCAGCGTGTTGTGGTCCCCTCCAGCCGGGTCACTGCCTACAACAATACCCATGTGGTTTTTTGAAAAGATGCTCCAGCATCTTTGCCAACCTCTAGAAGCCATTTGAGCCGACACTGCTATGAGAAGAGGTGGCTCTGCTGCTTGTTCTCCTACAGTTCCTTCTTTTGCTCTCACTGCTATGGGTGATGGCCCAGCAGGACCTAGCAGTTGGGGCCAGGGTGTGTAACAATTTCTTCTGGTGGTGGTGCCAGCTTGCACAGTTTTTCAGAGATCAGCAGTGACAACTGGCAGAGCCCTGCAATGCTGGGCAGCATGGCAGAAGATGGACTGCCCTGGGTCTGATCACAGAAAGCAGACAACCTTAGTTCTAGATACTTACAGTATGACAACCACTCCTGGTCATATCAGAGGTCCAACAGACCAACTGTGCCATTTCTCAAGACCTGACAAGGGCAGATCCCCAATACAGAATACACACAATGAGATTACAGTATTTCTTTGGCACCGTCTCCCAGCAATTTATGGCTCCTGAAGACTATCCAAGGCGCCTGCAGGTCTTTTGTGTAAACTACTCCAAAATGGATTTTACATTTATGAATTTGTCTAATTGTTTGTTGTACCCATGCGTATTTAGGACATCCAACATCCTCTGGCAGAAAGTCTCCGCATTTAACTGCCTCTAAAGAAGCATTTCTTTTAGCTTGTGCTTTGAACATCTAGTTTCGGATGTCTCTCGCTAGCAATGGGGCACATCGGTCCCCATTTACCCTTTCCTCATTGTGCTAAACTGAAGGATCGTTATCTGAAATAGCCTACCAAGTCTGCAGCAAAGGAAAGATATTAATTAAAACTCCTGCAAGCGTACAATTGTATTTGTTCAAGCTGTTTTACACAAGTACCTCTCACTATCCAAATTATAATTTGCACACTTTTTTAGAGTTATTAATTTATGTTAATGGAATGTGTGATTTTTTCCTTCAAAACTAGGAAACTACTTTTCTGAGAAGTAAACCATTGGTGAACATAAACCTTCAGCAGGAAGCATCAGACAAAGATTTGTATCTTGACAGACACAGAAAACTCTTCTTGCACCTTAAAACGTGTTCTTAATTCCATCAAGGTGCATTCTGCAGGTTCTTTAGCTACTGGCTTATCTAAAAGTGTTTACGTTTTGGCTTAGAAGCTGCATTGCTAATCAATCCTTGTCACCTATCTCTACTTCCCTATTTATCTTCTAAAGTCAAGGGCATCAGTCAAGATGAACTAATGTATCAACATCTTCTGCAACAAAACAAGCATGTAATGAATATTCAAAAAGTTACCAGCAAGTAAGCTTTCAGAGAAGCAGAGAGAGGAAAAAAAAAAAAAAAAAAAAAAAAAAGGCAGCACTACAGCAATGGTTTTATCTATGCACCAAAGATCATGAATGCCAAATAATGTTGCAAAAAGGCAAAAAGAACAGTGGTTGTAGCATAGCAACTCAGGAGAGAAATGAAAATCCACAATGGGTTTCCCCTCCTCTGCAGTCTGGGGTGGAAATAGGCGTTTTGGCAAACAGACCAAACCACAAATGGATTCAGAGGTAACAGTTTCCATTTCACTTTGTCTTTGCAAGCGTACTTTCCTCAGCTCCTCCTAGTGTTTTAAGAAGTGGGGGGGAGACCCAGCACAACAATCCCATAAGGGCAGGAAGAAAGGAGAAAGAGAAGGCAATAGTTTGGGGTTTAGGTGCTCTGTACCCTTCGCAGCTCACTGCACCTCTGCCGAGCACTGGCTTTCCTGTCTTCACCCTGCTTTTTCAAGCAATGTCTCTCCACCTCTCCCAGGCAGCGCGTCCCCACTGCTACCTCCTGTGTGCTACCCTTTGAAATACTGGAACAAAGCTGGCGATGTCTTAAAATAGCCCTTCTGATGGCCAAAAATGGCTAAGAAAACCTTCCTCCTACACCTTTCCCCTTCTACTTCATTTACTGATTGGTTCAGGATGTTTTTCTCTGATAGAAGTCCCATAACATGCAATGTAATTAAGATGTTGATTGAAAGTAATTATTGAGAAAGCATAGCTTCCATATTTTCTCACTTGCTCTTTTGGGGAGTAGGTTGCAGGTCAGATTTTGTAAGTACCTTACATAAGAGTTTATCTCCCATAAACGTAAATTATTCCCACCAGTCAGGAACTTCCTCGGCAAGAAGAGTCCAAATTACAAGGCTCTTGTACTACAGCAGGGGATTTCTCCTCCTTCACCACCAGCCTGGACATAAGAAGTCTGAGCAAGAATCTTAAAGCAACAATACATTGAAAAACATTTTCCCTATTATAGGTTTCCCATGTGGGAGGTGGAACCTATTATATAAGGAATTTGACAAATTCCTACTGGTATGATGCACCGATGGGGCACTTCACAAATAATTTTTTCCTAGGGCAAGTTCTTAATTTTGTACTTGTCTTTGCACAAATACTTGAACCTTGTTTCTATGTTCCATTTAACAGAATGGGACGGGAAAAAAAAAAAAAAAAAAAAAGAGGGAAAACACTGTCATCTAATAGCTAATATGCACTATTCCAAGGCTGGAATAACTGCAGGTATCAGGAATAACTGCAGGTATCAGTTTAATTGTTTAAGTTACATATATAATGTAACCTACATGAATGAACAAAGAATAACAAACTCACAGAGAGGTGAGCCAGCCTCTAAAAGCACAGCCCAGATTCATAACTGAACACATCACAGCTAATTAAAACACTTTTTGCCTTCAACAAGGAAATATTTTACAGTTCTTGAATTGATCCCAATTAAATCAAGTACTTGAGATTTTTCTCATTCAGAAAATAAAGTGGAGGAGAAGCGTGTGTGTGCTGCTTTATAGGTCCTCAGAAGATTACATCACTTCAACCACTGCTTAACGTTAATTGCAACACAGGAGTCAATGTGATGAAAGCAAGCCTATTTAACAATCACGGTTATTTCTTTTATCTTTGCTTTGCACCTCTAAGCAGTAAAACTATTATTAAGCAAAATAAGCCATTACTGTATATTTAAAAGAAAGTATTTCCTATTGCACATTATCAGCGATTTTATAACTGCATTACTTTGGTATTTTGGCCTGTCAGAAGCATGACTCCAGTCTAAAATGCCCCAGGTCCCACTATCTTACATATTAGAAAATAAAAATTACATTGGGATTTAAATATACACGATGCAAGAAATTTTATTAGTTTCAATGTTATTATTTCTTACGCAATTCTGCAACCTTTCTCTGAGCTTACAGTAATACTTCTATTTTGAAACCGGCAGATTTCAGTAGTCTTGGCAACATTCAATGTTATTTTCTTTCAGCTTGTGGCAGAGTTGAACCGAACCAGCAGCGTGTGGTAAGCCACACTGGCACTTTTCTAGTAACACTATGAAGGCCTGTAGAACATAAACTTGTTATAAAAATACAGTTAATTTCCAATTCTTGTCACTGCAAATAGAACCATTTAAAATGTGAACCCAAGCAAATAGCTTTTCTGCTGAGAGTAAAACATTTCCATGAGCCAACGAAGAATCCCTTCAATATGGGATGTAGGATAGATTTTCTAGTCCAATGACAATAATTAAAAATTTGATCTCGGAAGATTATTTCTTGACTCATCTGATGCTAACATTTCATGCTAGGAGAACATGTTATTAATATAGCAAGACCTGCTCCCCAAGCTTCCAGCTCTGCGTTTGATTAAGTCAGGGAATCAGGCTACAAACAAGGAGATCCACTACTTCACTACTGATAATCTTATCAGAAACTGATCATCAGACTGTGGGTAGCTCCTGGACAAGTATCAGGACTCCCCAGCACAGTACGATCCATACCGGTCACCATATACACTCCATCTATTTCAAAAGAATCTCAATTGGGAGTTTAGCAATAAATGGATACTCCAGCGACACTGCAAACATCTAAGAAACAAGGGAATCGTTCCCACAATAAAGACCAGGAACCCTGTATTTTAAGTATAGCACAAAAAAACAGCATTACAGAAACCATATATTTGCAATATATTGAACAAAATATTGAAGCTATTTCATATTTTATGCCCTTAAAGTTTTCTGTTTTGAATTTATACAAAAAGGACAGAAATAGAAGCCAGCATAAGATGAAACTGATCATGTGTGAAAAACAAGCATATTTCTGGCTTAATTATGAAACAGTTTTGCATACAGGCAGGGATGGACTGTTCTCATTTTGCTCACTGAAAACCATAACTAGCACTGCATGCAGTATAACAATTATGTTTAATTTAAAACAAACTCCTACACTTTTTCAATTTACTCACGTGAAGAACAATCAAGCAACAGTTTTGTCAAATTACAGCCAGTCACTGCAAAAGAGCAGAACTCCTCCTAGCAAATTAAACCATGCATCAGCAGTTGTGCTTAAAAATAACCACTGCTTTGACTTAATTCTCTAGCCATTTATGTTGTTCAGAGTATTAATAATTTTAAGAGAGAAGTTTGTAGTTAATATCTGGGTCTTCATATCCAGGGCTTTCATGTCATAGACCTACCACTGATTTTAGCTGCATGAGGAGAAAGTGTAACATCTGCTTTCAAAGAGTCTGCACAAAAAACAACCTATCAATTAAAATAAGCCTGCTCCTCTAACAGTAACAAACTAGAACTGGAGAATGTGACTTGAGCAAATTATGGATATTTGCGTCTGGCTAGCTTGAGTGCAGAGGGACATCCCGCTGCACTGAGCTCCCAGTGCAGAGCCGTTCTACACGAACGAGATGGACCAACGCCACTAACACGGCTCCACACAGAGCTGTGGATGGAGATGACCAAGTGCTTCACCTGGGTCAAAATTTAGTCATAAACCACAAGATATCTACCCAAAGATAAGAGAGAAATGACTACATGCATTTTTGTACAACATTTTCAATCTTGGAACACTGGAATTTTTTTCTGGCTAAGTTGGAATATATCTGAAAAACCAAAGAACGGTTTGGGAATTACCTGTATCCTGATAGCTGACATGTCACTGGGTGCTGGGAATCCATTAGAGCTCACAGCTGACTCAACTAAAGCTGTGAGACTCCTGCTTTTGGCTCTACAAACTCCAAGTCGGTCCCTGGTGTCTTGCCCAGGACAAGAATTATCACTGATGCTCTCTATAAAACTTGCCTTCTATCAAGCAGTTTTTCCCCACACTAACATTGCAGAGCTTGGTAACAGATTAGACAAGGTATCAGAATTAATCATGACAGATTAGTTCTGATACTTCAAAAAGCTCTGGAATGTGTGGAGAGTTCAGATAAGCATATAAGAAAATTCACATGCCTATCAAACCTTCAGCTTTGCATCCTCAAAAAGGAATGAGGAAATCTGAAACGCAACGTGGAGAAGCGTTGCAGATCATAAAAGTTTTGCTTTGACTGCAGTTCTGGAAATGGGGGAATGCTGGGGAATTTGGCACACTAACGCGGTTTGCCCCAGAAACACATTTATATTTCTAATAGTTGTGGCCTCTATTCATTTATAAGGATGACAGGAAAATTAATTTCTAAACCAAAGTAAACATGTACATTTAATAGAATCCTTTTACTCCACCCTGCCTCATGTACTCCCTTTCTTGGAAGTCAATAACACACCTAGGAAACAGCAGATTTAAAAACAAATTGCAAGATATGTTGGGATGCAGGAAGGTATTTATCATGTTGAAGCAGTAAACTGTAATAGCAGCCGTCAAAAATAAAAGTTTGAGAAAAGGTATTAAATGCGATTAGATATTTAATCCCTAACAGTTAGGCTTCCGACATGACTTTTATTAAGAAAGAGATCATGTTTTCCATCTCAGAAAAGATTTCCTGCAAACTCCACAAAAGATTTTTTCCAGCCTTCGGTGCCACCCACAGTTAGGACATGCTGGGTCAGATTATGCTGTTTTCTATACACCCCTCTATGCTAAAGGTTTGGGGGGTTTAAGTGATGATTAAATGCAAGCAGTTCAAACAAAACCTATGCAGTGATTTTAGACTTACATTCTTAAGGTTAGCAGATTTACTTCTAAAAAAAAAATTCCATTCCCTTTTTATGATTTTCTTCTCTCTGTTATTCTGCCATGTTTGTCATGACACACCAGATGATTTTGAAGAAAACCCATAAACATTCAGAAGAGCCACAGAGACAACAGCTTCCTCCTCACATCATCTCTGAATGTCTGGGTCGACTCAGCTCTCGGCTCCAGGAATCAAGGGCCTGTTCTTTCTCTCAGAAACTGGTTTAGACCTTTTTCAATTTCATGCAGCAGTCTAGTAATTCTATCTACATGGTGTTAGGATCTATAGAAATATATATATATATTTTCAAAAACTAGCACAAAATTGACATTGAAGAAAACCAATGTAATCTGTATATATACACACATGTTGTTTTAACAGTCTCTCCTAACTGAAACATACATTTGCATTTTTATTGTAATGGAATACGGCAAACACTGGTGTAATAGCTACAGTTATCACCTTACAAAACTGCTAAACTGCTTCCTTAAATTACTTCTCCAGAGCTTTAACACAAGGGACTTGGAGTCAGCTCCAGTTGTGTGTTTCAAAAGCTGCATACAGAAATCAATAGTTTGAGTTAGTGGTTCATTCTTTATTTTTCTGGTAACAGAAGATCGCTGTCAAACCTCAAAATATGCATCCAAGTATGACAGATTAACTGAAACCCTGAAAATGGCGTTGTTCAGCATGGTGGCATGGAGAGGAACAGACTTCTTCCTATGCCCTCCAGGGGCACTTCTCTCAACATCTCTGTAATTAAGCCCTGGAAATGACTGCCAAACTCGGGGATCTGAGTCACCTCAGAAAAATAAGATACTAGGCTAAATTCAGATACGTTAGGGGGGAGAAAAAAAATGTAGAGGAAGAGGTGGAGTAATTGCAGTTTCATTTATTTCCTAATTAATGATACATACTAGAAAATCTTGGGAAGTTTGGTTTATGCTAGATTACCAGAAAAAGATCAGAATTGTACCCATCTCAAAAGACCCTTCTCTTTAAACAAAGAGCAGCATCCAAACATGCTGAATTCCTTAAGTCCTTACCTCAGGCTCCAACATGAGTAGAAATTCATGCCCCTGCATCCTAAATATCCCAAGAAAAGACCCACCCGAAAAAAGATTCTTCCTTAATTAGTTGTTCTGTATGGTTCATTTTTTCAGTAATCTAAATTACCATTAAACCTCAAAACAGCACCTGACTTTCAGCAGGAGAGATTTAATTACTTTTTCTATGTAAGGATCCTATTCCAAAATGAGTGAAGTGAACTATATTTGCCACAAACGGCTGGCAATATCCTCACCACTAGACAAGAGATGCTACAATGCATGCTCAAGCCTCAGAGTGGGTGGAAGTCTTACTCATACGGCTGCCCCACCCAGATACACAGGCTGACACGCCCAGCAAAACAGCCAGCCCAATGAGACAATGTGTTTGAACCATCATATTCAAGACTTAAGAATTCCATCAGTTTTACTCATGTAGGAAGCAAGGAAGTAGTTGCACTCTGTTGTTTAGGCTTTGGTTTTTACAGTAAAGCAATAACTCCAGGAACGCGTAACTCTCAGGTATTAACTTTAAAGTTTTGTCAATACACTGCAAAGTCACAACCCTCCCAGGACTCTTCCCACGGTGTGTGCTTAGCACAGCCAGATACCGCTTAAACTGCACTGTTGACTACAGGATTTCTGGCTCAGTTTGCAGTTCAATTGTCAGATCATGACCGTGGCTGCTTCATCCCCTGCTTCTCTACTGGTCTCCCTCCAACAAAGCTGATTATGTTTTAGGTGATGCAGAAGCTTCTGTCAAACCTTTGCCTGCTAGAGATACGTGACAGAAGATGACTGTCAAAGAAGCTGGAAGGAAAACTCACCAAAGCATCCACCCATCTCGCCTCCCTCCTCCTTCCTCAGCTCTGAAGTGTTCATAAACCCAAACAGATCACTCGCTCACAAGATTTGAAAGGATTAAATCATCATCAGTAACAAATAGTTTCAGGATATTGGCTCTATCTTACATCATACTGTTAGCTACGAGGCCCAGTGTTAAATCAGGCAGGGGAACCACAAAACCCAGGGGACAAAATCACTCTGTTACCTCATGCTGCTTAATATTCCTTCAGACTAGATGTTCTCTGATCTCCAGCCCAGATTCCAACTTGGGCGCAGATGTAACATTGCAGCACAGGTAGAAATTTATCCTAGAAGCATTACGTCCACAAGGAAAAGTGATTGTAAGGGCATCTGGGCACAAATTACAGGAATGAAAAAGAATATAAACACAGGCATTTGCTTGATTTATCTTTCAGGTCATAGAATTCAGCTGCTGGGACTCTTAATCCCTATGGACCTAGAAGCAACAAACCAGCTCTCTGAGTTAACTGAACTAAACAAAGCTGTAGCACCTTTTCTGTACTTGGATTATGAAGAAATCTTTATCATTCCAGATAACCCAAAGTCTTCAAGTTGAGCTGCAAAACAGACATATATCTATCTAAGTATACACTTCCCACATACATATAGGTACATACAAATGCATATATATGCATTCACAGCATATAGATCTTCCATACTAAAATTTTGCATAAATTATTTAAAACATTTAACGTGCTTGAAGTATTTAGAACATTAAATACCCAGTGGAAAATGTGAATGGAAGTACAAAAGACAGGTTCTTAGATGAGGTTACAAACCAAAGCACACCATGTCAGGAAGCCAGGTAACAGAATTAGGGATGCTGTGTTTGCCATTTCACACAGTACTGTACTGGGTGTTGAAGTACACCCACGTGCCAATGGTACACAGAGAACTAACCTCTACTATTACAGTGTTATCACAGATCATTCAGATCTCAGATAGCAATAAAACACAACCAGAATAAGCACCATAGTGTGACATGCAATCTGAAACTAATAGGAATGACAGGAATTTAGGCTGCTGTTACGGAGTACAATCAAACCATGCAGGAGCTGCATTGATGTAGCTCTACTTGTATGATGTAGGTGAAAAATAAGCCATCAAAAGTACTGTTAGTTCTTCCTAGCTCTGCCAACTTACGGTACAAGCTTAAATAGAGTACTATAAAAGAGGGTTACATGCACATCTGTATGTACTTCACTAAGAACAGCTTTGGTACCTACGTAGTTAGCATGCAGACTTATTACATATTAACCGCTAAAGTTACGCAGAACTGTGATCTAATATTCTGATGCATTATGCGAATCCCTATACCTAGAGTTGCTATAGATATGATCAACTTCTAGCAGGTCGCCTCCAAGGAGGAGCCTCAATATAGGACAAATGGCACAAAAGGCACAGAGGAATTCTACATTTCCTTCTCAGCTGGTGCTTTCTAGTGCTGGATCAGACCGCTCTGAGGAAATCCACACCTCATCTACAGCAGGACAAACTCTGAACTCTCAAGTTCAGAGTCCCTGCTGGGTTGGCTCCCAGGATTACAGTATGGTCTCAGACTGCACTGCGATTGCCTGAAGCCATCAGGTACGTTCAGGCCTCAAGAGACAGAGCAGGAAAATTAAGGTAGTAAAAGGCACTAAATGTAGGCTGTTGTTAGGATTAGGGATTAAAACAAATTAAAAAGATTAAAATAGTACACAAGGGGTTACTTGGTACCCAGAAGATGAGAAGACAAGCTCTAAGGGCTAAAAAGACATTTGTAGGTGCTTTCAATCTTGAAGCAGTCAAAAACATAATCAGGTTCATCTACAGCTGTCAACGTGTTTCTGTTCCAGCAACTGAAGTCCGTCCCTATAAAGCAAATAGTTTGAAACTTAGTTTGACAGCAGGCAAAGAGCATCAAGTTTTGTTTCCATCATTTTAAGAAATACTAAATAAGATTATCTTCATGTTTTGAACATATAATGCTCAGAGAATGAGATTTAAAAATAATCAGCTTAGCAGCAAGATCCACTTCTCTATTAAAGACCTTATAGGTAACAATGACTTTAGGTTTTCTTAGCAGCCAAGAAATTTTGCGTCACCTCTAAATTTTGCCTCCAGTATTCCCTTTGTGGGTTACAAAAGCAGCCCTACTTTCTCCATGTCTATCAGAATTTTGTTAAAGAGATGAAGATGCCAAAGTTTGACATTCTTTTTTTTTGAGAAATTCAGCTTTCAAATAGAAAATCTTCTACAACGTGATCTGTCTAAAGGGGGTGAGCTTAAGATCCCAGACTCTCCAAACCTGTTATCCTTATCATGTTGTTGCCAAGTCTGCCATCCTTCCAGTTGCGCCCTGGTCTTGAAATTTCAAGAAGCACAAATATTTTGCAGCTGAAGCTGCAAACACCAGAAGAAGCAGAACTCCCCGCAAAGTCACAGATGCATGGGTTAAAGATTTTGAGACCTCTTCCTGCACCATTTTTCATGATCTGTGCATTCTGTCTTG
Source organism: Falco peregrinus (assembly GCF_023634155.1). Classification (NCBI taxonomy): domain Eukaryota; kingdom Metazoa; phylum Chordata; class Aves; order Falconiformes; family Falconidae; genus Falco; species Falco peregrinus. Next base: position 25,002,108 of record NC_073732.1, on the reverse strand, counting down.
GTAGATCAAAGGGCTATTTCCCCATGCATACAGAAGATTTAGCCTGCTTCACGTGCTGCATTTGAGCAAAACAAGGCAATGAAAAAGATAAAAATCTAAGATGACTGGCTTTTCAAGCAAAAACAGAAAGCTCTGCTCATTCAGGCATGAAGAGCTGGCAAGTACCAAAAAGAAGGTTCTTGTTACCTGCATAGGTGAAAAACCTAAAAAACTGTGCAGAGAGAAAAGAAAACAGTAGAGGGGACAGTCGGAAGCGAAGGGAGGCTGCACTTTGACCTACATCTGAGGATCCTTCTTAATACTGTGGGCAGACCAAAGGCATTCAGGTTGAAAACTGCAACCTTAACACCTAAAGCTGAGGAGTTGCCTATGATCCCTAAGCATTTCACAAACTGACTCAAATTTCACCCAGAAGCCCAAACAGTGCTCCTCTGTGTACAATCAGAAAAGCAACTGTCTTGACAGGCACCAGCAGTCATAACAAAACCCAATGAAAATTCAGAAGACAGGCAATATTTCACTGTCATCCAAGCGTTTCAATCCAGTTGGCCTTCCAGGAGCACAGCCAGCCCGGCACAATACAGCCTCAGGATCCTCAAAAGGACAACTTCAAGAAGTTGCCTTTTATTTTATTTCATTTTTTATTTAAAACAATAATAGCGTATTGATGAAATGGTTGCTCTGGAAGTAAAAATCCAAGGTTCAGTTCTCTCCTCAGCTTGTAATGAGATTTAGAGTCTTATTTAATCACATAGAAGAGAGCTGCAAACACTAAGAAATCAATTACTGTTGATACAGCACCCTCTTTTCTTCCTGGCAATGCTATGTCAATGACTTTGCCCTTTTAACTGGTTCCTGTTTAAAAAAAAATTCAGAGTGCTCCCATCATACTTCAGGCCCCAAAGTTATCTCTAGACCACTATCTATAGAGAACCTGACTACACAGCATGGAAAAGTTAAATTGCACTGCTTTCATAGCAATTATACTTTTAGAGAACAATAAAATGTAATTCAAATAATAATCTCTCGTGTTGTTAAGGACAGCAAAGAGATGTAGCCTAGATACCCTCAGAGGTCTTTTTTTCTTGGCAACAGAAACATTGTTGATTTAAAATCCAGGCCATTTAAAATCAAAAGTTCAAAGTGCAGTCAGATACTGCACCTGCAAGCACAGGATTTTGTTAGCATTTTATGTTGTTTCAAAGTCTTTGTTTACAGAAAATTCCTTCCTGTTGTTCCATATCAAAGAGTTACATAGGCAAAGTTCAGAAATGGTTTTGGTGTTGTATATTACCAGCTAGCATGGTGCTTGTATATCTCCAGGTGAGCTGGGCACAGGCACAGCTCCTGAATTCTCTATGTTCTCCTCACTAATAAACTCCTACTGCAAAAATCCAAGTGATTATACAGGGCAGGCCATCCCAGAGCCATTAAACGTACAGGGAAACACAAGGAGGAAAAGTTTATTTCTAGCTTACTAGGCCCAAATCCTCTGAAGTCCTTAGGCATATAGCTTCCATTTACTTTGGTGGGAAATGAGGCATCTAATGCTTGCTACTGCATTTAGTATGTCTCTGGGCTCTCAGCCTCACCCTCCTTTAGGTATGTTAGCTATTGCCGTAACGCAGAAAAATCTAAGGAACCAATTTTATTGTTATATTACATTCTTCCTTGTATTCTGTGACTTAATTGCCAGTAATTTATTTTTTTTAAACAAGGTTTACTTCTACCATACTAGGCACAGATAACATCTCCTGCTTAATAGGGTTGATACATTGGCATGGGTCCCAGAACGACATGAAATTATTGAAATGATAATCAAATCCAAGTGTCTAGATGAGGTCACAAAAATGATTACAGGACTGGAGCACCTCTCCTGTGAAGACAGGCTGAGTTGGGGTTGTTCAGCCTAGAGAAGAGAAGGCTCCGGGGAGACCTTATAGCAACCTCCCAGTACCTGAAGGGGACCTATAAGACAGATGGGGACAGACCTTTTAGTAGGGTCTGTAGCAACAGGACAAGGGGGAAAGGTTTTAAACTACAAGACGGTAGATATAGGTCAGATATGAGGAAGAAATTCTTCGCTGTGGGGGTGGGAGGCGCTGGCCCAGGCTGCCCAGAGCAGCTGTGGGTGCCCCGTCCCTGGCAGGGCTCAAGGCCAGGCTGGACGGGGCTGGGGGCAACCTGGGCTGGGGGGAGGTGGCCCTGCCCGGGGCAGGGGGCTGGAGCTAGGTGGGCTTTAAGGGCCCTGACAACCCAAACCAGTCTATTGTTCTGCGACTCTAAATGTATTAACGTTTTCAGATCCTGGTCTGTATTTTACATTTCTCATTGATACACTGAAACAAGCAAGAGAATACTCAACGCAAAATGCAGCATTGTCACCACGTTTATCAGCTACTAGTTGCCTGCTGCTTCCATGCACTTACTACTCAATATAACATTTTGGACACAGAAAGTTTAAACTAACAGTCCAGACCCAACATATGTGATCAAGATAATCTCTCCTCTGTGTTAGGATAAAGTTTATTGCATGCTCCTCTTTTGGTATAGCCAGAGCAACAGAAAAAGCTGACTTGTTGAATTTTAGCTCGAGAACAAGATGTTCCTGTGTCCTCTTCAAATACTGTTGGCAAATATACAGACTAGCAAAAGTAGCCCTTTAGCCATCTGCCACATACCCATCTCCCAGCCAAACACTTGCACCTTTTTCGTGACTAAAATGAAGGTTTCTGTCAAATTTTTCCATGGCATTACCTGGAAATGGCTTGAAATCAAAACACTAAGTAACGATGGTCTCAGATCACAGCTAAACATATTCAAGTAACAATTCACTGCAAGAATCTAACAGAACAAGCCCAGTTCTATGCTCTCTGCATAAAAACTGTATGCTTCTAGGCAAGGTTTTTTTGTATGCTTCCTCAGTGAAAAGTATGGCTGAAGATCACCCTGAAGTTAAGTACTGTTACAGCTGCTAGAGCAGACCACTCTTGTTCTTGTTTTATACAGTTTTGAGAAATAAAACTCCGAAGAGTTTTGAAAGTTGGCTCTGGACTTTGTATATGCCAAACTGATAACCTTGGACTTGACACTTAGAGAGGCGCTGAGGTCTTGCACTTCCTAGAGTATGGCTGTTTCACGTATATATCTGCTGCTTTGCATCCAATTTCTAAACACGCAGATGTCAGACATCAGCATCTTTTCATCTTCAAGTACAGGATGCCCACAACTGCTGCATCCTCAAACCAAGATACACAAGGATCTGTATTCACGTGGCAGCTTTAAGCCAAGTAATTAAAAGTTATTCCAAAAGTAACAGGATAGCGTCATCCAAATAACCAATTAGAACTTGACTTTCAAAATACCCTTTACGAAACGTTTTATGAGAATAGTCCTCTCTACCCTCCTGGAGCTATTTAAGGTTTATGCTGCCCAGGAACTGCAGCTTTGCATTTTTGCAGCTGAACGTTCTCTCAGCAGCATAAAGTTAAGACTGCTAAGACAACACAGAAGCACGCCAAAGTCCCAAAGCTGGATGTGGTCTGTACTGTTAGATGAGCGGCAGAGCAGTATGCCTGCCTTTCCCATTCATACCAGGAATTGCCAAGGGACGTGCAGTCCTTTGGGAGTAAGAGTCGCTCTATGAAACGTGTGGGAGTGAGGGGGAAGGAGAGCTCTCTGGAGGTCCGTGACAAAAGCTCCCACTGAATTCAGTGGGGGTAGGATCCTACCGAAACCCCACAGGCTGGAGGGGGAGATGGAGGAGAAGCGCATAAGCAGCAAAACTTTGTGGGGGGATGGACAGCTGGAGCCCAGAGGACGAGGAGGAGGAAGAGGAGGGGGGCATTCTGCAAGCCTTAGGAAAGGGCAGCAGAGGCTGCTGCCGAGGTAGGTACCTTGTAACTGAGCCGAGAGGGACTCTTGATGCTGCTGGTACTTGAGCGCTGTGGCCTCAGCCTTCCTCAGCTGGCCCTGCAGCTCGTAGTAGAGCATCGCCCCGTAGAGGAAGCCGAACACCACCGTCAAGAGCAGGAGGGTCTGGAAAATCCGCTTCTGTTTTCGGGAGCACATCCCGTTGCCCATGTCCCCGGCGGGGTCCCGAGGGCCCCCGCCCCTCACGGCTTAGCAGCGGGCGGCTGGAGGCGGCGGACGACGAGGCGGCGACATCGGAGGCCCCAGGCCCGCGCCGGGAGGACGAGGAGGGAGGGACGGAGGGAGGGAGGGGCCGGCCGAGCGCCTCAGCCCCTGGGCACCGCCGCGGCCGCGACGCCCCGGGCGGCTTCCCCCTGCCTGCGGGCCCTGCGCGCCGCAGCGCGGCCGGCGGGACTCTGCGCGGCGCGGGGCGGGCGCCCCAGACGCATGCTGCGGCCGCGACGCTGCCCGGTGCCCGCCCGGCCCTGCGGCGGCGGGAGGGGGCGGCCGCCGGGTCCCCGCGGCAGGCGGCGGGCAGCGGCGCCGAGCTACCGCGGCCTGCGGGAGCGGGGCTGCGGGGCGGGGGCGGCTCCCTGCTCGCCTCAGGCGGCGCTTCGGCCCGGCCCCGCCGCGGGGACCCGCCCGGCCGGTGGCTCGGCCGCCACCTGAGAGGAACAAAGGCAACTTCCCCGGCCCCGCACTTACGTGTCACCACCGCTCCGCCGCGGCTCCCCGCCGCGGGATCCCCGAAGGAAGTCCCGCTCCGGGCGCGGCCTCATTGGGCCCGGCCGCGGGTCTCTCCCCTCCCTTCGGGGCGGCAGCGCCTGAGCGCATTGGGTGCCCGCCGCGTCCGTCCGGGCCGCCGGGCGCTTCGCTTCCCTCCGCCCGCCCCTCGCCTCACGCCCGGCCCAGGCCAGGCCGACCCGACCCGGGGCTGCGGGCGGCGGGGCGGGCTCCTGCGGGGCGGCCGGGGCCTGCGCGCTGCCCGGCCCCCGTGAGGGAGCGGGCTGCGGGTCGCGGGTCGCCGTGCGGTGCCTGGCGGCCGGGGCAGCCGTGGGGCAGCGCCGGGGCAGAGGGTGGCGCGGCCTGGGGCGGGCGGAGGGTACCCGCCCCCCGCAGCCGCCGCGGGGTCTCGGGCTGTGAAAGCTCCAAAGAGCCAGTTTTTCTAACTAAACGCCTCGGGTTTTGACACCCTTCTTCAGGTTAGTTTATGTTTCCCATAGCTGGTTGGCTGCGCCTTCCTTCGGGGTGCCAGCCAGCCGCGCCCCAGAGGTGCGGTGCGTCGCCCTTGGCCCAGAGCCGAGCTCAGGCCGCTGGTGAACCCTGACTGGGGTTGGGGCATGTCTGTGGTAACGCAGGGCTCCTAAATGCTCCTAAATTCCGTTCTCCTGCCTGGGCAGGTGAGACAGGTCTTCAGGCATTTATGCTCAGCCAGCATGAGTTCAGAACCAGCGTAGCTAGCATTCTCTCTACTAGTGTGTTTTGTTACAGGGAAGAAACAAAACAAACAACCAAAACAAACAACCAAGACTCAGGCTAAACCAGAAGTAATAATAAACAAACAAAAAAAAATCCAAGACATACTCCAAAGTTATTTTTTCTAGATATATCCAGCTCATTGTTCTGTGTTTTTCACAGGCATTATTCAGGCCTTAAAAGAAAAACTGCATTAAAGAAGCTTAAACATTCATTATTCGAATACTCTACATATACCAGTAATTAGTAGCAGTCAGTACCACAAGCTGGTATGACTTCTCTCTAAATGTATTTCAAATTTATATCGGTTGTCCTGTAACAGAATGCCTTGCTCTCTGTTCAAGGGCTGTTGGAAATCACGTGGTAGGCACCCAGGAAACAACTGTAATTGCTTTGAAAAAGTGATACTTTTAAAAAAGAGCAACAACATATTCTTTTCCCTTGCTTTAAGAAGATTCCTGAAGTTACGTTTAAAGGCTGTTGTTCAAAACCATGAGTGTTTCAAATTGACTAGATAAGTTTTATAGTATCCATTTCTTTCACGAAGTAGTCCCAGTAGGTTTCTTAGTATCACCTGAACTGCAGCTTCCCTCCCTTTCCCAGACTCCTTCAGAGATGTTCTGTCTTTGCACTACCAGGCTCCTCAGGTTGAGCTCAGTTAAGGAGAATGAGACAATTATTTCTAGACTGAGACTTTGAAATTACTGAAGATGATTTATACTTCAGTGTTGCAGTTATTCAGATTACTTAATTTCTTGAGCTTCCACTTGTTGCTTACCTTACTTTTTCTAACACTAGTCTACACCTCTGGTTTCGATCACTTTGCACTGGAGAACAACTGGCTAACCAGTAACTTCATCTGAATGTGGTAGTCACTTTGGGTTATCATTATGATGAATAGACACCATAAATTTAAGAAGAGACTGAACTGACACCGCTACTTAATACCTATTCCAAATACAGTTAATTGATTATGGTAATGTAAATATACTTAATCTGCTTGTAGAAATTGGCAATATCATTAACAAATGCTGAGAAAAGAGCAAATGAGTATCTCTCTTTGCTTAATCAAATATTACTTATATTCAGTAATAGCTAGTGATATATCTCCTCTTCAGCTCATGTAAATTGTGATTCTTCATGAGAAAACCAATTAGAGTTAAAATGAGGAATTTATTGGGAGCAAGGGACTATTATGTGAAGCTATTAGGCAAATTTGAATTGGAAGTCCCAAAATAGAAAGGTTTGGACCTAAAAGAGACTGTAATATATTAAAAAGCATTAAATTAGTTGCTAGGAGAGGAATGTTACTTTGACTAATCACTGAATAAGTTACTGATATAATCAGAAAAGATGGGGAATAAGTGTGTTCTGAGCCATGTTGTACCATGGGAAGCGTGCTTGGAGGCTGCAACAGGGAATTAATGGGCAGGCATTTATACACACCTATTTATCATCTTTAGTTTAATTTCCTAAGCAAATGAGGCTTGTGCAATCAAACCGTCTGCCAGTTTGTGCCTTGTAAGTACAAGCAGTTGGCCAATGCATTGGCCAATTTCAAACAAATTTAACCGGGCTGTAGAAATGTTGAGCAAAAAACGAAGTTCCTATAAGTTTTGAGAAATTAAAGGAACAATACCTAAAGTATAACCCCCTGAGTTCCCTAACTGAAGAAAAGGCTACGTGTGCTCAGACTCAGTTGGATAACAGAGAACCTGTTCAGGGGAGAGAAATATCCCATTTCTTTAGGACATGTGTTCTCACCATCAAACACAAGGTGTGGGAAGCCAGTCCTTAGTAAGTCTGGAAATCACAGAACTACATGGGGTTTTTTGTTTCCTTTGTCTGGTTTTCTCCTCTTAAAATGTAATTCTCTTGTATTTTCTTTCATTTTTTTCACTGTGAGTTTAACTAAGCTTGATACCATGATTATTATGTACCTAGGGATACCAGTTTCTAATAAAAATGATCATTAAACAGCTTTGTTTCCAGTTTGACCCCATGAACACAGCAGTTAAATAGATCAAGTAGCAGGTCTTTTTTTTTTTTTTTTTTTTTTAATCCTACCAATCAATGGATCAGGGATCCAAAGTGATGGAAATGTACAGTGAAGGTTGTCCCATACAAGTCATAGCCCATTCATTTGGTTGCCAGAAATCAAGGAATGTACTGGCAAGGCGTATGTTATTACCTCTCCAGCTACAAAGCACATTCCAACTGCAGATGTTTAGGCAAGAATGACCTTTTTGTCCAGTGACTAAAGCTTACTAATGCGTGCAAAGATTGTTTTAACACTCAGTGTCATTTATTAGTGGTCAGAAACTGAAGGAATAAAAAGGTTGGACTTCAAGAGGTGAATGGTCCTGGGAAAATTGAATTTATCCTTGCCTGAGGTCATAGTTTGTGACACAGGGGAAGTCAGGTTTTTATAGCTGACCTATCAGCTGCCTGTGTCTGAGTGCCCAGCTTAAGTAATCAGTTGAACTCTTTGCTGATATCCTAATTCAAGGTGAGGGTGAGGACAAGGAGGACAGTGTTTTGATACAGAAAGTGCTATACTACTTAATATTCAGGGGAAAAAAATAATCAAACCTAACACATCCCAGACTGGACATGCAAAGTTAACACAGCTTTGACATGCGTTTTCTGGTGCCTCAGTTCTTGCTGTAGAACAGTAGAGGATGACTGACTTCTTTTTCGTGGATGCATATCAAGATACATTGATCTAAATCACTCAGCATTCATGGTAGGAATGGGGATAAACACTGGTAAGAAAATTCTGTCTAGGTTCATAGAATAATTAAAACAGCATTCCATACTGAGGTGAGAAAATGTGGTTAACTGATGGAGATGAATAAGGAGGCTGCGCTCTGACTTAATATCCTGTTTCTGGTGCTTCCTGACTTAAATAGTCTTGTCATTTTACTGGCTCCAAAACATTATCCTTTGTAAATAATTAATGTAGGTGAGCAGATGCATTAAAATGTACAGTTGTTTTAATAGGACTAGGAGGTAATGGAGCTATGTATGCCGCAGATCTCCAAATTCACTATGAAACGTACATGCAGGACACACTTGGAATTGCCACGCGTTACATCATTGCCATACAGTCACCACAGATGAACTTTGAGGGGTAGTACTCCAGTGTACCCTGTGCTGGAGCTATTGTCCATCGATGCAAAATAACTTCTAAGAAATGCTGGAATTTGATCAGCCTTTTGCTGAAATTCCCAGAAAAAAACTCCTCATACTGTTACATGCTCCATTGTTCTTAACATAACAGCTACCATAAAAACTGACAGTAAACACTTGAAACAAATATTAGGATCTCATATAATTTAAATACCTTGTTTAATCATGAATTGATTTGAAACAATGATTAGATGATCCACCTTATACAAAGCTTGCAATTGGAAGCCCTGTATTCCTGAGGGCTGGTGTTACACAAAAAAGGAGTAAGTTTGAGTGGTAATAATAAGAACACTCTTATGATTAAGGGGCTGGATGCTGGAGCCTTTAAGCACTTACCTAACAGCACGTTATTTGCATAAAACAGAAGTGCTCCTAGACCAGGATCTCTGTGTAATTTTGCTTCTGTGTGTTTTGTTTATACTACAGATCAATCTGAACCACTAAGTGAAATGCAAACAACAACAGTGCTCAGTCTGCCCCATGGCAGGTGGATGCCTTTGGCAGTATGAGCAACCACACACAAAAGACATGGGGTTGTGCCTGTAGTGAGGTGGAAACAGGAGAAAAATCTAACTCCTGGGGGAGCACCATGCAAATATAAGAACAGTCAGAACACAGGACCCTGGAGTTTTTCCATGTGGTAGAGTGTTGGGGGGGTCCTGTGTGCTAGCTGAAAAATTCTGTGAGGGAAGTAGGCTTCCCCGTTTTACTGTTTCAAAAGGTAGCAGTTGCATTCCAGATTTTATGAGTTAGAGGAAATTGTTGAACTTGGGAATGCTGACTACAGGCATTGTTTTTTCTGATACATAGAATAATCCCCAGTGATTACATTTTCCTGGTGCATTTCCCATTGGGCTGTCCAGACTGGAGGCCGTTGCAGATGAAGAAGTAAATAGGTCAGTGAATTTTGAACTGTTTTATCTTCTGCTTTTTCCAGTCTTGTTGGACTTGTCTATTTTTTCACAGTCTTTTGGTTTTTCAGCACCTGAATAAAAGCCAGGGTCTGATATCCTACAGCTGTAGAACTGTCTGGCCTTCCAGGAAAGAGAAATCTCATCTTCATAATTGTTTCCATTATCATTGCACTGTAAGATAAGGAAGTGACTGATGAACTAATGTAAATTTCATTGACATTTATATCTGTGATATCTTTGTGATTTTTTAAGGATCTGAAATGGAGACTTTTAAACGGAGTTTGGAAAGAACTGTTTACTTTGTAGGGTTAATTCAAGGAGAAAACAAGCACTCAGGAATTTATGTATAAAATCTGAAGAAATGTAAAGGACTTTAAAACGAACTCAGGATTTTAACAGCCATATTCACATTTATTTTCAACTTCATGAGATTGCCATCTCTATTACTGATACTGTCAGGGCCTGCCAGACTTGGAAATAGAAAATGTTTTTCCAGTCAGTTACAGGTTTGTCCCTGGATTGTAGTTTTATTTAAATTTTAGTTATTTACTTCTAGCTTTTGTGCTGCTCTTACACACCAGGAAAACATGTGCAGGCTTCTCTCACAAAGCATAACTATCTGTCCTAATTGTTAGTCTTGGAAGTGCTTTACGATTACATTACAAAATAAAATTAGTTCCAGTGCAAATGAATTTTACAGATTTGTTTGGGAACATATAAGAATATAGAAGAATGGAGAAAATAGCTGAATTTGAGAATGACCTGTGAGATAAACCTTGAGCTGTTCTCCTCAAAGGTTTCTAATATTTTGTGTTTCATGTGTCACTGTTGAACTTGGTAGGAGTGTTTGCACTCAAAAAAGTATGTACTTGTTTGCAGTGTTCAGGCCTCACTTTGAAAAGGCTATCTAGGAACTCACTGAGCTCTTGCTAATAAAAAGGAGTCCTTAAATTGAATACCCTACTCATTTGTTGTGTTTCAGAAAATTGTGCAATTTCTCCATCTTTGTTCCCTAGTCTTTAGGACTTTATTCTGTAGGGAGGTTTTTTGATTTTTTTTTTGTTGGTGGTGTTTACTTTTTGTGCATATATTTGTTTTACCATTAGCTCAAATGTCTCGAAGAATTTGAGTGCAATTCTTCTTTAGCGTGTGAGCTGCTGCAGGATTAACATGGTCCTGTTGTCCAGATGGCTCAATGCATATGACTGGGAACCTTAACAGATGTGATGATCCTGGTCCCCAGGTTTGCAAAACTCATCTCCACTTCACTGATAGAAGTACAGCTCTTCACTGTCTTTTAAATCGTTCAACTTTGTGCACTCTGAATATTCTTGTTGTCTCAGATATCCAAAATTACTTCAGTCCTGTTGGTGAGGAATTACTCTTGCCTACTGCCTGGTGAGAGATTTGTTATTTTTGTGTTAGCTACCAAAACCTCCTTGAGCCACATTTTGCCTGATTCAGTTACTGTTTGAGTTCCCTTCAAAGGGTGTTGTGTAGGAGTCTCTCCCCCTTTTCCCATGTAGCAGAAGATAAATGCCTGCTGGCGGCTCTCTGACGCTGCCACATCAGTTTTCATCACAGCTTTCCCTGTTTGTCCAGCTCGTCACTCCATCTGGGGTAAGCAGCATTCTTTCAGAGGTTAGGTTTATTATGTCTGCACATTAACTGAGGATGACAAAGTAAAGAACCACTAAGGAGTTGTTGTATGAAGATGGTCCTGAAAGAAGTAATTAATGGTTATGCCAGTAAGGTTCTTGAACTAGCTGTAGAAATGACATTGGAAATTGATCTTTTTGTCTGTGAAAAAGCATAGCTTGTGTGTTGGCTTGGATCCGTGCAGCACTGTAAGGACAGGAAAAAAGATCCCAGGAGCTGTTTGTTTTTGCAGTTATTAAACCCGATGAGCTTAGTGTTTGGAAATGCTGCAAAAAGTGGGGGAAGACCACTTTTGGAGCAAAGCAAGGGAAATGGAGCTGCAGGGTGGGGAGCAGGCTGCCGGAGAGTCCGTGCCACCTAGCGGGAGCCCCCCTAGGGCGGAGGAGACCCGGGCGTCTGCCCTGTGCCCCAAAGAGCTCACAGGGGTCGCGCCGTGAAATAAAGAAATCACTGAGGCTGTGGGCGCTCAGCAGAACCAATAAGCAAGGCAATGAGGTGCAAGCTGAAGGCAACAGCTGGTGGACCATGTGTGGGTGAAAAGAATAAAGTCAATTAAATCCCTGATACGGCTCTGTTACAAGGGAACTCATGTCTTTTAGAGTTAGCTACTTACCCCCCGTAACAATACTGCTCAGTCAGCATAGAGGAGCTCTTTGCCTGTGATGTGACACAAACTAACTGTAGTATTGCCCTGAAAGGTTACGCAGAGACATGAGACAGTGTGTATATGCATGATTTATTATTCATACCTGAATTGTAAGTGCTTTAAGGCAATGGAGCCCATAAAGTTTTACAAGCATTTACACAGTACATTTACACTGTGAATAAAGAAGTGCTATGGCTGCTATTAAGAACCTTTATATGGAATTACTGCACAATAAATAATGAGCCCTGAGAGTAAAACCTACTCATCTATGTTATCAGACATTCTTATGTTCTGGCCATGATGATGAACAGCCTCTGAGAGGTATGATGTCCAGCTCAGTGCATGACCTTTTTGTTTGTGTTTGTTTGGGTTTTTTTTATTTTTATTTAGTTTCCTTAGGAAATGATGTTTCAGTTAGCCAAGGGTGTTGTGTTTGTGTGTTGTTCTCTTTAAAACATTACAATTCACTGTCTGATTCAAGCAGACTTTACCAGGGGCAGCAATCTCAGATACTGCATTCCTGAAAGTTTCGTGCAAATAGGTGGCTGGGTAGAGAAGAGCAAGCCACGAGGGAAAGGCTGAAATGTGGTATCAACTAGCATCTAATAACATGGAAAAATACTTTATAAATACTGGAAGCACAGGAAAAGCTACCATTGCTTTTCATAGCAAACTATAAAACACAAGAATTTCAAATATAAGCTTCTATTGGAACTATTTGTTTAGGCAAAAGTAATACAAGACTGGTAGTAAACCAGGAATGTGAACAGAATTAGGGTATTAGGCAGCATCAGTGGTTTTACTCCTGATTACACTTTCTGAAGTGGAATCACATGGCTAGAGTACAGTTGTCATCAGATAACTATGGTGCAGTTAGCATTGCATCTGTAGGAATCAAAGTTGTATCTACCGTAACTCAGACCAATTCCTGAGGAGGAGATGGGGAGAGAGAAGGGATGTTAGCAACACAGTAGCCCAGATCATTGGTGACAGTCCACGTGTTTCAGCAAATATCCCAACTCCCCACAACATCAGGTACACTTGAGAACCTGATTCTCTGTTGTGTCTCTTTGGAGTTTTTGTGCTTTTTGGAGTCTTGCTTATGCTGACCTGCTAGAGGGCTGGGATATGAGATTTTGTAAGAGTAGTTGTACATGCATATTATTTCTAGCATCTTGTTTAGTATCTGTTTTTCAAAAGGAATCTCCTTTTCAAATAGACCCACAGAAGTTTCTGTGTTTAAAAATAGCAACCCGAAAGAGCTTGCGTCCTCCTTTTGGCTTTTCTTCTTACATATTGCATGATTCAAGAGAAAGCCTGAACGTATAAGGAGGAAGTGACACAGACATATTGCTCATGATGAGAGCACTAAGCAAATGGAAAACAGAAAACAGAAATTTGGCAGAAGTAGTAAGGAAGATTAAAGTACATCTGGAGTAGAGCTGTGTTATTCTAAGGGGTAAAATAATCAAAACAACTGGAAATCAAAATACATTATTGGAAATTTTAGCATTCAAATGCCAGCAATAAGGAGAGTGAATTTGCCAATTTTTGGTAAAATAATATTTTATTACAGTGAGGTTTCTCCAGTGACTCAGGTAAACTTTCTGATTGCTTAAAATTTGTTTTATCTGTAAAGTGCCTCAAAGTGGAACAGTCTACTGTAAAGAAGCAACACGGCTTTTGAGTACATATAGTACATGTAGAATAAACACGCTGCTAGGCAGCTGATGTTTTTCTAGAGTTTCAGATAGCAGAAATGTGTAAATCTGAAGGTTACAGTTAGGTAAAATAATTACTGACCTCCTAACCTTTAGAATGGTTGATTAAAAGTGCAATTCCTTATCAAATACGCATATATATTTACCTAAGGTCTTCAGATCTCAAAAGAGCATTCTGTGTACTGCGTATTATGTATATAACACAAAGACTTGAATTCGTACAGACAGTTTTCTGGGTGACATATTGGTTCTATTAAAGCCAACATCAAATTATTGAATATAGTATACTCAAGATTTCACTTTTACTTTCTTTTGACTTCAGAATTTAATATGTGATTAGTTTGTTTTGACTTGACTTAAAACCTAATGCATGACTAATGCTGATATGCAGTAATAAAACTTCCTGTTAGAATAAATCCCAAGAAACTCTACTAATTTTATTGTCAATTTGGACTCATACCAATGTTACAGTGGAGAATTTTTTCATTTTTATTTCCACAGTGAAAGTAAGAGGCCCCAGCTGAAATATGACAGCCAGACTGTGTGTTGGAGCAGTTTAGGTCCAGAGCCAGACCTATATTCTGCAGTCTGAATATTTTTCTAATTAAAATACACTTGATCTACTGTTAGAGTGTTGAAGAGCTTTTGAAGTCAGACTCTCACTTTTTCACTTTTGCGGAGTATTTTGAGGAAAGAGGGTTGTCTTTGTTTTGGGACACATAAATGAAGTTTGGTTAATAGATTATAGTAACCATAGACTAGATCACATTGTAAATTTCATACTCCACTTCCATTTGTTCATCCTACAACCCTGAATTTTTTACTGCATTTATCACAATGGTATTTGGAGACATATTAGGTTTCAAAGTGGGCTTACTGAACTTTTTCAAATCTGTCTCTTTTTTTTCCTCAGGTCAGCATACACTGTCTTTTAGGGCTCTGTTCTCACTGTGTTTCAGTGCAAATTTTGAAACTAGTTCAAGAAGTAGGCTTTATGTGCTTTTCTGAAGACGTGAAGCATCAGGATCAGTCAGGATTACTCATCCTCATTGTACACATCACTTATATCCAATTATGCCAATATTTTTTTTTACAAATATTAAAGGCACATGGCCTGATCTGAAACAAAGTAAGTTTTTTAAAATGGAAAATAAATTTCCATTTTTTGAGTGGGAATTATGGTATCTAGAATATTTTGCTTCAAAACAGGTTCCTTTCTTTATTGAAGGGAACAGTTAAACCCCTGACTTTAACTAGCTTTACACCACTAGCAATGTACTTTTTACAGCTCACTTGAAACCCCATACAAATACATCATGTTAGCTTATTTGTGTGTGATGCAACACAAAGCTGAAAACTTCAAGGTTTGCAGAGGCTGGATGACATTCCATCATGGCACTTTTGGGGAAAACGGTTGTTCCAGAAGAGCACGATTTAGTTGAAACCTGACGTTTGGCATATTATTTACCTCCTCAGGCAAGATACCCCCACACAATTTCTGCATGGCAAATACTGGTCTGTAAACTTTGTGGGACAGTAGAGTGTGCTGGGTGACTGGCACGTGCCTGTCGGGAAGCTACAGCGTCTGCCAGGTTGTTATGCTGGTTATGCTGGGTGCTGTTGGGGGACCAAAGCACAACTGGACACACAGACACCTTGTTGCTGAGAGAGAGCAGGCTGCCTTGTGCCTTGAACACCCCCCCATCTCTGGTTTCTCAGTTCAGATCCTCAAAGAAAACCTAGAAATTGCTTCAAAAGCCCACGTGGAACATTAACATTTCATGGTTCTGACAGACAAGTTGCTTTTCTGGCCATTACAGGTTTTCTCACTCTGCATCATCTATTAAGTTCTCACTGTCCCAAAGGCACCTCTCCTGTCACCACAGGGTCAAAGCAGCTTGTCTCTTCCATTGCTTTAGCCTAACCCTAACATCCCTTCTTTTCCCAAAGTGCCGGCACAGCACCCTCTTTATCACAGTAACTGAATAAAGCAGATAGGTAAACTTCTTCCTTGGTGTAGGCAGCTTCAAAGGTTGGTGCTCCTGGCTTAGCACATGAAAAAAAATGGAAGACATGCAAGAAACGGAACTCAGTTAATTGAGAAGGGAAGAAAAAGCACGTAGATGGCATTTGCCTTCTAAAAAGCATATGTAGGAGTATCCTCTGATGATAAATCTGTAAGTGGTATATGCCCAATATTTTTAGATCGTACAGGATTTCTTCCAGCAATAATAAATACTATTCAAGGTGCCAAAGTTGTTACCACTAGTCCAAACTTCTATATGCAACCATGTGAGAAACTGCAGGTTCTCCAGTTGGTTGGTGCTTACCCAGGTATTACGCCAGTGTGCAAAGCCACAGACTAATGATAATAGTTGGGTTTTTTTTCACTTAAAAAGGAAATAGTTCAATTAAGCACGTGTATAGCAGTTCTGTATAATAGGAAGCTTTGCCCAAGAGATCTGGCCATAGGTCTTGAAATCACTGGAAATCCTTTCAATACTGCATGGGCCCCAAACCGTCTATTTATAAAACAGATCCAGAACATGCATCCAAGCTTTCTATCCTGTTTCTGTGCCATAGTGCTTTGTTGGGACACAATTTAAATTCCTTTGAACTCAAATTCTCCTTGACTACAAGAAACATTGACTGGGATTTTGCCTTTAAAAACAGCAAAGTAAATGAGCCTCTACACTCAATCACAAATAGTCAGGCCTTTGTTATCTGAGCTGCTTTTGACATAAAGATCTCCTATGTGAAAAAAAGAACACACTATTTGTCAAAGCTCTGTTTCTAAGATGGAGTGATACGTTTTTTCAGAGTCCACAGAAGACAGTGTACAGATAAAACGTACCTGAGAGATGGCAGATGGAGGTGACAGTCTTCTTTGTTCAGGAAAAGGAGGAATTCAGCCATGGCTTCTGCACACTTATGTTAATATCTTAACCACTGGGCTTCTGACTGTTTTGGATACCATGTTGAAAAGTCTTGATGTCATCCCAAACCAGATGGGGATCATACTGTAAATTTCCAGGTTCTGTAGGCTGGGGGAAAGTTTCTCACTTCAAATAATGAGCTGCTTTTACTGAAACAACCAATTAGGGATATGTCTCTGCCAATTTAAGTTATTTTCCTTTGCACCTAAACATTTAGTCTGGAAAAAATGGGGTTTGATGTTGTACTTTGGTTATACTGCTTCTCTGTCTAATATCTTATAAATACCTTCTGTCTTGAAGTTTATGAAGACTTTACTCTGAGGCCATACTGACCCCTGAGATCAAGACCCTGCTGTTGAACCAATTTGGAAAAGGGATTACAAAACACAGGGTATGAACACTTCATTTTGGACATAAGTGTGTGGTAAAGAGCTTTTAACTAGTGCATTTCCATCACCAGAGCCCATCTAGTAATGGCCAATACTGCTGATATAACCAGAGGCAAACAGGCTGATTGATGATACCCAGCTCATTAGTAAGCTTTTCAAAAGGAGGAAAACCCACCAAAAGAATCCTTGCTCCAAGTTCCCTGGTGTGTCTTATTTTCTGTGTTCCTTCTAGAACATAGCTGCCTTCTGGACAAAGATGACCTATGTTATGCCGTATTATGTTTCTGGAACATAAAGAGCAGCAAGAAGCTTATCCAAGCTCTTTAAAGAATCCCCATTTGGACTGAGAGGTGCGTGACCAGTATCTTCATCTTTTCATGACAATAAGCACCACAAAAGTAAACGACTCAAGTATATTTGTGGCAGTGTTTGCAGAAACAAATCCAACAAATCCTTCTGGGGCTCTTAGTAACCTCTCAGATGCTGAATAACAACTCCTTTGAAGTGAGTACCTAATCCTTTTGGGGGGGAGGTTCAGTGAAATATGATTTCACTTTTCAAGATGTGGCAGTGATACAGAAGCCTCTGTATGCAAATCGACAGCACCAATTACTTTGTGCCTATGAGAAATTGTTTCATTTTTTAATGAGATGAGAAACACTGACTGAAGTACAGTCGTGTTACACATTAAAAAGGAGTGGTATATTTGGTAGCCAATTTTAACACCTTGTAATGAGAATATATAGTGACAGAAATATTTCTTTCAAGTACAGCCTGGTGGTAAAACGTGGAGATGTTCTGGCTCTCAATTAGCACTTTACACTTGTACTTTATATAGGTATGCGCGCTGTCACCATGGGTTGGTTGCTCTTAAAAGTATCCAGGCGTGGTTCCAATGTGCATTTATACATTGTGTTTGTCTGTTACTGATGTGAACTTCCCAGCAAAAGCAGAGCATCCCTGGTCAGTGCCCAGGGGACCACTCCCGGCCCGCCGGGGCTTCCCTCTGGCACCAGGCTTTTGCCAGGAATTCTGTTTTCTGCCATTCCGGCATCCAGGCTGGGAGCCGGTTTGAGATTTATTCTTCCTCGTCTTTCTTCTCTCCCTGCTCAGCGATCTTTCACTGCAACTTCTTTACATTCCCGTCTATTTAACCTCTATGCTCCGCAGCAGCGCGTTTGCTTTCCTAAGGGCCGGGCCGGCGCGCTGCTGAAACACGGGACTTGTGGCGGTGCGGTCGGTGCCACTGCGGCGCTTCGGGCAGGCTCCGGCGCCCCGTGCGCTGTGCGGTGCGGAGCGGAGCGGTGCGGTGCGGAGCGGTGCAGCAATTCCCGCCCTGGGCGCCAGATGGCGCCACCACCCCGGTGCTCGCGCCACCGTCCTCCGCTTGCCGGGCCTCGGCCGCCACAGGGCGCGCGTCGCCTTCGCCTCCGCCGCCTTTTGGTGTGACACCAGTAAGTGCTGTGAAAGGAAAACCGCTTCGTTTTATATTTCTGACTTGGTAAAATGAAATGAAAACTTCTCCGGGAGGTGGCTGCGGGGGCTGAGCTGCACCCCGAGCACCCACCGCCCTGAGGGCAGTCCCGGCGGCAGGGTTCCCTGAGGCAGCACGCTTCCTTCAGGGGGACACACACCAGTGCTGGGGCCTGAAAAAGGCTCCTGCTCTGAAGGTTCTTTGTGGGAAGGTGTTATCAGTGCCATCAAATGTCTGACAGGTGGATGCCGAGGGGACAGGGCCAGTCTCCCGTCAGCAGTGCGCAGCGACGGGACCAGGGGCGGCGGGCACACGCTGCAGCACAAGAAGCTCCATCTGAATGTGAGGAAAAACTTCTCTGCCTTGAGGGTGGCGGAGCACTGGAGCGGGCTGCCCGGAGGGGCGGTGGGGTCTCCGTGTCTGGAGACACCCACAACCCGCCCGGACGCGGCTCTGTGACCTGCTGTAGCCGGGGTCAGCCTAGGTGCCCCCCCGGAGGTCCCTTCCGAACCTGGCCACTCTGATCTTCCAACCCTTCTATTCCAGGACACCTTTGTGGGAAGCCATTTGCTTTCATCAACCCATTCCTGGCTTCCTCGCTCTCTTGTGCCACAGGTTTCCTACAGACCTATAGCTGAACGGGGGCTGCTCCCTGGGTGGATTGTACCTGACCTGTAGGACAGCTAGTGGCTGTTGTTGGGTTTCTGCTCCTCTCCCCGCACACCCGCTGTGCTTGTGCAGCTCCAGGTGTACGAGGAACATTTGCCAGCTCTTAGGAAAGGATATGCAGGATGCTATCATATGTTAGTGCTTCCATTCTGCACTGCTCTCGTGTGTTTCTAAAAGCCTTAGTAAAACTTCTAGTTTAAAAAGTACTTCTGGTTTCCACTGGCTTGAGCTGGCTTGTTGGTTTGCAGATGAATCAATCAGTGTACTGTTGCAAAGGCATAGTGTCTTCAGAGTGTGACCGTTCAGCACACATCTAAATAAAACAGGTTTTTTGTTTATTATGATCTTTTCATTATCTGCATTGGGGAGATTCTGGCATTTTACACGGCACTTTGAACAGGTTAGCTACTTGAAGGAACAGCTTTTTCTCCTCCACAAAGTAGTAAATACTATATTGACAATCTTTTTCCACTTCATTTGAGAATAGACTCTTTCCAAGGAAAATAAAAGCTAGTTAAAGCCACCTGTCCACATGTCCCAGTTTTATTTCAGAGCCAAAAAAGAAATCGTGAATAGGAAATAGAAGAAAAAAATCCTTCCCCAGTTGGTGATTTCGTTGTAGAGTTCCAAGATGTTCACTATGTCACTAAACAAGAAACTGTAACTGTATGTTAATGTTCATCTAAACTTCCCATTAGCTGATACACTTTCATGTATTAATTATGTGCCCCTTACTATCTTACAAAAAAAGAACATTACATTGTACTATACTTGTGGCTTGGGCACTGGCACAGGCTTTATGGTAACAATGCTCCAAGCATCCTACCTCTGCTTCTGCTTGACTTTGGGCATGTTACATACTGCCTTTTTCTTCTCTGTGAATTAGGGATGGTCATTTAATTCTTCTCATGTGTTGTTTATTTATACTATAAAAAATTAATTTCTCAGTCTGTGTTTTTTCACAACTGATTTTGCCTCAGTGGATATACCTAGATGTTAATATAACAGAAAAAATATTTGACCGCTATGATTTCTTATTGATTTTTTTTCTTTCTGTCTACAAAATGCTGATAACATTCAAGTACACTTTAACGCAGCCATTGCCAGAGGTTTGTAAAGTGCTTAGAGATCTGCAGGATGAATATGCTAAAGAAGTGCCAAGCAAGATGATAATAGCCTATGTTTATTACCTTGATAGAATCCATAGAGTTTCAGCGGAAACAAGTCCTAAAGTGCTTGTACCCAGCTGATGGAAGCTGGGGTCTTACAAAATTTTCTAATTCCCTTCTTCCCCCCACCCTGGCTCTTCGTCCTGCTTTTCACTGACCTGCTGTTCTCAGCGTGCTGTTGAGTTGCTTATTTTCAGTGCAAACTTGATTCACACAGCCCAAAGTCTGCATTTTAAGTGAAGCACTTTGGTTTGTGTTGCCTCATTATTTTTCTTCATGGTACACCACAACACAAGGGTGTTTTGCAAAGCTTAATTGAAACCAACAGGTAACTGTCTGACCTGCACTACTTAGAAATGACCTGCTAGGTATCAATTTAGTATACTTGGACTGGTTTTTTTGGCTTGTACACAAATATTTATGGCAACTTGGCTTAAACCCTATTGTAACAGAGTTGCTGTGGCACCATGGGATTATTTGTGTCTCAGAATTTCACCCCTTAAAATCCAGGGTTTATTTCACAAATAAAAATACATCTGTTCATTTCTGCTAAAGGGAGGAAGGGGATGAGGGGACCGAGTCCACCCTCTGTAAGTTTGAAGGCTACACCAAGTTGGGTGGGAGTGTTCATCCGCTGGAGGGCAGGAAGGCTCTGCAGAGGGGTCTGGACAGGCCGGACTGGTGGGCCAAGAACAGTTCTGTGGGGTTCAACACGGAGAAGTGCCGGGTCCTGCACATGGGTCACAATAGCCCCACGCAGCACTGCAGGCTTGGGGCAGGTTGGCTGGGAAGCTGCCTGGAAGAAAAGGACCTGGGGGGTGCCAGTTGAGAGCCGGCTGAACATGAGCCAGCAGTGTGCCCAGGTGGCCAAGGCC
Organism: Falco peregrinus; assembly: GCF_023634155.1. NCBI lineage: Eukaryota > Metazoa > Chordata > Aves > Falconiformes > Falconidae > Falco > Falco peregrinus. The sequence goes on along the minus strand of NC_073732.1, from coordinate 24,981,076 downwards.
AACAGCATCCTGGCTCGTGCCAGCAGCAGCGTGGCCAGCAGGAGCGGGGCAGTGCCCGTCCCCCTGTGCTGGGCACTGGTGGGGCCGCCCCTCGCACCCTGGGCTCAGTGTTGGGCCCCTCAGCACAGGAGGGACCCTGAGGGGCTGGAGCGTGTCCAGAGCCGGGCAGGGGCTGGGGCACCAGCCTGGCGGGGGGCGGCTGGGGGGGCTCAGCCTGCAGAAAAGGGGCTCGGGGGGGATCTTACCGCTCTCTGCAGCTGCCTGGAAGGAGACCATAGGCAGGTGGGGGGGGTCAGCCTCTTCTCCCAGATAACTAGCAACAGGACCAGGGGAACAGCCTCAAGTTCCACCAGGGGAGGTTTAGATTGGATATGAGGAAACATTTCTTCATGGAAAGGGTGGTCAAGCATTAGAACAGGCTGCCCAGGGAGGCAGTAAATTCACTATCCCTGGAGGTGTTTAAAAAATGCGTAGATGTGGTGCTTAGGGACATGGCTTAGTGGTGGGCTTGGCAGGGTTAACAGCTGGGCTTGATCACAAAGGTCTTTTCCAACCTCAATGATCCTATGATTCTATGACATTTTACTACTGCACAGTCCCACATTTACTGGGAACTGCGCAAACTGGAGGCCTTACTCAGGGCCCTAAAAGGAGAGGAAGGTGGAAATCTGTGTACACGGGGGCTCACCACAGCAGCTCCAAATGGGGCTTTTGGTCACTCACTTTTCTCAGGAACAGCTTTTGCAGGAAATGTTTGTGGAGGAAAAATCCTAGTAATTCTAAAAGCATTGGAAACATATTTTTCTTTTCAATGGACATCTGTTGTGCTAAAGAAAAAAACAGGCTTAGAAAATAATGATGACTCTGTAGTTCCATATTATTTTCACTGTACATACCCAGAACAAGCCATATTTGTCAAAATTTTGCTAAGCATTAGTAAGTGTTGATGCAAGTACAATATGCTGAAATGTGCTTGTAGAAATCACATAATAATTCATAGAAATAGAAGCAAAAGATGGAGCATCCACAGCAGTTTGGAGTTCACAGTGCTAGAAGAGAGCTCTTAATTCTTAAAAGAAATTATAAATGCTCCTAGAATGCAACTTCTGCAACTTTTGTTTGTCATTTCTAAACTCATTGACTGTGCTTTATTGGCAACTAAAAGCAAGTCGCTTATGGCATGAGGAATGTGCTGAACAAGGTCAAGAACATTTTAAGGCAGCAATTTCTTTCCTTGATAACATAAGGCATAGTCGTTTCAACAGCTAAGTAAAGGTCAGGATGATTCAGGGTCAGCCTTAAAAGTGCTAGCCTTAAAAGAGTCATAAAGCCACAATGGCCCAGAATTTTCTACTGTTCAACCGTTTTTATAGCTGATTACTCCAGGGTGAGCATCAGTAGCCAGTAATCATAGAAAGAGCTGCTGGGTTTACACCTAAAGGGAGGAGAACATTGTGAACGTTTTTTGGAATACCCATTTTCTGGTATGTCATAAACATGCCAGAAAAGCTCTTTGCAGTATGAAAATTTCTTCTGGAGTGCAAGAGTTAAAAATTGGATGGACTTGGTAGTGACAGTCTTTCTTACAGCTTCAGCAGAAGTTGGACATAGTCCCTATTTCTGGAAGATAAGATTATAGGCATTTTGTTTGTCAGAAGAAGTTTCATTGTGTGAGAATAATTCATATTTCCTAAGTATGCCACATTTCTTTAGTAAGCCTTTTCTACAGTTGAAATGTGGCTGTGCCCTGTCCATCATCTGTCCTAGAAATGGGAAAATGAGTGACAGAAATTATTTGTTAAAAATTGCTAAAATCATTCCACAAATGCTACAGGAAAGAGACATTGTTTATGTAGTTGCATTGGGGTATGTGTACTTCAAGTGAAATACACCAGGGAAAAAATGGTCAATGGGGTGTGTTAAAGGTCTTTTATTTGCATAGATGCTTCACTTTGCCACCTGATTTATAAATCTGTGGATTCGGGAACCCTAACTAAATACTAGTGGGTTAGCATTTGCCCTTATAACCACATGCTGGAACTGGAGTTTGCTCAGTGAAACTGTCATCCCCTACCTCCAAAGATCAGATACTTTCTTAGCATCCTGATCTGTCCAAGGCTTAATAGTAAGAAATTTGTTTTACATATCTAAGGATAATAAAAGAAAATAATTGCAGTAAGGAAACATTCATGTTCTCTGAAGTTCAGACTCATGTATCACAACAGGTACTGATTTCTAGGGACTGGTAGTTTATTATTAGTTTATTTCTCATAATCAGTCTGTCTGTGTGCTCACATGGACTTCATGAGTCACATCTCAGCTCATTATCTTGTGAAACAGACCTATTATTTTTGAAAGCCATCCAGTCAATAAATTAGCTTGGAGGAAATGATAGTCCTAAACACCTTTTCAATAGATTGCTGTCATGCTTGGTCCCTATCAAAGAGAAGCCTGAATTTTTTGTCGTGACATATGGATTAACTGAGCCTTCCCTGCTGTGAGAAAACAAAAGACAATTGGTGATGCATGGAGCAAACTGATCTTAAAACAGAGACATCAGCAAAGAAACATGACAGCATAAAAAGACAGAGTACAGTCTGCCGTCCACATTTACAAAGTCATTCAGTCTGTCTGTAACTCCAGCATACATCTATTGCCTATTTTTTTCTCAAAGTGACAGTGTTCCTTAACCATAACGTCTCAAAAAACCCTGCACTTCAGACAGAAGTAGGGGCATGTTAACCAGAGTTTCTTTTGTCCTTTACCATGCTTTCTGTTGAACCACAAAAAGCTCACTCAGGGTCAATAAGGAATAATTCTCCAAGCACAGTTCCTTTCTTTGCTCTGGCTTTTGCTTGCGCCTTCCACATACTGTGCAGAAGCCCGTATGAAAATTTCAATGTGCTACAATAGAACAAGCTGATTGTCATATTTCCCCTTCATTATTTATACATGAATATGCCTTTTACCTGATAGAATTTTACTGTTTTCTTCTGTTATTTAATGTGACTTTGTAGTTGCCGATTACATCTGTATGATACATTTAGATACAATACAGAGAAAATGCAGTGTGTTCTCATTGGGTGTAAAACAACAGATCTGTGCTGGGTCAGCTCACATCTTTTACCAGAGGCTGAGGGTCAGAGGCTGGTTAGACTGTAGATGAGGGAAAGTCCCTGTAGAAATGACACACAGCCATCATGGCTTCCTTCTAGGAGTTCAGTTTCATGAATTTTGAACTTCCCATTATGACTTTTTAAATTTTGCTTCAGATCTATCCTGATCATTATCTAACGTTCTTGCTCAGGTGGACTGAATTTGTATGTTGGTTTTTGCCCCTTAAGGATCTGAGCATTTTTGTTTCAGTGTCTTTAGCAACAAATGCTTAGTATTTTCTTGACTTTTAGAGAAACAGATATTTTATTTCCTAGCTTGCAGAGGAATGAAGCTGGGTTAATTAGCATTAGTAATATACAACTGTGGGTTGGCTTCGGGGTGGTGGGTTGGCCGATGTAGATGAGGTGCAGGTGTGGCTGGTTAAGTTAAGTGGTTGAGAGCCGATGAAGAGAGAGCAGCCGAGGAATAAGCAAGAGAAGAGAGAAAACATGCCCTGGATGAGGTGAGGAGAAAGCAGCAGAGGGACTGGTATGAAGAGTATGTTCGTATGAGATGGTAAAAGACCTTGTTGCAGCCAGCTAGTTTGGAGAGTGCTGAGACACTAGCTCTTTGAAAGTATCTCTTTTCTCTGAAATTCAGGATATTTCTGTGCAAAAATTATTTGTCCATTGTGCAGTTGCTGTCATACTGACTATTGCTTTTAAGTGTGATTGATTCTTAAAGAACAGCTAATAGAGCTTTTTGCCCACTATCCTCTTGTCATTGCTGTAGATAGAAAGAAACCTTTCAGCAGGAGAAACTATTGATTTTATTACACCTTGGACGTACTGTCATCAAAATAGAATCAGAGAGCTTGATCCTTCCCTTGCTAATTCTTATTTTACATTGGTAATTCCTCTAGCTTGTTTCTGTGAGAAATAAGTGAGAGAGGGTCACTCAACCTTCTGCAGATGGAAGGATTGGAACCATCATCCCTTAAAGTATTGTCCCTTAAAATTGTTCACAAGAAAAGCATATGGACTGTGTGACTTGCACAAGAAATCCTGAGAAGCTGGAAGAGGAAAATGGTCACATCTTACTTTACCCACAAAACCTTGAATTATTGATGAGATCTACCTGCTTACATAACCCCCATAATGTAAATATACCTGCATATCGCATGCATTAATGGATTTGTCCTTAGGCCACCTTGGCAAGGCAGGAAGAATTTAAAGGGAAATTTGAAATTAAAACACCCCCCCCACCCCAGTGCCTTAGGACATTGAGGTGAAATACATGTACTTAATGTACTTAAATCCTGGCAGTACAGTGAGACTTGCAAGCCTAAAGCTCGTAATGGCCATGTTTTTGATAGCGATGTTTCCCTAATGCTTAACATTCTGTTTCGGCTTGTGTCCAGAACTGTGTCTTAGCAAGGCTCAGCAGCTTTGCCTGTCCCATGCTGACGTCCCTCTGTGCACACTGCTACCTGAGATAACCTCTCCAGAAGACATGAAGCCAGTATCTATCTTCATTAGAAATTATGCTGGAAGACACAGGTCTTTATTCTTGCCCAATTGCTCAAAAGGAGATTTTTTTTTTTTTCCTCAGTGTTTGCTGTATTGCCAGTCTTCCTCTATGGAAGTGCCTGATAAAGGAGAAATAGGGATGAGAAATCAGGGATTTCTGGACAAATGTTGGGAGAAAAAGGAAGCCAAGACAGGACCCGCTTTGAGCAGGTTCCGGCTCCTAGTGCAGTGCAGTGCGGCACAGGAGCAGAGGGAGGTGTTGAGCTGAAAAAAGAGATTACTTGGTCTTGATCCCTGTTCTAAAGATTGTCAATTTATCTAGTGATCACTCGATGTAAATTAAGATCAGGATAATCCCAGACTGCAAATTCCAAATGAGCATAGTTATTTTTTCAGTATTTAAGCCCAGTAGAATGTGAGATTTAGGACACATCTTCGTCTTTCGTACTTTTCTATTTGATAATTTATATAGCTTCCTTCTTGGGGATGCTGAGGAGCCATTTCTTGACTGCTGCAAGATTAGGTACTGCAACTCTACTTTAGGAGCTAAACAGCCTAAAGTTAATTTGTTTACAACTTTACAACTTTTTTCATTACTTCTTTCAGGTCACCTATGAGCTTTGGGAGCAAGAAAATAAACCCAATGTCCCATATAATTTTAATGCCTAAGCTATCAAATTCTGGTTCCTGTGCTGCATTTACTGACTTTTAAGTAAGTGAAAACAAGCCTTAAGATGGACAGAATAGTTTATCAGTTAATAATGTATATCTGAATGATATCACTGCTGTGCTCAACACTTAAAGAGCACAAATATAAAACCCACCATAAATCTGAAGATTCCAGCTCAGTAATGCTGCAACAGCCAAAATAGATCATAGCAGTTCAGGAAGCAAATTCCATTTTCACCGAGAAATGTAACAAAATGTATACAAAGAAACACTGCTTTTCAAACATAGATTTTGGAACATTGCTGTAATACCTAATAACATGAGCAGATGTCCTGGGGGGCTGCTGCCGAGTTCAACACACACATAGTTAAGTGACGGGGGAGGAGCAACACAGCTGCAGAGGCATCCCCCTTTATCCATATCATGTCTGAACCAAGCTCTGAATGTCAATTGCATATTGCCCTGGTCCAAATTATCAGCTATAATAGAAACTAATTGATGTTAAGTGAATGTTGTCTACCATCTCAGTTTAATGAAATTCAATGTTTCTGTCAAATTTTCTTACCACGTCTTCAGTATAAAAGTGGGAAAAACAATGTTGCAAGGAATGACATAGCAGGAGTGAGATTTTGGTTTTCCGCAATTGTTTAGATCTGCAAAATCAACTTTGCAATTGCTGATCAACTGCCAGTCTTTTTCCTGCATACATCCTTGCTGGAGATAAAGGTCTTGTAAAGAAAATTTAGGAGGCCACTTGCCGATGGTGTACAAAGATATAACAGAAGCTATCTTGTTCTTCTGTTAGCCCTGCAGTGGGTAACCTTGGTAGATTTGGCTTATCAGTAAATGGTTGCAAAAGAAGGTGCTCTATCATGAAACGAAAGTTGACACATACTGTATTTCTAGTTCTAACTAAACCATGATAACTGATCATTTCCCATTGTCAGTAACATTGCAAATAAACTCAGCTAGCAGGTTTGGACTATCTTGACACCACTGGTTTAATTACCCATGCTATCATGATAGACGGGTGCATGCAAATTTGCGCCTTGAAATTGTAGCTGGACTTCACTTTTATTCACCCTCTAGATGTTTTCCTGTGATCTAAAAGACAAATATATTTCTCTCTTAAGAGAAAACATGATAGCATGCTGTAATTTCAGGGTTAGTTTGCCATTTTTTGGTTATTATTTACATTAGTATAAGGCTAAAGATCCCCAAGCTAGGTTCAGGATCCTATTGCACCCAAAGACAAACCAAAAAGATTATTCCCTCTTCAAGGTGCAAAAGGCTTAGTTGTTGAAAGTCACTGAAAGTTATTTAAATTGTCAGCCTCCAAAGCTGTTTCATATAGCTGCTTGAGGTAGAACCCCATTTCTAGCACAGGAGTTATTAGAAAAGATCAGTGTGTTATTCTTGTACCTGAGGCTGCAACACACTGGTTATAGTGACAGGATTCGTAATTAAAAGGCTGAAAACCAGCAGGGAATGTAGGATTGAAAGGCATCGCCTGGTGACCAAATCCAGTTCCCTGTTATCACATAAAACTGTATTTTAGAATTCTTTTAATGAACTTACAAATGTCCACCACGTAGCTAGATCTTTATTTTGTTCCTACTAGGAGGCTATTCCAGACACTCATGCCTTAAATGTATGTGTATGGCTAGTTTGGACTGGCTTGTGCTTATGCCAGCATTGTCTTTTAGCTTTGCCAACATTCTTGCATGTCCCTGATACTTATCCTGTCCCATCCCCCTTTTCATAGTGTGCTTTGAAAGAGCAATCACATAACAATCTCTCTTTCTGCCCCAACCTTCATTCTGCTAGTTTAAACAAGCCTTATTTTTGCTCGTCTAAACAGATCAAATTCTTTCTAGTTTCCTGGCTGCCTGTTCTCCTGCATCCTAATAGACTTGCTCCATACCTGCATCATGTTGAATTCTTTTCTTCACACTCCTGAATAATCAAACCTGTTTGTGGTATCTCAGAATGCCTCCTAGCAGGAGCAATATATCTTTACTGCTAAGGTATCACTACATTCTAGGAGCATACTGATCTTTTTATGTTTTTTGGTTTACTGCCTTACCACATTAGTGGCTTACAGAATCATGTGAGTAACTCCATTTTGTCTCTTTGTGTGTCATGGCAAATACAGCAAAGATTGTTGTTATTATTAGTCCCCATGTGTATAATCTAGCTTCTTGTGGTCTTAGATTTCATCCATATTTTGCTGTTCCAGAGTGATATTCTCATTCTCTTCAGCATCTCTCACCTTTTCACCAGCAAACTTCATGAGGATATGCCTATCATTTGTGCCATAGCGTGCAGAGATAGTACTATTTTTTTCCCCCAAGATAGTACTTTTATTTTCCCCAAGACTCATCCTTGAGAGATTAATTAGTGAGCTTCCCATAACTAAACAATTCCCTTTTGCATACAACTCACCATTATATCCTCCTTAGCTTTTCTTGTACAGTAAGCTGCTTGAGGTTAAACTAACAATTTTGCACAGGTACTAATGCTTCACTGGAATCTGTATAGATTAGAGCTTGCATCTAAAAAGTCAATAATAAAAAAATAATGTTGACTTATTTTAGCACGATTTAGCTTCATAAACTTAGATTTTTGTACCATTTCCATTAATCTTTAATTGTAGTAATCCTCAGAATTATTTTTGATTTTTAGACAAATTTTGAGGTCAGACTAAAAAGCCTGTAACTACTGACATTGCCTTTTTCTTCCATATATCTAGATGATGATTAATTTATTATTGTCTTGATACATGAGTTAATAAAACTTGCTTGATTTGCAGTACTTAGTCCACTCAACACTGATTTTGTTGGAGTGATGGCTGCTTTTTTGATGGTTACATATTTTTCTCAGACAGTTTTCATGTAAATCTTTGTAGCAATGTGGGTTTCTCCACAAGTTAATAATAGGCACAGAATTATTAGTTGGGGATTCCATTTCAACACCGTTTTGTTGTTGTTGGATATGATCACAGTACAACCTGTTAAGCTGTAGATAAACAGACATACAGGCAAGTATGAAATATTTAATTGCCACTTTCTTGCTGGAGTCCTGTGCTTGCTGTTTCATGAAGCACGGTCAGCGCAATTCCCACACTCAGGATGATTCTGTTTACGTTTAACAACAAATACTGCTGATGCTAATATCTGTCTCCCTTAAGAATTTAAAAAGAAGGCTTATTAAACCATTTTCAGTTCATCAGCTCCCTGTAGACAAGAATGTTTGAATCCTGCCTTGTAATACGTAAATGCCTTTTATATGTGCATGGCAGTATGAGGTTAACTCTGTGTATTAAAAGCTGTTCCAGGATACCTATGATTCCTTGATAATAAGGGAAATTAAATATCTTTTCATGTATCATAGATATCACAAAGATGAGAATTCTCTATGCTTCTCAGATATCCATGATTAGGAAAACAGGATCTGTCTACTCTAATGCTAACTTTCTTACCAGTTCTTTTATTCTTTTAAGAGAACTTGGTTATTAATGTTAGATAGGGAAATATACAGGAAAGCTTGCAAACATCCTCAACTGCAACATGCAGGCATCATTTTCTAGACTCGACATTTGAGAATAAAACCTACTAAAAGTTTAGGAGTTAGGGAAGGATCTGGAGCAAAGTGCTTTGGCACCATAAAGGTAAAATATGGCTATATGATTTTTTTAAAAAAACATGGACCCTGATGAGTGCTTTTGGAATATAAATTTTAGCGTGAGGCATTCCCTTTCCTCATGTCTTTGGTCTCAGACTAAAGTCAAACGGAGTGGTGGTGTTTAAACCATATGTTCAGGCACCTGAATTTGAGCAGTTTTGATTAAAAACAAATCCAGATAGATTTGGGGGTTTGTAGATCACATGGGTTGTTTAGTCTATGGAGAGGGGACCCAGGAGGAGGGAAGAATAGAAAAAAAGTTCTCGCTCTATCAAAATATGACAATGTTATCTGAATTTTAAAATATGTGTTTTAGTTCTAAAGATGTCTGAAAATATGGGTCAGGTCTTGCAGTTTCTACTTATTCAAAATACATAATGTAGTCTGTAAGTGTTAACGGAAAAAATAAATACAAAATCTTAGAATTTTATTTTTCTTCTTAGATTTCAGTTTCATCATTCCCAAAAAATTCTCCTGGTTTCTGTTAATAGTTGGTAAATAGATTTATAGTAGGTAAACTGTTTCTCAGAAGAAAAAAGAACAGACAAATGCTCCTTTATGCTACAGATAAAGCACTTTTCAAAGGCAATAAAAACATGAAGAATAAGGAAAAAACTCTCCTCTTTAATTTCATCCTTCCCTCCCTCTTTCCCTCCAAGCCACTACATTAATTAGCTGTCTGACTGATTACTCAGTCAAGGACTTAAAAGATCAATGGTGACAGTAGCCAGGCAGGTAATTTAGAGGAAAAAACAGTAAAGTAATGCTCTAATGTCTTTCTGAGAATGAAGTGTGGTCTAGTTGTGTCAGCAGAACAGACAAGAGAGGGAAGTTATACAGAGAAACACGCTATTGAGTTTCGGTTCATCTGTGACAAATTACCTGAAAGTGTATTCCTGGGATTTCATTAGCCCCTAATTGGAAGCAAACAAACAAAGCATTTATTCCCTTGAATTTTTGTATTTTAAGTACCAGTGATGTGCTTAGTACTGTATAAGACAAAGGAGAAAATACAGGCTTTCCAAGCAGCTCACATCTGAAATACATGAGCATTTCCAAAGGGACAGGGAAACCCTGAGGAGAAGTCTACTTCTGAGCACTTTTTTCTTTGATATATTTTGCGACTGCATTTTTGGTGATGTAGACGAGAGTTACTAGTTTTAACATCTAAAACCCAAATTTTGAGTGGGTTGCCTACCCCAGAGGATAAATTAGAATGCTTGAAGTATTAGTGCTAGTTAAGACTGTAGTTTTACATGCAGCAGTTGCTGGAGTATTATTATTGCCTTTTTTGTGTGCTTGAGTTCATCCCTTTAGTATAGCCCTGACACTCACTGAGCTATGCTATGAACTAGCTGAAAAATTCATTAGGTGAAATAGACCTCTTTTATCACATATTTTAATATTTTTTGCATTTATTTGTTTCAATTTTCTTAGAGAATAACTCTTTGAAATTTCCTACCCTCAGGATAGATCAAGAATATTTGAAAATCAGATTGTGTTGTCTACCTATGGTTGGTTGGCTAAGTCTCAAAGGGCTCTCTGTATTTCCTGACTTGATGAGCCTTTAAACACTCCTAGCATGAACACCCCAAATTTGATTTCTCTGAACATATAAGTATGCAGGTACTCTGCTGAGTTTTTATATGAGTTGCTTGTTCAGCTGTTTGCAGATTTTTCAGGTGGGTAACAGCACGGTCAAAAGAAGAGCACTGAGAAGAGAACTGTTAAAAAATAAAAACCTATTTCCTCCTAGAAAATGTTTTGTAATGTTTGCACTGCTCTGCAAAATAGTGGATTGCTCTGAAGTTTCTAAACCCTAATTCTTTTCTTTGTATTGAGATGAGGCTGGAATAGCTCCATTAAGTTTATTTGAGTTACATCTGGCACTCACCTGTGTAGGTCAGAGAAGATGCGAGTCCTCCCCAAATGTGTGATTTTAATTTGAATGTATGCAAGTATGCTAGATGAGCTACTCATTGGAGTGTCATTATCCCAAATCCAGAAATAGATAAAAGTACTCCCAGTTGTTATTGCCTGTCAACATAAAACTTACTTCAGGATTATATTGTCAATAGTGTGTTCTTGCTAGGGTTTTGGTTAACCAATGCTAAAGAGAAAAGCTAAGAAATGAGATCAGTGGTCTTTATATAAGTAATTGTGAATGTGGGGAACATTTTATTTTCTCAATCAGATGTAATAGCTCCCTACAGAAATATACTCCTGACTTGAATATCAATGGATTCCTACTTATTCTGTCAAAAAGAAATACTTTATTTGAACATTCTTTCCCTTTTAGAGAGAGTGCTATGGGGTTAAATTGTTCAGACCCTTTTTATTTCCTTCCCTTCCAACCCCTCCTGCCCTCTCCTCTGAATGAACCTCAGACGTCAATGAAAACCTGTTTCTGTTACACCAGGCAAATGGAAGAGCGTAGTTGGTGACTGTTGGATGGGCAGGGTGGAAATGACTGGGGAATGAGTAGGATGTTGACAGAAAATTCCCACAGAAGGAAAACCTATTGAACTACACACTCCCTACCTCTCATCATCACCTGTAGCGGCACATGCAAAGCACTGCCCACGCCAGGCAGGGCCACCGAGGGTCCCAGCTTCCGGTCCCAGCTTCCAGTCCCAGCCACGTTTGCTCAAACACACAGTGAATTTGTCACTACTCTTCGTGCAGGGGTTTGGCTCTTTGTGGCAGCTAATGCCTGTGAATGGCTGTGTTGTTACCAAGTAATGGAAGAGGGGGTCAGAGGGCAGAAATGCTCAGAAAGATAGAAATGAAACAGGAATTTCAATTCAGAGCTAATGGATGGGGTTCGGAGGCTTCTATTAGTGGAAATTATCACTGTATTAATGTATTTCAGGCAGCATTTTTTACAGTTGAATATGGTGTTATTTTCCTAGTTATCCATTCCCTGACAAGTGGTTATAATCAAAGCTGTCTGTGAGCACTATTATCAGAAACTTACTATTATGTGCTGTAGGAAAAAATATCATGGAACAATGCAGTGCCAGAAAGCTATTATATGTTTTAAAGATCTAGTGCAGCTCCAAGTATTTATTTATGTACTACTTTTACTTCCTGTAGAAGAAAATAATTTGAACTTAATTTTCTTGTCTTACCCAACTGCTTTAGAAAATGTACCTCCCAAAGTAAGTCCGTAATTATGATTAACAACACGGGTTAGATCCTCAGTTACTGTAAATTGGCATTTCCCCATTCATTGCAGTGGAGCAACGCCAATTCACTGCAACAGAGAAAGCTTCCAATGGCCTTGGTATGATGCTTTACATCTTTAGGGGTATTAACAAACCTTCTTTAATACAGTATCATACAGGCGTTACTCTAGCCAGAACAAAGTTAAAAAAGGAATAAATTTAGCATCACAGTCCTAAAAGTCTTTAAAATTTTCTTGTAAGCAAAAAGAACCCTTTCAATATATTCTGTTGATGAATTAAATCAACAAAACTGCTATTGCTCTGTCAGGTGGTCTGGCTTTGTAGAACAACCTTATTTTCTTCTTAAATTTCAGGTTAGCCATGTACTTAAAAATATTACTGTAATTCAGGCATAGCTCTTACTGCTTATTGTGGAGGAAGGAACTCCGGTGAGACAACATAGGAATGAAGTAATTACCTAAAATGCTTATATAGTTGACTGTGAAACATCAAGAAAAAAGAAATATTTACAAATCATAGGGATTTTGAGGTTATGATTATGAATAGGCAGTAATAAATTCTGCACTTCAATTAGTAAATCCTCAAGAAGGCTAAAGATTAATCAGATTAATTTGAGCAGTAATCAATACATTTTTGGAAACATTCTCTGTTTCAGGCTGGTCTGCCATGCTCTCCATCCAGTTGGTGCTGATGAAAATGATGGTCTAAGACTAGTGAAGAAAAATTCAGAATTCCTGAGGATACACTGATGGACAGGTAGCATCTGTAAACAGGTACTATCCCTGCAACTTGTTCTTTCCAAATGTCCGTTTCTCAGCATCCTCTCTTTTTCATCTTACACCTGGGAATTGAACAAACAAAATCCAAATAGGTTTTTGGAACAATCCTAAACCAGGGATACTGTGAAGACAAATGGTAAATGTCTGTTACCCCAGCTGCTAAGTTAATTACTGTAATGGGAAACATCTTGAGAGAAGCATTACATATGGTTATTAGCAATTAACCCACCACTCCAAAAATCACAATTCCTGCTAATAACAGAACACAGCACAGCCTTCCTAATTACAGTCTCTGCACGAAAATTTCTTTATGTCAGAAGGGAATGTTAAATCCTGTAACTAGCTACGATTTAAAAAGAGTGGAAATGGAGATATTGAGAATTAGACAGAAAAATGAAAATAGAAAAGGGTGATGTGTTACTGAGTCAAAGTTGTGGGCACACTCATTCACGCTTGGGGGATACACAACAACTGTCACAACATCTTTGTAGAAAGGCAAAATCATAAATCAAAATTAAAATGTTAATGAGGAGGGAAATATGCTTTAAAATGGAGAGGATAGGATAGAACTTTCTTCACAGATACTGACTTTGCTACAGAATTCATGATCTGGACGCTGTTGTAAATAATGTGCTGAATTTGGATTGTACTGGAATATGTCAGAACAATTTTCTGATCAACAAGAGAGGAGAATAATGAAAGTTATATATCTTCCATCCCACAGAAAGTCCTTCAGTACTACATGGAGGGCATGAATGGTTTTTCTCTAACTGTTTGTATTCTATGCAATCAGATTAGGTTGTAGCTCACCTGCACCAAGCCACTAAGAACTGGCACTTTAACTGCCCAGTTCAAAAGCTGATTTAGCAGGGCAAGATGCTATTTAATTTACTCCTTTCACCAATCAGGAAGGGAACTCTTTTGTCAACATATTCAGAGACTGGTTTGGTGGTGGCCATGATGTGGTTTGTAGGTATCAAGATGAAAGATGCACAATTGTATAGCAAGTAAGTTTTGTGTGTCCAGCTGGTCATGGCAGGGATGTGGAATAGAAAGAATTCACTAATGCTGTATCCACTACCCTTTTTTCCTGACGTAGCACACTGTTACCCGTGTAAGAACTAGAATAAATGAGTCTTCTTTTACCTCTGTATTATCTATGTCGGGTCAGAAGATTTACCTGACTTGGGCACAGTCGGATCACTTATCCCACTAGGGTTTTGAAACTGCTTTTACAAATGCTGCAATTCTTAATCACGCAACTCATGTGAATTGTCCCATTAAAGTCAACAGCTTTGCAGGATATTCTCAATTAAAACACAGCTGAGCAGAAAACATTAAATAGTATTTGTAAGAAGGGCACATTGCACAGGCTGGATTTACATTTCAACTCAGGAGAATGTCAGTGTCATAGTCACTACAGCGAGGCCTGCAAGACTCTACACAGAAGGCAAGGGGATGTTACACTGCTCCATCTTCAGAATTCAGTTGCAGCTGTATTTTGCTGTGTGGCCCCCAGGCAAAGGTCCTGCCTATTCGGTTGCCTTCACTGATTAAGATATGCTGCACTTCAGTACACCCCAAATTTGCATGTTGCTGTTCTGTTATTCTTAATAACTGGATGTGTATAAATGTTGTGTATAGTTTGTAATGATCACATGCAGGTTTGAAAAATAATGTTGAACAGTTTATTTTTGAGTCCCTTAGAGATGGAAAAAATAAAAACATTTTTTAAAGACTAATATACCTCTCCTGGAAAAAAACAGCTGATCAATAAGTTCCTTTGCTATATTGCCATGATGTGATCCTGAAAATAATCCCGGTTGGGATGACATCTCAGAACATAATGAACACTCAGACTTGCTGTAATGAAGGTCTATTATTTTATGAAGAAAGATTTTCTGGGGTTTAAGAAATAAAATGATTAGAAAACTATGTGCTTTGCAGGAGGTAATGTGATTAGCTCAACATAAGGTCCTGCAGAGTTAAAACTACTCCAGACGCAAGAAAGGCTTAGCCATTCAACGGAAATTTCAGAGTACAATTAATCTGCTCTAAGGTCAGATAAGGGCTCTGTGTTTCCTTTACCATGAGAAAGAAATCAGTCAATAAAGTCTCAAGGGGATCATGTCAATGCAAGCTTCAAAGCAATGAACAACATCAAACCTGTTTTCTTGTTATGATCGGTAAATGTTTACCTACTTTCACAAAGGCCTTGGAAAATAAAAAACATGCAGGAAACTCTGCTTGTAAAGTGTGTGTAAAGGAGAAGCCAGTGTATCTTGTTACAGGACTGAAAGGAAGACAAATTAATGCACTGTAACACTAAGGCTGACCCCTAACCCGTGAGGATGTTAGTGTGCCCGTGCAGTTCTCTCTGTCACAAATTTGGATAGGTGCTAATCTGGAGCAAGCAGAGACCAAGCCCATTCCACACTGGAGTGGAAGGAAATCACAGTTGTCTTTAGCATCAATTGGCTCAGGGCCCATCAGCTCAGCGGCTGGTTACTCATGGCTCTCTAGAGGCAGGAAAATTGTGGGGTAATAGACCCCGAGTCCTACATTAGATCATAAAATGCTTAAGGTACGTTTTCCCCCTTTATTATTTGCTGCTATGCACGGTTCCCCTTTCAGGTCAGTTGATCTCCCTTCTCTCACCAGTAAAGGGGAAGAGTTGCCTTCTGAGAGCAGTAAAGGTCTGGAGAGATGATAAAGATGGGAGGATGGATGGTCTAGAGGATAGCTGGCAACTCTGGGATTTAACAAACCACTCCTCTGCTCCCAGCTGTACATTCTTGCTGTCACTAACTCTCACAGTAGTGGTGTTATCCCTCCCTCGTGATGTTAAATGCATTTATTTTCATGGTTACCTCTTTGAAGTGCTCAGATGTGATTGTAACGGACGTCACGCATGGAACAAAGAAGGACTGGAGGAAAAAGGAGAAGCTGAGCTACGGCTCTCGCAGTAAAGCAGAAACGGCTTGGCATCCTGGAGCAGGAGGGAGAGCGTGCAGGGGGTGGCAGTTCTCCTCCGAGAACCGGTAGCCGTCATGAACATGAGGCTGCACACAACTTCAGATATTATTCAGTGGAAACAAAACCTTCCTTATTTCCACCTCCCCGTGTTGTGCCCAACGGGAATTTGGACCGAGAGGAAAGTCCCTTTCGAGGAGGGGGAACCGCAGAGACAGCCCAGAGGAGGAGAGGTGAAGCTGGAAGCACGCGGGCGGCGCGGGGCGTCAGGAGAGCCCGCGGGTCCCGGCCCGGGAGCCCCGAGCCCGCCGGGGGGGATGGGGGCACGGCGGCCCCTGGCCCCGAGCGGCGCGGGGAGCTGCGGGGCGGGCTGGGGGCGGGCCGGGGCCGCCCAGCCAGTGGCGCGCCTCGCCGCGGCTTTAAACCATTTGGAGGGTCGGCGGTAGCCGGGCGGGCGGCTGGTGTACCGCTGAGCTGCGGCCGCCCTCCGCATCCCTCCGCGCCGCACATCGCTTCCCTCGGCGGCGCCATGGGCCCGGGGCCGGCCTGCCTCTGCCTTTGCCTGTGCTGGGCGCTGGCCGCCACGGAGCCGCGGCTGCAGCGGGGCATGTGAGTGGGGCGGCGCGGGCGGGGGCTGGCGGCACCGCGGGGCTCGCTGCAGCCTTTGTCTCTTGCGGGGCAGGGTCCTGCGGGGCTCCCCGCGGAACGCGGCTTCGGGTTCGCCGCCGTGCAGCCCTGCCACAAAGAAAAGTTTAGCTGGGTGCGCTTTAACTTCCCAAGGTCCCCGCCCGCGGTGCGGGTTTCTGATCCGCGGAGTGATTTTTGAATGGTTACTCGTGAGACTCCGAGCCCCGGAGGGACGGCGGGCGGGCTTGCTTGACTTTGATTCGAGATCTGAAGTGAGCTTCAGAGAGTGCATCAGTATCTCTGAGTCTGTTTCTTCCTTCTCATTTAAAAAGCGAACGGGTGGCAGAGCTGAGCGCTGTACAGCTGCCCTAGTCCACGCTTTTAGAGGGGCTACGGTGAGCTTTACCTGGTGGCAAACAGCAAGAGAAAAATCAGAGTAATCAAACGTAAATGCAATCAGCAAGAAATAGAGACCATGAGCAGGCAGAGGTGGGAGCGGTGGAAAGCATCCATCCGCAGCTGTAAGCACAGCTCCTTTGCAGGCACAAAGGAGTTGAGTCCACATGTATGCTTGTGCAGGAGGAAGTTTCTATGAGGTGTTTTGCATGACATGAGCAACAAATGTCCTTTGTTGTAAATGCGATGTAGCATTTTTGTCAAGAGGCGGTTTTTATAAATTCTAAAGTAGAATAGCTGACAGCCTGCGCCAAATCTTATGGTTTAAAATTTTTGCCCATTGAAATGGAAAATAAAACGTCTGGAAACTGTTCCCTGCTTTGTGTTGGGCATCTTGTTCTCTGCAAAGCTCCTTTTGTGTTTTTAAGGAATGTCCCCTGTCCTGTCCATCCGTCCCCCAGCAACCTGACAGAAGCCTTTTCAGATGTCTGTGATAACCCGATTTCTAGCCTCTTTTCTCTTCCTATATTTTGACATAATGAACTTCATCCCATCTTTTTATAATAATTTTTTCTTCTATTTAGTTTAAATTTAAGCATTTCCTCTGTCACGAAATTGAGATTTGTAAGCCTATTGCTCATTGGTTTTCTATGCAATGTCATGTAAATATGTATTTACAACAAGTGCTTTAAAGTGGTTTATATTACTCCATTTTGCTAGAGCATTAAGTATCCATCACAACGTTTAGAGAAGTCAAGCTCTTTTTCTGGTAAAGCATTTTTCTTTTAAAAAAGTGCTCTGTGTTTCAGGCATGCTTCTTGCTCTTTTTGTAAGCAATTGCTGTACTATGAGGAAGAGTACCATTGGTCTACATTAATCTATTTGTATTTGACATAGGCAATAACTATGATTCTGCACTTTTGAAGCTGGAGGTGGTGTTAACTGTGAATTGCCTCCAACCAGTTTTTGTTTGCTGTTCTCTTTTTAAAGGTAGTGTCACTGAAAGAATACAGGAAACAGTCCCTTCTGGAAATGACATTGTTTGGAGATATTACTGTTGGTCTTGAGTCCTTGGGAGCAGCAGTGCACTGTTAGCCAGCAGCAATCAGAAAAACCACCCAAACCCCTGTACCTGTGACAAAGCCTTGCATGCTTTTCCCAAGAGGCATACCCCTGCCATTACTGTAATTCTTATTCCTTTTTTCTGAACTAGGGCAAATATAAGTGTTACTCCAAACTTACTTTACACTATTCAGAGACTTGACCTTTGATGTAAACAGAAATACAAGACATCATTACTCCTAGCGGGTAAGCCTGCTAGCTTTCACCAAGAAACAGTGAAATATCCAAAAGGACACTTCTAATGAATTGCCTTTTTCTAGTAATTGTGTTTTGTTCTTTTGACATTGGTCATCTGCAGCCAATGGGATAAGAACAACAAATGTATCCCTTGGAACATACCATGCTGAGTGCTTTCTTGTTTAGCATTTGCTGCTGTTTTGATTGAGAACTTATGTGGCTGAGGATATACAGGATATTCTTCATAATTGTTTTTGCTCTGCTGCTAACTTGAGTATTTGCTCCTAGCTAAAATGCAAGCGATCTGTGTGGATGTTGGTATTCTGCTTCCAAGCCCCCTGAGGAGATTTAATGTAGAACAGATTATAGGATGACTAGCTATTTCCATCAACTACGTTTCCAGACAATTAGCCCTTGATGATCTTGTATTAGAACTTTAGAGAACACTGGAACAACCAGAGAACAAATTTGCAGTGTTCATTGAAAAGCATGCTATTTGGGCCTTGAAATGAGGAATTAACCATCTCTCACCATAAAAAGCACATTTTTAGCAGCTCACTTAGCAGTGAGCTCTGTAGTTCAAACCTGGGGTATATAATGACATTCTAATTGTGATGTGTGGTTATCTAGCATTGAGTTTACTTTCAGGGTCGTGCTTCTCAAAAGGCTGGAGGTAGCTGTGGGGCAGAGCAGAAACAGGAACTATGAGTGGAGGGCTTCAGTTGCTGTCAGAAGTGGTAAATCCTTTCCTAGAGAAATATTCCACTACAACTTTAAGTACAGATGTTTGCTCACAGTTACCTATATAGGACAGAACAAAAGGCAGGAGTGGTTATGAGGCATGTGCTAAGAACCCCCTTTGTGCAATGAATATTACCTTTCATAGTTAGGACTGAGACATAGCTCAAGACTGGATTCTTCTGTTCCCAAGTGACACGAGTAAGGAGTTCTTTGGAAAAGTCATGAGATAAACTTCATCCCTCTTAATTTTAAGCTCATTGACTTGCTCTGTGGCTTTGCAGGTCCAGGATGACATCTGAAGGGTCTGATTTGGTTTTAGAGGATCCAGTCACAATCTTGCAGTAAAAATATTTTGTTTAGACTTTTTCATTGCTCAAATGTTGCAGCTGCATATTTTCACTCTATTTGTAAGCAAGTAAATTTGGTCACATTCCAAGGAACACCTGGATTTAGAGCTGAATTCCTGGCTGAGTAACTGTTTTCCAGCTTTGTAAATTCTATGGGGCATGGTAGGCTTACTTGTGTTCCTCTAGATAAATCATATTCCCAAAAGCAAAATCTAGCATTCAGATGGTATCTACATTTGCAGTGCTCAAGTAAACTTGGTCCTTTAACTAACCCGCTTATTGGGCTACAAAGATACAGGACAATTTTTGTACCGTGTGTCTCATTGGAAACAGATGTGGCTGTGGACACCATTTTGAAGTGATATAAATAATTGGTTTAGGTGTAATTAAGAAGGTGAAGCCCACTTTTTTTGAACACTCGAGTGCATTTCAAGATAAACTACTGTTGTACAAAGCATTTCCATATGAAGAGATGCTTCTGAATTTTGATTGCCACAGTGGAACAAATTGCATGCCACTTTATTTTCTTTGTTGCATTCCTACATATTCAAAGTGACACAAAAAATGTTTCTGTAAAGTATTATGGTGATACAGCTTAAACTTGGATCCTGGAGTTTTGTCATAATACTGTCCAAATGATGTGAAAAGTAGGTTGTGTAATCAGCTCTTGGTGAGAAATTTTCTCAGTATATTGGCTGTTTAGCCAATATGGTGTATTTTCACCTCCAGTGATGCCAATTTGCAGGTGTGAGGCAAGTCTTTATTCCTAGCATTAAATAAGGGCTTAAAGTGTGTTTAGTTTTTGGAGCTGAAATGATTCATGTAGTAGAATTTTCTTCCATTTCTTTGAATGGGATATCCTATGTTCAGAGATTTGATAGTTAACTGAAGATTGCAGGTTTTCAAGTGAGAATAAGGACCTGATTTGCCACTGGTGTATTAAAATTTGTATCTCACGTTAAGTAAGCTTAAATTAGGTCTTTCTTATCAATGCTTTTTAAACCTTGGTTGAAGTGATGCCAGCAGCCCAGAGTCACTGCCGAATTCTGATTTAGGTTGCTGAATTTTACCTAACAAGTTTTTTTTTTCAGCTGAAACCTCAAGTACTTCTTCCCAGTCCTGTCTGCCTAGGATCTGTAAGGTTGCAGCAAACCCTCAGTACTATTGAACAGCAGCTACCTCCAGCTTTTGAGGTTTGGATGATGTGATCCCAGTAAACATGATTTAAATGCTTTGGCATAAAAGTTATGGAAGTCCTGTCCTGTCCTCTCATTCCACCCTTACCCTCTCCCCTCCAGTCCTTTAGTGTCCAGTAGTTCTTTCTAGGAAAGAAAAATAAATGTTGAAGACTGAGATCTTTCTCATCTTTGTGAACGTGAACGTCATGCTTAACAAAAAAATGTCTTTCTAGTCTGTGCACTACAGTATCTTGCCACCAGATAGAGCTCATGCTGGTCAGCACTGTAAAACAGAATCACATTTTTCAAGAGTTTGCTGCGCTTAAAGCCTCTGTTTCGGACTTTCTAGAGGAAAATCAATTTTGAGTTTAGTCTTTTAATGGATGAGAAAGGGTTGTTGCTTGGTTGGGGTTTTTTTCCCCTCATCCCAGTATGTTCATTGGAAGGAGACTTAAAGATAATGAATATCATCATGATATAGTTCTTTTCCTGATTTATGACTTGGTTTTCTGCTCTTCAGGAGAAACATGAGATCAAGACTTCCACCTAAACTCTGAAATAGCCAGAAGACTAGGAAAATAATCTTAAAATGTGATAGCCTGAAGTTGCTGTATTTATCAAAGATAAACTTGATCTCATGATTAACTGTAAAATATTTTCCAGTTTTATAAATATGTTTTCATGTCAGAGACATCATGTAATATACCTACAAGAGCTTTAGAAGTTTGCTGTCCGTAATCACAATATATACTGTAAGATTCTTAAATATGCAAGTTTAAGGTAGGTAAGGCTCTACTATTCACTTTTGATGGGATTTGGCTGGTTACTCTTCAAAAATGCACCCAAAGAGGAAAGAACATGTCAGCATTTCTTTAGGTTTAATTGTGCTGCACTTCAAAATGTTGATACAGTTTAATTATTTATGCATATGTTGATTACATGCATATCCTGTGTGTTCACAGTATTTCTGATTTTTAGGAAAATTGCCTGCTTTTTGCTTTGACTTTTTTTCTGCATGGGTTATATCCAGCGCTGCTTATTTATCTTAGTTCTGGCACGCCATGATCTAGATGTGACAGAGAATGTGGAATTTAACAAATTTGAAGAAACCTCCTGGTGAGAGGGGGTAAGATTATCTGGTAATGTAAAACCTAGTCTTTGATGACTCGTCAGCAGAACCTCCTTTGATGGAAGCACCGCTTTGGCTCTCAGAGAGTTAACAGACCATATTGGAGACTTGTGTTATTCACCAATTAAATACCTTCCCTCTTTGAACACAGTTAATAGATTTCCTCCTTCTGAAATTCAAGCCTGTTATTGCTTACGTTCTCTCTAAAATCTATTGCTTTTAATTTATTTCTGAGGAGAAAGAAATTTCCTTTCATTACTGCTAAATCAAAGCATTTTAAAATTGCGTACTGAACATATGTAGTCTTGAGTTTATACTTTGGATTCCATGCTGGTCTTGGTTTAAAACTGGTCATTAATTGTTCTGGAGGTAAACTTGAGATTTCTGCCTTTGTGTAAGAAGATGTACACTTTCAGATATAATCTGTACACAAACTGGGCTGTACACTGAGCTGTATTTCTCTCAGTGCCTTTGACCTATGGTGAATATTTGATCTCGTGTGTAAAAAAGGGGAATGTTATTTAAGTTGCAGTGCTGACCTTTTTTTTTTTTTTTTTTTGTATTCTTTAGCAGAAACACTGTACTGCCTTCCCTTTGTTAAGTCAGAGCAGAACTTGCTCAGATTGTTGTGTAGTAGAGAACACCATGCCCAGACTCTGTTTTTATGTACACAAATTAATTGAATATTGAAAATAAATCATAGTATCTGAGCCTGTGCCTCAGAAGACTTTATAAGGTGCTTTATATTGTTTTATAACAAAAAATGTTATCTGAAATTATGAAACACATATTTTGGGTTTACTGTTTTCGGGTGAGAGTATTTCTGTATAGGAAAAGAGTTTTCATACACCTCAACCCTTACAATACTCTTCAGTGGTTATCTTCTATTTGTAAATGCTAGCACTCTCCCTGCCTGACAGATGCATCATCGATGGTGAAAAATACAGTTGCATGAGCTTACCTCTTATAATTGTAGTCTTTGAAGCAAGGCCTGTCCATCTGTTCTTGTCTGAAGTAACACCAGGAATCTGTGGGTTATTTAGAACCTCTGTGGAAGTTTCTCATCTGAAAGATACAAATGTTTGGTGAGGTGTTTTTCCCCTGTTTGCTGCTGTTGAACACTAATCCAGTAATGCATGCTTGTTAGTTGGCATGTGGGGTTTTTTTGTGGCTAGAATTCATAAAATATTTAGCTCAACTAAAATTGCTTAATGTTTAAAAAACAAACACACAAAAACAAATGGGCATTTGCATCAGTGTTATAAAGCTTAGGGTTTATAGGGGAGTAGAGTACTTGGAATATTTTAACACTTAAAACATTGGCATGTAGGGAGTCTTCTTGCATATATTACATGATACTTCAGAAGTAAGCATTCAAGAAAAGAGGTTTTGGCTCTAAACTCTTAAAATCTGACATCTACCAGAAAAGCAGCGAACAATTCCTAGACACTGGTTGCCAAACTGAAACTGAGGATTTCGCTACCTTCTAACTAGTTTCACTGTCAAGTGATGTGGCACTTGCTGTAAACCAAAATGAGCTTTTTCTCTTTGTGACACAAGTGGTATGACACTTTTCAGTAATTTTAATTTTAATATTTTAGCATCAAGCCCTCTTGTGTCTTCTTGCCAAAAGAAGTTCAGGTGTGTACCTGGCAGATTTACCAGGGTGACTTTTATTATAACACTTTTCCTCAGTGGAATGATGATTGAGATGGGTGTAGTTAATGTGAAACTTCATCTAGAGATGACTGCTGCTGCTTGATGCTTTCCTCTTTGTGCTGGTTTTGGCTGGGATAGAGTTATTTTTTTCCATAGTTGCTGGTTGTGGGGCTATGTTTTGGATTTGTGCTGGAAACAGTGTTGATAATTCAGGGGTGTTTTAGCTACTGCTGAGCAGCACTTACACAGAGCCAAAGCCTTTTCTGCCTCCCATCACACCCCACCCCACAGTGGGCAGCCTGGGGTGCACAAGGAGCTGGGAGGGGACCCAGCGGGGACAGATAACCCCAGCTGACTTAAGGGATATCCCACACCATATGACATCATGCTCAGCATTTAAAGCTGGAGGAAGAAGGAAAGGGGGATGTTTGGAGTTATGGCGTTTGTCTTCCCAAGTCCCCGTTACGCGTGATGGAGCCCTACTCTCCTGGGGATGGGGAGAATGCCCATGGGAAGCGGTTAATGAATTCCTTGTTTTGCTTTCCTTGCATGCATGGCTTTTGCTTTACCTCTTAAACTGTCTTTAATTCAACCCATGAGTTTTCTCACTTTTACTCTTCTAATTCTCTCCCCCACCCTATGGGGGGGAGTGAGCGAATGGCTGTGTGGGTCTGAGTTGCCAACTGGAGTTAAACCACAATGCTCTTATAATTTCACATTTTCTTATTACTCAGTTCAGTCTAAATTTTGGACAATTATTTGCTTTGTCTTAACAATGAGTACATGCAAACTATTTCTTAGCCTCTATATGCGTGACCTCCCATATGGTCTTCTCATTACATTAAAATTGGATTCTTAGGACAAAGGCCCTTAAATTGTCTGTGAAGTGGTCTGCATGCTAGGATGATTGGTTGGTGCTGTGTGAGGGCTTGGTAGGCCTGGTCACTGGCAGTGATGCTGACACTCTCCTGGATGCTATTCTTTAAGTCACTTTTTTAAAAATATCCCCTGTGTAGAAATCTGTGGAGGTGTGCAGAAGGCATCTAACAATAAAGAACATAATGGATTTAAGAATATGCTAATATCGGCTAGTCTCTGCAATTATTGTGCTAATACTTTGGTAGTGAATTTTCTTTGTTTACAATAAGACTCAGGCCAAAGCAGCTATATGTTGGGATAATCAACTATTTTGGGTACAGTAGATAAGTAACGTGCATGCTTCCCTGAATATGCATGAAGACAGGTATTTGGAGGCTATCAGAGTTGTATGCTAAAGTGGTGATCCTGTATTTGCCATTCTGTGGGTATGCACTTCACTTGATGCTTTACCTGATCCTGCAGATGCCACTTGGTGCCTGCAGAGGTCATCCGGTAGAAGAAACTGTAACACTGGATGTTGCTGGGGGACCGAGGCTATGTGACACTACTTAAAATAACAAAACAAACAAAGAAAAAAAAATCACTCCTTCATTTAAAATACAAAAAAAGTTACTTTCCAAATCATAGTTAAATGATCTGGATGTGCATGTTTATCTTCTGCTTTTCTTGCTAACCAAAATAGATTATTCTGTCTCGGGAGAGGGAGGAGGATAGTTAAATAGAAGCTAAACGACAGACGCTGCACTCTGATAGCAGTAGGAACTAAAAATCTTATTGTTGTTATAATAGCTGAGTGTGTAATTAATCATCTCGTATTGATTTGCTCTTAATCTAGATGCAGTGCACAAAGGCTGAAAGAACTCTCATGTTATTTAGCTGCTCCATCTAATCAGAGAGAGGATGTGAATAAGACGCAGCAGTGCATTAGTAACCTGTGGGCTATAGGAGAGTCTTCTGTGGTGGACCTTTGTCCACAGATCCAGAGAATAGTAGTGATAATGAGACAGAGTCTAAATGAGCTTGGAGCTTACAATCCATATCCCAGAGGGCATATAAACATCCCAAATATTGATACAGGATCAGTAGAGAGCAGGGATTGATTAGTGGTCAAAGGAGCAGGATGTCCTAATTGTCTCTGGTAGTGCTGATTAATTTTATCTGGGAAATGTGGGGAAATGAGCCTTAAAATAGACTAAGGGGAGCTTGGCAGTTTTGTCATTCCCACCTTTGTGAATTATTGTTGCTACTAAGCAATATATATCTAGAGACAAAATTTATATCTTTATTTCTATATAAATAAATGTTACTTGTTCTTTGGACCTTTTGTTTCTGTGGACTGTTTCCTGATTTTGACTTTTTTTTTTTCTGTGCTCAGATGGAATTTGCTTTTCTCTCTTTTTCACTTGAGATTTTATTTATAGCAAACTTTAAATCAACATCCTGTTTGCATACAACATGGTGTTGTTGACTTTGTTTCCTCTACAGTGCAGCATGCTTCTGCATGGTGCCAACCTGCCTTTGTCTTTTATAAAAAGCTGGGGATGTTTTGCTTGGGTGGTTGCAAGTGTGAGGAGATTCAGACAATTTTCTAGCCTGAGAAGTTTCTAGCCAAAGCCATTGTAGCAATGTGCAGTGTATCTCTAGAGCAAAACCACTAGTTGTCATCAGAGTAGCAGATAATTTAGCCCCGACTATAATCTTGGTTTCTTTAAGGTAGGTGCTCATTTGATCTTTACAAACTAACTCTGGAAAAAACATGTAGACTATGCTTTTCTAAACTTTTAATAACGGCATAAAGGGAAGGAACACTGACCATTTAATGTTTTGAAAATACAGAATTCCAGCCGGTCACTTCTTATGACAAGTTTCATGTATTGACTGCTTTGTGGGAAGATCAATAGTGTTCAGGCTGCAAATTCTTCAGCTGAGGCAATGCAGGCTGCGACATCTCGTTCTTAGGAAGACATTAACAGCCTTCTGGCTTAGCACAGAAGGGGGTGTCATTCACTTAGTCTCTGTGGAAAGACCTAAAATCAGACAGCCAAATCATTCTTTACTTCGTATTCATTAATGTTTTGATTTAAAGTTTGTGCTGTTGAAAGAAACCTTTAGGGATATCTTGATTACCATTACATCTACCTACCTTAGATTCTTGATTTGAGCTGGTAAAAAAGTGGATTGATAGAGTGAGATATTTACTTTAATTGTCATTCAAAGAGCCAGGTGGTTAGGATCATGTTAGGCAGAACAAGAAAATATCCCTGTCAGAGATACGATGTATCTTTTAAAATGGTGGAGCTATTCCCTTTCTAGCTCTTGTGTTCCATTGTTTTCCCACCTCCTCACCTCTGCTTGCCCCTTTTGGACTGCACGTGCCAGGGAGTGTGTGCAGCTGCCTTTCTGCTCCCACAAGCAGATGGCCTGTACCTGTCTTTTCCTTTGTTACGTGAAAACCGTGTGCACCTCATTGTAAGAGCCTGTCTATTGCTGTAGAAAATTATTTATGCTTGTTTGAGTGTGTGTAAAAGAGATAGCTGCACTGATATTCTTCTCAGAGTTGCAGAGCCATGGACAAGGATAAAACAGCAGAGCGCCTCACTTGGGAGACCGTAGACATGCTGTTTCTAGCATCTATTGTCTGCCTTGAGTTGTGGGAGGGCTGCAGTCCCTTCTTAGGGGAACTTGGTTGAGATGACACTGGTGGTGACAACAGCTTGAGATAGAAGACATAGAATTGCAGCTCAGGACAAATGACCAGAATTGCCAGTGACTCACTGAGGACTTCAAGGATGCTGTCTGTATGTCCAAGTGCTGGTGGGTGAGATCAGTCCATTGAGCTTGTGGGCTGCTTCCTGGAACGGGCAGCGAATGGCTGCTAAGGGGAACAGGAAAAGGGGTGAGCATGCAGCAGCACTTTGCCTGAGTAACTGCCTCAGCCTCAGTAACTCGAGGCTCATGGAGTTCTTGAGCCAGGTTTGTCACCTTTGTATTTAATAGACCTCCATGGGTGCTCCTTTGACTGCATTTTTGCATGAAGATACGCATTCCTTTTTAAATTCTAAACACAGGAATGAATTCTATCCCACCTGGAGATGCTTTTAATTTTCTCTGAACTTTTCCTGTTGTGCAGTAGTTCGTGGGCATCACAGCCGTGTGATTAGCCAAGGCTGCTCTTGCTTCATGTTGGTCTAATTATCTGTTCATTAGAATCTTAAGTCTCGAGCTGGAAATGTGTAGGGTGCTTTTTTTTTAAAGGGCAGTCTCCTAATGCAAATATTAAAAGAGAGTTTTCTGGCTTGCCTGAGTCAGACTGACAAGCTAATAATAGCCTTCATGTTAGTCTTGGCTAACAGAGTGCATCAGTATAAAAAGGTTTTAAGGGACTGGTGTATCAATCAAATCATAGAACATAATATGCTTTTGTGTATTTTGCTTGTTTTAACTCTTAAACTCCCATTAAGAAATATTTTCTGAATGCGAAGGGCATGGGGGTAAAAATGGAGCTCGCCTCTAAATATACCATTACATCCACTTGAGGTTTCAGGTTAATCTTGGATGGCCTCTAATTAATAGAATGCCATGAAACAAAACTGTATTTTCAGTAGCCCTAGGCTTGTTCAAGAAACTGTTCTTAAGTTTATAGATAACATATCAAAGAGCAATGAGTCAGATAGTCAACACACCAGTTTTTAAGTGTTGGGGGGGGGGGGGAGTTGTGAAGATGGCTAATTGTTGAAGAGGGCATGTTTTATTTCCCAGTTCTGCCAGCAGAGGATTACATGTTATACAATTGCTTCAATTTAATTGTAGTGTAGCAGAGGTTTTGATATCTGCCTTTAAATTATCCCAAGGGCATCTAGGAGGAACGGCTTACTTTGAATAAATCTTAATAAACATATGACTTTATGCTGCTGGCTTGTTTTGTTCTGTGAGCGCCATTTGTTCCTATTAACTATATCACAGAAGTCAATACAGCTATTCCTGGAAACATGGCAATATCACATGAGTAAGGTTTTATAGGATGGCCTCAGTATGTCATTACAACAATTGTCAGCTTCTCTCTTTTATTTGTGGAAGAGTGATGCATATGAATGTACCTTTATCTGGAAAGTTTTGGGCAATTCTAATAAAAGGAGATATGCATGAATTATCAGTACATGATGTTCTGTTCACTAGAGGGAGAGGCATTTTAAAAAGCCTGCTAAGTGAGGCATGGTTGCTAAGTAAGGCGAGGGTTTTATTAGACCAACTGACGTAATGGAAAAAAAGCAGGCCAGATTTTGGGCATACAAAGACCTCCTTTGGATGTGAAACAAATGACAGACTTTGCGCTAAGAATGGCTTGGGAACAATTGCTCTGAACTTAAGCTAAATATGTTAAATGGTGAGGTAATTTGAGAGGAAGAGGTAGCTGGGACACGTGGAAAAGACTGTGAAGTAATGGAGAGAACACGGGAATGTGGAGGAAGGGTGGTTTCTGGAAGAATTTAAGGCAATCTGAAACTACGATGCTACTGTCTTCTGTCTTGCTTCATGGTGTTGGCAGCCACAGAGAGGGCAAACTCCATGAATGGGAAATAAGGAGCAATATAGAAAATGAACCCTGTAGTGGAGGAGGAAGAATGTGGAGCAATAGCGGAGGGATGTCCACTGAAAGTATGTTTTAGGATGATGGAGATGAGCAGTTCCTCCAAAGCCTATGAGAAATAGGCATTCTGGTTCAGGAAACTAGCTTCTGTCAAGATAAGGTTTTCTAATACAAACGTACTGTACTTTTTTTTTTTTACTTTTTTTTTTTTTTTCTTCCCCCATGGTGAGATAAGACAATCAGAGCATACAGTTGTGGACTTTTTTCATAACTTTATGTAGCTTGCCTGGAATTACTGAGGGGGTACTTCGTTTGTTTTTAAATCCCATCTGTTTCTCTACTGAAGTGTCCTTGCTGGGAGAAGGTCCTCTTTACCCTGGGGTGGATGTTCCAGGTGTTCACCTTTGCTGGGGACTTGCAGTGCTGTTGGGAGACCTGTCAGATTTCCCATTCTAAGTGGGCTTTGCATGACTGCTGGCCTTAGCAGAGCACTGAACATCTTCTGCATGGTACTGGGAATATTGTGGAGTGGATTTGATCTAGGTAGGCAGGGTTTCTTCCAGGTGTTTAGCTCAACAGTAAAAACAATCATGCTTATAGTATTTTCTGTTCTGCACAGGCTTAATTCAATGGTGTTTGTAAACCACCTGAAGACCTGCAGATGAAAGATGTCCTTTTTTATTAAAAAGGCTACCTTGCGTGGTGTTCAGACATAATAGGGAGCTGTAAAGTACTTTGGGCCTCTGAAATAAAAAGCACCATAAATCTTGAATGAGATATTAAAATATCCAGTATAACTAATGATAACTTTAACTGCCAGGCAGCTGTTTGGCTAGAACAGTTTATCTTATTAACGCAGGAACCCCTCCTGTTTTCTAGCACAGGCTCATATCCATACCTTTGACAGAGGAAACAAGTGTGTCAGTGTGTTACTCTTTGTTACTCTCTAGCCTGAAGAGGGGTCCCAAGCTGAAATTTGGGGAAGTATTTGTCTGCTAGCCAGTATGACAACTGTTGAATGTTGCTTACCATTTACCAGAGTGGGTATACAAGGTCCCTGTTTCCCCCCTGTGTTTTAGTCATTGAGGCTTAAATTTGCAAAGCCTCACCAGCTAGAGCAATCTGTCTTGGGGAATTGAAAATTTAGTTATTACACAAATGATCTTAAACTACTAAAAAAAGATTAAAATCACTGAATTAATTTCATTTTTGTTACGGTATACTTCTGCCTTAAAAGACAAAAAAACCCCACATGTTCTGTGGCTTTAGTTAGACCCTGCATGTTCTGTACGGTTATGTTCTGGCATGCAGCATTTCCTAAATTACACCGGGGCAAAGAAATCAGAATAAAGAAGACAGAATCTCTGCAAAACCACCACCATGTGACGTTTTTTTTTGACCCATCGTACCTCTTGAAATCTTGTTATTTTTGTAACTAGGGCTAGGTAGCAGGATGAAGATTACATATCATCCTACAAAGCAAAGCTTTTATTTTGATCTTGTTATTTTAGAATAATCAGCAGAGAACAAGGATACTACCTCCTATGAATTTCATGTGCTTCCCAAAGGGGACTGATAGCAAAGGGGGGACTCTTACAGAATATAAGTTTTCCACAGCAACAGTTTAGATAAATCTTATCTGCCCTTGAATTTGTTGTAAATCTTCCATTGACTTGTGAGGAGTCAGAATTTCATTGTATATTTGCATACTGTTTTTGAAGGCAGGCGCTGTGTTTTCATTGTGTGGGTATGGAGGCTGGCTATTCAGTAGCTTTGAGCCGTGAAGGTCAGTGCCTGTAGCTGTCAAGTCTTTGATTCCCACCCTGGCATGTCAACTGAAATAAGGGGCTGTTGTGTGGACCAGGCCTAGCAGGGGGACTTCCAGCAGTCTCAGCACAGGAAGAGCCTCTCCAGCTCCCTCACCTTGGTCTTCTGCTCCTCAGCTCGTGAGGCACCAGCCTTCCTCAGGCAGTGCCTCGTCTGAAAGGGTTGCTGTGGGCTGGTATTATCAAGGGACAGCAAAGAGTGTCTGCTGAGCAGTTGGTCAAATACTGCTCCAACACTTTAGCTCTCATTTTCTGGGAACAATGTACACTTGTGTTTTGCTAGCTGGGCCTTAATGTAAAAATACCCCGTCATCAGGAATGCGTTTGCACTTGTGACTTGTCCGACCAATACATAATGAAATCTTGGCTCCATTAACATCTGTGGCCATTCTGAAGTCATTGGATCATGATTTGTCAGGTGCGTGTGGATACTGAAGAGAGCCGTTTGATCAGTCAAAGGTGAAAAAGTCATAGAACTACAGTAGTTTTAATAGCAATATAGATCTGTTTCAAACTGTTACACGTAGCACAATTTCATGCATATTTCTTTAGACTTAAGAAATTAGTGCTAGAAATAAAGTGTGACTTTTTCTTTCCCTCAAGGCCAAATGTCTGTCCAGTGTTTGAGCTGGCACTGGTAGGACACC
Source organism: Falco peregrinus (assembly GCF_023634155.1). Taxonomy (NCBI): domain Eukaryota; kingdom Metazoa; phylum Chordata; class Aves; order Falconiformes; family Falconidae; genus Falco; species Falco peregrinus. Next base: position 24,949,842 of record NC_073732.1, on the reverse strand, counting down.
AACAGCCGTGTGTTCAAGCCTTTAGTCGCATGGTCAAGATGTGGAAACAAGGATGCACAAGGAGGAGGTGGTGTATGGGCTACGAGAGGAGGTAAGCTATTTTTATAAATGGATTCTGTTACTGGACTTAGTGCAAATTCTTCAACTGTTTTTTTCTTTGTGTATGTGTTAAATATTTAATCTGAAATGTGTGACTTAGCGGGATGCTAACTATATCCATAACTGAGACTTTAATTCTGTTATTACTGAGCAGAAAATACAACTTTTTTTCCTGTGTTCTGTATTGGTCATGAATTTCTTGACTGGCTTTAGATCACAATTTTATATTATCAGAAAATGTTCCTGTCTCATCCTTTTTCAGGTGAATTCCAGCTGTCAAGACATCTACTTTGAAAAATTGAACTTCTATTTCTGTCATATACTTAGAACTGATGGGAGATCTGACTCCCCCAACAGTTAAAACCAAAACTGATTGCAAAACAAAATTACTCACCTTTTGACTAGCCTGAATACAAATTCATCAGAAAATTGCGGACATGGTATAGTAGAGCTATTGGATGTTATCAGTTATCAGGATACGCTTTGTTATATTTGCTTCATTTTTAACGAGAACTACTGATAGGGGCTGGAAAAGCATATCTTAAATATGACAGAGTTCAGTTTGCTACTGATGAGATGTGAATAAGTGAAATAGAAGTTGTGATTGTTCTCTTAAACTTACTCTTTTAAAAGGTCTGGGTACTACACAATTTACAAGCAAGTGTACAGAATGGAGCATCAGATCGTCTATAAGTGCTGCCCTGGATGGGTCCAACATGACAATGAACCTGGCTGTTTGCACTGTAAGTTGATGGCACAACTGTGACAGACCAAGAGAGAGGACACCCTTAGGCCTTACTTCCCTACTGATAATTATTTCTAGAAAGATGGATTTTGTTTCTTGCTATTTGTGACTGGGATTTCCAGTTATAAAGAGGTAATCTCTTGATGGGGAAATAAACTTATTTTAAAAATACAAAAGCTGTCATGTGTAAAAGTACCAGATATCTCTAATATTAATCTAACCAGTGGAAAATTAATTTCTGATTGTAGTTGTAACATTTTTGTGCCAGCCTGGCTTTGACAAGCCAACTGAATTTATTGCTGCTACCCAAATTACACAAAGAAATCTGCTGTAAGGCACTTGTTTTTTGGATGTAATGCTTTTTGCAGAGTCTGACTGGTTTTGGCTTTTACACTGCTGCTGTTGCTGTTGAAGCAATTGTGTTTCTACCCTATGGTTCCATCTGATGAGAGCCCATTTCTATCAGTAATTTCTAATCATGATTGGATGTTTTGCTAAGGGATGGAAATCAATTTAAATGATAAGGAAGCACTTCAGCCACTGTTAACAAGACATGAGTAGAAGATAGCAATCTACACAGTGTTTAGTGTTGTTATGGTTTTGTCAGTAATTGTATTTTCTGTATGAAAATTAGCATCTGTTCCTATGTATTTTTTTAATCTTCATACCAACTTGAGGGCTGCATTCAGAGAGCTTGCTTCTATGGTTGTCTCTTCATATATAAAACCCAAAAACAAGCCTGAGAGGTAATTCCTGTTACTTTCAGCCTGAATCTACATATTTAGTGTGCACCTGTTTAGTTGTAGGAAGTCAAAGATATGTTTGCAATCTTTATTTTTATCTCTGGTGTAAAGGAATTTAGCGTATTTAAACACCAGTGGCAATAGAAAATCATTTTCTTACTGACAAAGCAGTGCAGACTTGTTTTGATTTCTTTAAGGCACCAAAGTGGTTGAATTCTTCTTTTGTATCTGATGTTCTTTGCGAGTTTGGCTCAAGTATGTGGAATTTAATTTATTATAAATAAATAATGTTCTGTGTTGGAGGAAGGGAAGTATTGTAAATCCCTTGGACATATGTAACATCTTTTAGTATGCCAGTGTTTCTTAACCATTGCTGCATTATTCCTAGCAGTTCACCTCTTTCATCCTGGCTTCAGGCAGTGCTTAGAGTCCTGTGTTTGTCTTCTGACTGTGAATCTTGGAAGACTAAGAAACTGTCTTCTGACTCTGAATCATCTTTGGGTTAAACTACATTCTTAGTCTTATTTTTATTAAAGTTAAATTTCTTAATATCAACATGGTACTTATACCCATGATAACAAGTTCTATTGCAGTCTAACCTTTCCATTTAAATAAAAGGCTGGATTTTTTTCTTATTTGGAAGTTCCTGTTACAGCAGGACTATGACAGGAAGAGAAAATTCTGGAGGATCCTTGGCACAAAACCAGCAAATAAACCTGTTTCATTCTGCTTGTATGTTACTAGTGCATTGCATGGCTGGCACTTGCTTCAATGGAGGGAAATGTTCTGAAGCAGGATCCCAGGTGTGCCAGTGTCCTGCAGGATTTCAGGGTCCTCGCTGCCAGTATGGTGAGTCAAACTTAAATTGTCTCAAATGCATCTGGTGTTTGGGTAAAATGCATGTTTAACAATATTTGTTAAAATGTATTTTATTAATGTTGACTTAAAATTAAGGTTGTTTTTGCTGCACTCCAACTGATTATTTGGCCATTCCCTTATTTTCCAGAATTTGCCTTTTTTGGTATTGAATTTTGACAAAGCAAGATGAAAATTTAATTTGGTTGATATCAGATGAGTTTCTGATAATATATTTAATGGATAATGCCATTGAATATCAGCAGCAGTGTCCAGTGGAATATCTTTCTATTGCTTTTGAACTTGTATGTTCTTGTGGGGCTCTTGCTAAATTTGTCAGCATTGCTTTTACCCTTTTGTGAGAGTAAATTCTGAGTCAAAACAGGTTGGGCAGTAGGTAAAGAATGTAACAAATGAACCAAATGTATGTATTAATGGGATTTCTTTTGGTGCTTCTGACAGTAGGAAGGCTGGTTTTACAAATCACTACCAAATATTTCCTAGTACTCTTGATGTAATTTACGCGCTAATCTTTCATTTCAATAACTGTGTTCTAGCATATTATGCTAGACTTAAACCATCACCCGCTCTGTGGGAATCTTTTTCTCTTGTATGCTGGTTCACAGCCTGATAAACCCACAACGAGTTGTCTTGTAATTTGTGTGAAATAAGACCATGGTGTACTCTGTAAAGCTCTCCAAAATTACAGAACTTCATCTGTTTGGCTTCTAAAGGGAGGGGGGAAAAGTCATTCCTTCAGAGTAGGCTGTGATTGGGACAAAGGATTTCTTTTGTATTAGGCAAATGATAATTTCCTTTTCAACTGAAGTACATTGTGTTTTGTTCAAAGAAAGGCAGATTTCTGAATATTTAGGTTTTTCACTTTTAAATTCTAATATGTTCACATCCTCACCTGGCTTGTCAGTCATGTAGTAGAAGTGAGAAGAAACGTAACAACTGTTTACAACAATTCCTTTAGGAGCTGAAAAGCTAAGCTCTACTCGATACATGGCTTGTATCAGCTCTGTACTGGATACGTGGCTTGTCATGCTTGCTTTGTAACCTCTGTCATATTCTGGTCTCTGTGCTCCACCAAGGCTCATGTGATGGACTGGGTCTTGTGTGGGCTTACTGCACCAAAGCAGCTTTGTCTGTATGGGTAGCAGCCTCTCTCAGCGAAGGTAATAAAGCAGCTGGAGGTGCAGCAGGCATGGTAAGTGGGAAATGCTAAAACTCAGCAAATGTTGCAACAGGGTTGTTTTCATTGATGCCTGGTCATAGATAACAATATTCCTTTATAAGCAGGCATTTAAATAAAATGCAGAGCTCTTGATAATGGAGCTTGAGCTGGTATCAGGCCACAGTGTGCCTTCAGGCAACATCAGTTCAGTTAAGCAGACTCCAAGGGAGATGCTGTAATTCAGCATTTCTTTACTGCCTATAGAAACAAGTTTTGTATATAACATGGTATCAACCAGAGTGACACCAATGCAGGTTACTTTGTTACTGACTTACAATACAGCTTCAAGGTAAGCAGGATCTAAGGAGCCCATATAATAAGCTTTCATCAAATGCAATATGTGTCTCGGCACGTTTTAAACTGTCTTTGCTAGTCTTTGGAGTCTCCCTCTGTTGCTTGGGAAAAGTTACAGCACTAAGGCGTTTCCAAGAGGCAGATTATATAGGTGCTGTGCATGGATGGCACAGGTCAGATTTTCAAACTGAAATGAAATTGTGCGGTCTCTATTTCACAGGTTGGTGACTGTGGACACTAAAAATAACGTGAGGTGCCCTCCAGTTCTCACTCTTTGCGGTTGGGTGAAACATTTATCTTGGTGGTTTGTCTGTTTTCTGTTGATTCCTAAGGTTTGAATGGAATTTCAGTAGTCGTCATTTTCAGGTTTATATGGTAGCTGTTATCATAGCCTGGCAGGAGTAAGTTTATAAATTGAATTCTGAAGGGGAAAAAACTTCCTTTCAGAAAGAACGTTATGGACAATTCACCTGCCTAACAAAAGCAAGGTAACTTAGAGTGCAAGGCCTCTTAACTGTTGCAAGCATCTCTGGTCAGATGTTTGTGAGATTTGTATCATATTTGTTGCAAGCAAAGCTAAAGAACATGTACTGTGGAATTAGCAACTATAGCCTCTGTTTTTCTGCTGATGTTGGAATATTGCTCTTTTGAAATAGCTTGAATTTAATGTGACTGGATTACTGAATGGTAACATATTGTGGTTTTAAATGATCGTTAAATCTAGTCTGTCCCTCCCCTCCATACTTGCCTGTGCAGCCTTACTGTAAAAAAAACAAACCAAAAAACCCCCAAAAAAACAAACAAAAACCCCCCACAAAACAACAAACAAAACTGTTTTCTTTCCAACACTTAAACCAATGGAAGAAGAATCTCTCCTACCTTTTGCTTTGAGGATTTGGTGGAACAGGTGTGTGCCAGGAAACCCGTGGTTTATGGTTTTAGAACATGTGCTATAAAATGTTAGTGGAGAAGATTATACTATGATATGGGAAGCTGTCAAAGAGGACAGTCTTTGGTACAGAAGCATACTTCCTTAGACCTCTGGACTGGATCCATCAACGGTCTTTTTAGCAGGAGTGTTCAGGTTGTCCTCTTGGGAGCTTTACAGGGGAAGGGAGGCTTTAACTGAATACAAGACCACAAACTACTGGAAGAAAGCATCCTTGGTGGTAATCTTGGTTTCTTTCGCTTTTGGCGTTATGGCTTCCTGAGGAGATTGACAGGATGAACCATGGGGATTTTGTAACTGTACTTGCACTCACTCAAGCAAAATTGTTGCATGTATCCCATTTTATATCGCCCGGTCTCCAGCCTCTTTGCTTATCTTCTGTTTCTGTCATTCAGTGTGGACAGCTAATTCTAAAGTATCACTTGTGTAGTGGCTCTCAGGATCTCCCTGCTGGGCACTACAATCCGCAGACAAGAAATTATTATTAAAATATTATTGACATCAATTACTCTAAAATATATATATAGGAACATATATCTCAATCTTCTAATCTGGTTTTTCAGGTTTGTTGAGTTTATATTTGCCGCTAAATTAATAAGTCGATCAGTGTCCTGGAAATCAAGTTGCTAAATGCTTTGTCTTGGTCTGTCCTGCAGAAAGTTTGTGACAGGTCATCAAGAATGACTTATGACAGCCCAGTGCATCATAGCAATCCATAGCAGAGATGACTACTCAGAACTGGCATGATCGCTTCTAATGATTTTTTTAAAGATATTGTGTGGTGTTTTAGCAGCCTGTAACATGACATCATTTCTGATTAGATGCTGAAAGGGTTATTGTTCCTGCAACAAACTTTATGTAATTGTGACTAGAAATGCATTACTGCATCTCTTGTATACTTCACTCCATAGTTTTATTATTTTACCCACACAAGCAGCAATAAAAACTTAGAAGAAAGATTTATGAGTGAAATGGTCGAGCTCTTCATATAGCCATTACAAGGATTCAGTAACAGATTGAGCTGTCTCTTTCATTGTCTGCTGCAATTTGTCTTCTAATAATAGACTTATATCAATTACAATGTAAACTTGCAAGCTATATTTCTTTCTATTTTTTAACTTGTTTGGAAGTCGAGATTCCCATTTCTCTTGAGCCCAGTGAAAGGGAGGGAAGACTTATAGCAAAAAAGAAAAAGGGTAAAACACAGTTCCAAGAATAAAATCTGCTGCAGTGCTAGTTTCATTTTTATTCACTAGTCGTCCTAGTAATTTTTTTCAAGGCCTGCTAGCCACCTGAGCTGGACATGAGGTAAATTAATTTCATTTAGCTTGTTTAATTCAGTCCTGGGACTTGTGCTTGCACATGCAGCTAGATTCTACAAAGAAGGGTAACTGTATTTACTCCTGATATATATAATATTGCTCAATACAAAATGAGGGGTTAGTTTTGACCCTTAAACATTTTGCTATCAAAGCTCAAGTTATTGCTGATTTTCCCACATGCCTCCTGCTGGTTTTAAATACTTAAAGTAAAAGCAAGAGTGAGAACTCAGCAGGCTTTATAATGTCATGACAAACAAAATCCCAGCATTACAAAGGTTTTGCAAGAGGCTACCATAATTAGGCAAGAGCAAGTACAATTGAGCATCTCTGAAACAATGGGTGTTATCGGAAGACATGTAAAAGTGAGGAATGACCGGGGCAGACTTGTCTGGAAAGTCATCTTGCGATGACATGATGTTTGTCATCTTAGCTTAATCATTCGAAGAAAGCTGAACACAATATTCCAGTGTTTAACAGATTAAGTGTCAATATATTTAAATTTTACACTGTAATGTTTGCTGTAACGCAGGTGGAATTTTAAATTCTTCTATGCTGCCTATGTAGTTGCTAAAGATTGTGTGCTTAGGGAACATTTACTACATCTTGAGGCAGTGTGGTCTGCTGAATACAGTGCTTGCCTGATAGTTAAGAGCTTTGTTTTCTACCTGCCACTGACCTTGGATGTTAGTTCGGTAACTTTTAGCAAATTGTACCACTATGCCTCAATTTCTTTGTATATGAAATGTTGATAATGGTAACTCATTCCTTTGTAAAGTGCTTTGAGACCCAAGTAATTAAGAGTAAGATAATGGCATTGGAATGTGTATATAAAGGCAAAATGCACACTGCATGTGTAGCTAAAATGAAATGCTTATGAGACAGATATTCATCAGTTCATTGACTAGCTGTCAATCTCTCCTTAACTCTGGTCACACGCTATTAAGATATTGAACTATATAAAGATTCTAGTAAACAAAAATGTCAGTACCTCCTAGTCCAGATAGATCAGTTTGTTACAGAACTACTTAAAACAGAGGTGGTTTTTTTTAACCATTCACTAAAATGGCATGAACTCTGATATATCTTCTTGCAGCTAAAAATACTTTCTCATTCACTGTGGAAAAGAATTTTTCTCATTTTCCTCTAGAAAATATTTCTTCCTGCAAAGAGTTATTTGGTAAAGCCTCTGATTAATGTCTTCTCTGTAATTCTGGTCTCTTGTAGAGCTGCATATTTTCTTCTTCTTTAAGACTGAAGACCTAGACAAGGATTACAGGGCAGTATATATCCATGAAACAGTGCTGCAAATTTTTGTTCTTTGTAGGTCCTTAAAATAGCAAAAGGCAAGCTTAAAACTCCCATGGATCTGCTACCTGTAGAGATGTCTTTAGTTTTCATATATCTTTGTTTCCCAGTGGAACTAGATAATGTTTGAGTATTTGTAAGGGTAGATTAGTTCTTAATGTGCTTGCCCAGTGCTGCTGATAGCAAGGGCCCTCACTTTTGCCAGAGGTTTCTAGCATTTTGTTTTCATATTTTGGCTATGAATCCCATGCAGTTTTACCAAAGACAAAATTTTTAACATGAAAATTCTCCATTAGCCCATAGGGAGAGTGGAAGAGGATGGCACAACGATAATTTATGTTCAGATTGTTCTAGTTTAGGGCACATAGTCTCTTTAAGATTATAATTTCGGGTTTTTTCTGTTTTAGTACAGTCATTCTCATGCTCCAAATGACTGTCTCAGCAGTGAAATGCTAGTGCGCCAGTCATGGCAAGTGAAGCAGAGATGACTGATCAGGCTGCTCAGGATAGAAAGGTACCTATCCTCTGGTGAAAAGAAACCTTGTGATTATCCTCTACCCCTGGTGGGGACCTGTTTTTTTGTTCTTCCTCTGCTTTGTTTAAACTCCCAGGAAAAATGATCCATTAGTCCCCTACCTTTTTTCTCTGGCTACATACTCTTCTGTTTTTATGATTAAGAAACACTGGCTGACAGAAAATATGAAGATGTAGATGCTTTTGGTCCTTTACATGGCAGTAAAGGAGCAGCAGTGTTGTGTGAGCTTTTGACAGCTTGAGAGCATCCTGTTGGCTTGGTATGTGCTGAAGCACTTCAAAGTTGTGCAACCGCTTGTGCGTGCATTAGAGGCTGTGGTAATAAGCATCTTTTTTAGCACTTGCCAAAGTAATAACAGTGATGTTGTATTGACTATCCAAAAAAATTCAAAGTGGTGAATTTTGAAAACACCAGTGTGTTTTAAATAACGAACACAGCTAACAAGGTGTGTTGACACGTTTCATCTCAGAAATTGAGTAGACCATGGCACTTCCTTTCTGTTTGTCATGTGTGAGCCACACAGGAGAGACCAGCAGCATGAGGCAGTTTCATACGATGGTGCTTTGCTGCCTTGTCTTCTGTGGCAGGTTGTATATGGGGCTAACAACTAATGCCTGCTGTTGTGTTAAGGAAGTAGTCACTACTGAAATCTCAGCCAGTTTTAAAGCAGATTGTTTTAATTCAATGAAATGGCAGGCAGACTAGGTAGGTTTTAAACAACCTTAATATAAATTGGTCATGTAACAAATGCAAAAGCTCTTGATTTAGATGAAGTGATCAGAGAAATCCAGTGTTTATCTCTTTGCTCTAATTCTTTCAAACATTGAAGATTTCACAGTTCCTTTAAAACTGTTTCAAAGGCTGTTTCAGGTGATTTTTATTCATAGTGAAGATGCCCAATATGCATTTGAGAAATCCCCCTTATTTAACTTACTTTAGATGTTTTTGTATTTTAAGTACTATTTCAGTTGGTGTGACAGTTCTGCCCTTGCCAAAACAGCTAGGTGTGTTTTTGCATGGTATAGCAAGTTGTATGCTTTAACTCATGTAGAGTGGTCCTGTAGGCATGAAAGCCAACCCAAAGGGAGGTCTAGAAATCTGCTCAGTCTAAAATAAGGATGACCTTTTCAAACTTCCCCTCTCATTAACTAAAAATCAGTAATCAGTAATTTATTTCATATGAAGATACTGCTGTTATTACTGTGTTAATCCTCTTAGTCTGCATCTCTTCACCTTCCTTGATACTGTCTGTAGCACACAGGCATCAGTTGCGTTTGTACCAAATGCAGCCTTTATATTTCTCAATGTATCATCAGCCCCTGTCAGCTTGGAGTTGTCAGGGCTAAATTGGTGTCCTGCTGTCACTGCTATGTTCAATCTGATGTTACTTGTGCAATCTGCTTCTTGGTGACCTTGGAGGCTGCTGTCACATGCTGCCTGTTTCTGCCTCGGGTGGGAGCTGTGAAGCCTCACAAAATCTGCAAATCCAGTTTTGGCCCTTCCAGAAACAATATAAAAGCTTGACAGCACTTAAAGCTTCCTTGATGGTGCAGAAGTCCAGAGTCTAAAAGCACAGAGGCAACTAAGATAATGCTATTCAGGTCAAAAAGTAAAGGAAGGTATGAATGATGAAAGTATGCTGTCCTTGCACTTCAAAAACCATTTCAGATCTCATATCTGTTCAAAAAAATGGCTTGTGTAATTCTTCAAAAAGCAGAGAATGCTTGCATTGTTTGGGAGAATATTAGGACAGGACTCAACTGAAACAGTGAGACGGGGATATTTAACTCTGTCAAAGTAGTTTGAAAGTTCACAGGAACAATAGCGAAGCATAGGCACAAATCCATCTCTTCCGTTGGACTGCCACAAGAGCTTGACATTTAACTTGGTCATTTTTAGTCACCAGGAAGTAGCACTAGATATGTACAATTTATTTAAGCAAGTACTTTAGTATGCTTTCCTGTTTCTTCTGCTTGGAAATGGTGGATGATTTTTGTTTGGCTTTTTTTACTGCATTATTTTAATTCATGATTTGTGAGGAGCAAATTTGGATAAAAATTGAGTTTATAAAGGACTTTATATCAACGAAATGCTTTAGGCAATTTTATGTAGTTAATCAGAAGTCTTTGCAAGTGAAAATATGTCAACAGACCTTTGGTGTTTAAAATTAGTATATTAATCAGAGCAGTTATTTATAGTTAGTGAACTGAATTGTTTTTTTCTGTGCTGTCCTACACTACTTAGAACCAATCGATCTCATCTTGTCTTACTTGTAGGAAAAAGGGAAAAACACTGGTGTCTTGCTCTTTCAGTCCATAATTGGTTTATCAACTTAAATGAAATTTTAGCTGTGGTAAAGTCTTCTGATGTAACCTTTTAGCAGATTCTGGTCTCACTGTATAGCTGGAGACCTTCAGCACTTCAGTGATCTAATTGCCTTCAGAATCTGAGAAACAAATCTATGCTGGTTGATTCTGCCACCCCCCCCACCACCCCCTCAAGCCTTAATGTAGCATATAAATGTCACATTAGGTTTTAAAAAGTATTTATTTTTCCTTTTAAAATATTTATCTTAACTATTTTTAAAAAAAGTTATCTGTTTCTAAAGTACAATGCCAACCCTTACGTGTACGCCTATCAAAACAGTCATCTGCTGTCATTGAAGAATGCCTTCTGAGTTTGGTCTCATGGTAATATACCTTTCTCTAATCTGTCTCCTGTATTCTGCACTTTAGCAACTGATAGGTATCCTGACATTTGAAACAGATTGTGATTTGAATAATATATTATCGATATATATAGTCACAAATTAATAAAATGTAACATTGGACCTAAATATATAATGTCAGAGAGCTGGAGCTGATTAGAAACCCGTAAGAAAGAAGAGTTTAATATTCTTCTGTGCAGAGACTTGCAAAAGACAAATGTAGTGTACAAAGCACTGCAGAAGGTCCAAGCTATCTATAATCTCCCAAGAAAAAAGTTATGGTTAAGATAAAATGACATTATCTGTTCTAATGATGGATTACAGTTGATTCAGAGATTAATTCCAGATGAAAGCAAGATCCTATGGAGGATTCAAAAAACATGAAAGTGTGGCTTGCTCCACCCTTTCCGTTCTTTCTTCTTTGCCCTTCCCCCTGCATTCACTTCTTTCTTCACATACATCTAGTTTTTGCTAGTATCATCTGTAGGAACACCCTTCAGCACTGGTAAGATATGAACCTCTACAGATAAAAAGCCCTTTAAAGTAGCCACTAAAAAGCTAGGAGGAATAAAAGCTTTGTCACTTTAAAATGGGAATGGTGAAACACTGATGGAAAAATCATGGCTGGCTCTCTCCTAGATATGACAGGATATAACAATCAGCCCATCTTGCTGAAACGCTCTCGAGTGCCTGGGCTTCACAGCCATTAGTACAAAGCGACAGGTAGACAGACAGCACTAGTGAAATAGCAAACAAATATGTCAAAAGTAAATGAACCTAAGAATAACCACTTGAAAGCAAATTCACCCTTGTTGTCTTTGGTACAAAATGCTGTTTACTTTTTACTTCTTGCAAAAGGTAGAAGTACAAAAAAATCATGGAAAAAAACCTTGCTTTCTAGCTGCTAGCATTTATTTGATGTTGGTTCAGGAAATGTGGTACCAAACCATAGCAAAGATGAACCCTGTGCAGAGATGCTTGTAGGTACATTTCTCTTCCTACCGCTCCCCTCCCCCCGCCCCCCGCAACAAAAGGTGAGTAAGCAGACCTCGAGTCTCAAGAAACATCCGTCTTCTATTTCATGACTCCTGCTGGTTTCTATGTGACTGCGGGCAAATTTATTTGGGTGTTCAGCCTGCTTGCTTCAGTGCAGAGGTATCTGAGCTAGATCACAGGCAATCAGGTCAGTTAATACAGATGAGTTTAAATAGCCCATGGTGGCTAGACTTTTGCCAACACTCAGTTCATGCAGTGTTTATGTAGCTCTTAATGCAACGCCTCAGTTAAAGAAAGCATCTAGATAACCTAGGGTTTTAACTGATTTGGCAGAATATCGGGCAGATTTTTTTCTTTAAACCTTTTTATTGATGTGTTTTGGGAGGTTCGCAGAGTGAATTTTGAGATGGTTGCTATGTGTCTCATTCTCCTCTCAGCAGATAGCTCTCCCTTTTCTTTAACCTTCTTGCACTTGGAGTCAGATGGCAGGTGCTTCTGTCTTCCGTTGTGCTTTCTCACCCATCCTCAGAAGCGATTGGACTGTTGTGTGTTTCCAAAGAGATACCCATAATAAGAGAACACTTCACAAACAAAGCTCTGTTGACTGTTGCTTTCTACTTCAGTGCTGTTAGTCTAGCATGTTGTTGCTGATTGCTTTTGCTCCCATGAAATGTTCTTGAGGCATTGTCATTGCAATGTTTTTTGAAATAGAGACTTGTTGAGCACCGCTTCAAGGATTGACTGAGCCAAATTTAGGTAGCTAATTATTTTTGCTGACCTAAATGCTTTGTTGACACGCAGATAGGAACAGTTTTTGAATGTAAAAGAAAAAAGTATACCTCTAGAAGTGCATATATGCAGCTATTCAGTCAGGACTTTATCTCTAAGTCTGATTTAAGACATGGACAATGGCCTTTAAGAAATGATCTTAGCATCAAAGGCAGGCCTGTGGTTCCTTTCCTGGTTCTTTCCAGCCTTTGCCTGCAATTCTCTCGAGCCTGGATTTGCTTTATTCTAGAGGCTGTGTTTTAAGGCTTAAGAGTAGATCTGTTAATGTGTATCCTGTCATGCCTCCTTTCTATGGGGAAATTCCTTCCATCCTGTGCTACGTGTTTCCTTGGGAGGTCTCTCGGTGCTCGTAAGGAAACAGCTATTTGTTGTTAGCTATGATCCACCTAGAAATTTGTCTTCTCAGGTGTAATGACTGCCACAGAATTCTTCTTTATAAATACTATTTTACAGTCATTTAACAGCATTCTTCAGTGCTGATGTTTATTTCATCTAAAAGGGGCAAAAGAGTTAATTACATTGTCTAGAAATGGAGACAGAATCTTGCCCGCAACCATGAGGCATTACTGCTCACTTCAATATAACTGAACTCACAGTAGTGGCAGCTGGATTTAATTATAAGTTTGCAACCCTGTGGTTTCAGCAGCAGCTGCTGAAGAATGGATAATGCAAGTAGCCTTCGAAGCCATTCACATTAGAGATAAAACCTTGTCATTCATGGAGACAGCTGACTGAACAAGTATTAAAATGAACAAAGATTTCCCCAGGGAGGTTGCAGTATGAGGTTTGTTTTTTGTCTATTTGGCTCTTGCTCAGATATGTCAGGCATGCAGTATTTTATTCTGTGTTTCCACCCAAAAATAAGAGACTATTCACAAATAAAAGTCCTAGAGTATCTAATTGCCAAACACATTGAACAGCAACATATATGCATGTGTGTTTTGTGTTACAAATGACTTCTGTGATGCCAAGCAGTCTAAGATAAGCATCAGTTGCATGATTAACATGTGGCTAAATAAGTTAGAAAGGAAACAATACTACTTGGCTTTTGTTGTATTTCTATAGCAGTCTTATGAATTAAGCGCTATCCCTGCCTGAAACATGAGGGAGAAGGATGGGGGAAGGCTACTTATGTGCTTAAAGGCACTTTAAAGTTTCACTTTATTTTATTCAATGGTATGTCAGTAATAGACTACCACGACTGACCTGCTATGGAATAATATGTGGCTATTGAAATTCTGGTTTTGTTTTTTCGGTTGATATTTTTGACTTTTTATAGAATGTAAAAATTAAAATTCTAAAATGAATTTGGGTCTTGAAGCACTAAAACTATAAGCTCCAACCTCCACAGGCAATTTCAAATATTTTCCAAGTCAAATTGGAACAAAAGCTAGGTCTAAATGATGTGGAAATTCTAAGTTTGTTACAGAGTACATGCCTAGCTTCAAACATGACAGTATTGGTGCCATTCAGTATGACATGCCTTTTACACCTGAAAAAATTGTTTGCTGTTATGACTTATTTCTCCAGGAAGACAAATCTGCTTCTTCTGTGTCACTAGATTACTTGCATACCAATGTGTCTTCAGGAGAACACATTGTAAAGCAAATCTGTACTATTTTGTTTATGTGTACAGACCCTGTGGTGTCATCTGTAACACGAGGATTTGCCCTGGCATCTTGCTGAAAAATTTCCTTTCTAATGCTGTTGTTTCACTAGTAAGTTGCTATCTTACTCCCAGCAGTTTTGGTAGTATTTCAATGGTAATATGTGTGTGTAACCTAGAACATTCTTTATTATTCTCTGAAATTTGTTGTATAAGCTTAATCTTAGTATTACTTGTGGATAAGCATCAGTCTAGCAGTTAATTGTAGAAGCAAAAAACATCAGGGATTTATTTTATACAAATGTCAACACTTCAGTTGAGTGAAGCAAGTTTCAACTTCTCTTGCTTAAATTTCTCCTGCTCAGAAAGACTTTCTAGCATCTCTAAAATGATTGTAGCTGTATATGAACCCCAACAATTACTCTTGAACTGTGGAGCAGGTTTTCAGCTTTACTGAGTTCAGATGTTCCCTGGTGTCATTTTCCAGCATCGTTGGTCACAGTCACTTCCTAACATGACTTCCCATGCTCTGTTGAATTTTGAGGTGAGTAATCATTTGGAATACTGGAAATACTTTTCTGTTTTCTCTACCGTGAGACTTGCTGTTCTCTGAAAATAGGCCCTGGTTAAGGGATGTTTTTCTGGGTCTGTAAAAACCAGTGTAAGCTGGTCAAATTCCAGACCTGACTGTTTCAAAGCTCAGTCTCACATTGCATTTCTTAGGCCTGTTCTTTGGTGCTCCCCCCACCGCCCTTTTTTTCCCCTCAAAAATAATGAAGCACTGAATTACACTGCTTAAAGTGCAGCTTTTGTACATCTAGGCAGATACCTGTCATTTCTGCCTTGTCACCTCTCCTGTGAAGGAAGAGGCAGCTATGGGTGGATGGTTTTTGGAGGTGCTAGCCCTGTGATTCTTTGAAATTGTTTCATTTTTATTGAGGGTCATTGATCATTCTTCTTTTCCTTGTTCATTTTTTCCTGTCCTTGCTACTTTCCAAGCCTGAAGTTGTGACTTAAACTTTAGATCCAGTTACTTCAAAATTGTTTTCTGCTTCTTCAGGTACTTTCTAATAACCTATTCTATGTACAACCAAAGTTGAAAAAGCCAAATTTATTTTGTGGCCGCCTGGAATAAAAGTGTCTGCTCTTGGTTTTTAAGATGTTAGAGAGATTCTGATGGCGTGCATCATTTGTAAGGTACCAAAGTGAGGGAAATAGTGTGTATGCTATCCTTTTTTAAAGAAAACTTATTTCTAACTGTTTCCTTTTTTGTAAAATCTAATTGCTTTTGGTTCACTGAGAATTCACGGGCAATTGCTTTTCTTGCTATTACCTGTGCTGCAAGTAGAGCTTTTGTATTCAGGGTTGCTGACCTGAATCTGTTTTCTCTCACCGTAATCTCATACTGTTTTGGAGCTTGCAAAAGCTGACAGGAGTTAGGGGAGGCAATACTGATCTGTTGATGTGTCTTACATCATTTACTTCACATGTGAATACTAGAAATCCTGTTAGTATATAGCATAAAGGCTAACAGGGGGGAATAACCAATTCCAGTGGAGATTTTTAGGACTAGTCTTTCACTTGTCCATCCATCCCTTCTTCTTACACCCCTGCCCCAACCTGAAATGTACCTGCACGTAAAGTGTGCATTTTTTTTCCTTTCTCTTCTTTTTTTCTTCTCCCTAGCCTCTGTGTCCCAGTGTTGCATTTATGTTGTGTAAATAATGTAGGAAATGTAAGTGTAACTTGAGGTAGGGAAATGTCAGGCTCATTATGATGTTAAGCCTCTTGAATAATCTTCTCATTTTGGATCTTTATACCCTATAGAACATAGTCTTGAAAGTCTGTGTAATGCCTGGTTAACTGAATAGCCTTGTCTGCTCATTGTGGTACCAGTATAAACAAGGACTGTTTAAGTTATGTTTTCCAAGCTGGGGTCCGCAGTGTATCACTTCTGGATCTTTGCACAGTCAAAGAAGTTGAGAGTTCAATTCAGTCTTCTCTGACTTCTCTGCTTTGTGGTAAAAATCTGCTTTCATTGACTTGAAGGTGGTATTATTTTGAATGTATTTGGGAACTGAATTTGGAATTATTTTTGACCTTAGCATAGTAAAGCAACAATCTCCATTTGCAATAATCTTTCTTTAGTTTTATATGGCGTGTGAAGTAACAGGAAGGAGAATGTGCTAAAAGAGCAGAGAACAGATAGATGTTCATCAGAGAGCAAATTTAATAACTGTGAAATAAGTGCATATGTTAACAACGCTTGCTAAATTCTTTGCATGGAAGGCACATTCGTCTGTGGCATGACTGTACAATTTTACGTTGATCGCAGCAGAGTTGTACTACACATCTCTAGAGAATTTAGCCACCATTTGTTTCATATTCCACCTCTGTTCCAGCCAAATAAATTTGAGACAGAAGAAAATTGCACAACACATGGGGAAAAATGAAAAAAGAAAGTGTAGGTGTAGCTCTAAGTGTTGCTCTCGTCATCATCTTTGTATTTCAGATAGCTTTGTGTGACGATCCATTTATCATGGCAGTTGTTCATTATCCTGCCAGCCTCTTGGCATTATCATTTATTCTGACAAGTGCATAATAAAGCTGAAAGTTTTAGAGCTGATGAACTACTGTATATGTGAATATACTTTAGGATTTTTTGGGTTGTGCAACTAATTCAATTTCACTCAAAACATTTTCTTTTGATTTAATCTTATTCTGTAAGAAAATTGGATGGCAAATAAAATAATTCACCAACAACTGAAATGCCATCAATCCTGTGATGGAATATGGACAGCTTTTTGGGGTGAAGGATAAGGCTAACAAGTAATTTAGAAAAGTGTATGAAGGGTAACGTAACTCACTAGAACTTAAGAGAAAATTTTAGTTCTCCATCCATCCAGAACAGTTCAAACTGAGGTCTGGTCAGTACCTGACTTTTCTCTCATTTTCTTAAAAATCCTGTGTATTCTTAAATAAGCATTTGTAACGTAAGCATGCTGTCTATATAAAATAAATAAATAAATATATGTCTAACTTATGGTATGCTACGTGCATGCTTTTGTTGTAAGAGCCTAGCTGGGCAGTTAGGGAACTCCAGCACTTCTCAGAGTTCAGTTACTGCATCCCAGGAATGAGCCTTTCTGTGTGCTTTAGCCTTAAAATAAACAAGAAAGACTGTCTAAAGAATAAAAAACTTGAACCACCCCAAAATATTTGTGAAGTTTCAGATGTATCTAAATATTTAGAGAAGTAGGATGCACAGGTTGTAGTGACGGAGAACTCACGGGAGAGGAACTGTGTGAGGTTAAATGTGCTCCGACATGGCCTTGGTTAACTAGAAGTTCTTGAAACAGAGCTACTCTGTCAGTGTAAGTTTTCCTTATTAATTGATGTATTGCTCTCATGCCCTCTTTATGAATGTTCATTTACATAAGCTTTCAGAAATGCAAATTCAATGCCAGTATCTTTTTCTTTTATTTTTAATAGGCGTATCAAAGAATCAAGTGGAAAGTATGCATACGAACAGCACATTCAAATTTATAACCAGATGAAAATATACTACCAGTGCAGCACTGTGCTCTGGGATTCAGAAGTCGAATATGCTTGAAGTACGGTTCATCATAGTGAAGGTTATAGTCCAGTTACTGTTCACAAACATTCCTGGCTGACCTGCAGTGCAGGTCATTATGTCTGTACAGTTCACTGGATATAATGCCTTGAGTTTCATTTGCCCTTTATCCTGACACAGGTACTTAGTAAGTATCACCTGATTTATTTTATTGGGCTTGTTCCTTTCTGATATCAAATTTCCTGACTTAGTAGTTTTAAACAGGTCATATTTTTTTGCTCTGTTGGGAGGCCCATATTTCTGTCACTGTTTCAAAGGTTTTCTGTGCGGTCATTATCAACCTGATTCAGTGCTTGCAGGAAACCTGGTAGATTTTTAACTAGTAATGGTGAAGAATTCTTGCCTACATAGCATACGATCTTTAAAAATGTGCCAGTCTCTTCCTAATGACAGTATAATGTCTATAGCCAAATGAGTCGATGACTTGCGCTGCTTTGATGCACTAAGGCGTGAGGACAAAGGGTGGATTATTACACTTGTCCAGAAACCACATCAATGTGGCTCGTGTCTTGGATTGTATGCCTTCCTGGGGAAAAGAGAACAAATGCAGCCTCAGTGTATGAGAGCAGAGTAATTGGAGGTTGCTCCAGTGCTGTTGTGTTGGCATCCCAGTTGAGGGACAGTGGTCCTCCTTGCTCCAGAAAGAATCCAGCACCTCTTTGAAGTCCTTTTGCTGCCAATGCAATTCAGGATCATCTTTCATCCACTGCAATGTCTTTCCTGGCTTTCCTTCTGTGTTTAATTATGCAGGATGTTAGCATAAGCTATGAGGCTCAGTGGTAGGGGGCTTTATTGGATAGTCCCGAGGACATGGGCCAGAGTGTGTTGCAATCTCCTGTGGAACATATGTCTTCTGCATTGCATTTTATTGCACTGGAGTATAATTAAAGCTGGTACAGCATGTGTGAAGCATATAGTCTCCTTCCCAAGCCAGAAGCTGGGAGTTGCTGTGCCAGCAACTCAAATCTGCAAAGGCAAATGCTGAATGGTGTTGTGTCCTTTGGCCTGTTCCTCCACAAGTCTCTCCTTTTGCTATAAATATTGTCTTATTTTTGTATTCCTGTCACTCTGCTCTTTGGGGTTAATACATAAGTGCTTTGAAGGAGCCGAGAACTATATAGGCCTTACTATATATGTCTGTAGGCCTTAAAGAATCAACAGCCCTTGTTAAGGAAGCAGTGGCTTTGGAGTGTACCCACTGACAGAACTGCAGAATTGTTTTTTTTCTTTATGAGCACTTGCCCCATCTCTGCCTTTGCACAGTCTAGCAGAAGCTACTTGCGCTGCACTTGGGCTCTCATACCCTCAGAAGGCTTTGCGTGGCAGGTATTTAGCCATGCTTAAACTCTGCATCTACTGATCTGAACTCTACATCTACTCTACTCATGTAGAGTTTATTTTATTGTTCTATAGAAAATGAGGACTCTAACCTTTCAGCATATTATAGGTGAGAAAATCAGATCAAAGCCAATATGATTTTCTCACTGTTGCAATCTTTTAGATTGCAAAAATAGGTCTTGGTGATCGAAAGTACCATATGCACATGTTGTCATGAAGGGAAGTCTGACTGTTGCACATCTGACCTATGTCAAATGGAGGCAGCAAAGATACAATCCAAATGCAGTGTGGGAAGGATAAGTTGACAGCACTTTTCTGCAAGAGAACACACTTTATGCCGAGAATCCACAGCTAAGGGTAAGGAGGATCACTAGGGTGGTGGTGCACTTTGGTTTAGCTCCTGTGTTGTTTTCCACAGGATGATGGTGGATCATCTTACTAGTATCATGATTCATTCTTCTAGCTCCTCTGAAAATTAGGTACTAGGGGTAGGGTGAATGCTTTGATACTCATCTAGAGACCCCACAAGCAATGAATGGAAAGTCTATGTCTGGAAAAAGTGTCTTCATATGTTGGATAGATGCAGAGCCAGTAGTGCCTAATAGGAGAAAGATTTTCTTAAGAAGTTACTACTTTGTTCCATTTCTCTTACCTCTGGGTGTGTGGATTGTTATAGAAAGGCCCATGGTTGTGTGTAAGTAACTGAACTGTTAACAGTGTCGCTTGGATTAGTTACTAGGGGTGAGTCTCAGGCACTTCTGCAAGTTTAAGAGCTTTTTACTGTTTTTTTCCTGGCTCAGTTTCTTTCTGATTTAAAGGTTTTAATGGCTGTGACTAGTGTGCAGTATTTACTTTCCTTCATTAGGAATAATCTACTGCAGTATTTTCTTAAATAAACAGCAAATTTGAAACCAGTGAGGAAAATCAAACATGCCCCACAATGGACCCAGTGATGAATATCAGCCAAAAATGTTCTGAACCCATACATGCGGAGAAGGGCAATTTCTTGCCTTTCCTGTCTTATTACTGTCTGATGTTGCTTGATGCGCACAATAAGCCAGTTCGGTAGTTCTGGTCATTGTGTGTCTTTTTGCCTCTTCCTTCAGTATCCTGAATCAGGCTAATCCTCTCTTCTTCACTTTTTGTAATACTGCTTTTAAAACAATATAGACTGGTCTTCCTCAAAATTTCTTTTGGCCGTTTCTGCTGAACAGTCTATTCTTATTTTAGGTAAATGTGAAGGTTTTGACATGCAAAACATGCCATATTTTCCGCCGTTTCCTCAAATGGTGTAGTTGCACTTCTGGCCACCTCCTGGGGATAAAAGCAATGCCTAGACTAGCAGATGATCCAGAGTGACTCGGACACCTGTCCTACCTCTTACTACTGCTAGAAATGGCAGCAAGTAAAATGTAGATTCCTTATACAAGTACGGAGTAACAGGGTTTCTTGGAGGTTGGGAAGGAACAGAGTGAGCAATGGCATAGAGCTGCCGCTGAACTCTCTAAATGCTATTTGAGGATACTGGCTGTTCTAGCCAGGGACTCCCAAGTGTCCCATCTGTGCACCAGGGCACCCTTTCTACATCTTAGCCTCATTGCCCTCATTGGTACTCTGCTGAAGGTGGTGTTAGCTATTTTGTAGGGATCTTGCAACATTTCATGAAGAGGTAGCATAAAGGTCCCTGCATCTGGGCTTACAGGCAGAAATAAATATTACTGAAAAATAAATAAATGATTCAGCCTACAAACTGTACTTCTGAGCACAGACCAGTTAAAATGATTCCCTCAGACATCACAGTTTTTTAATGGGTCTTTCCTTGGCTTGTTTTACATCTGGAGGCAAGCAGCCCCCAGATTTTTCCTCATCTTACACATCTATGAACGATGTGTTATAAATATTTAATTTTTTTAATAACTGCAAGGCCTTTTGGAATCTTACATATTTTAATTTTATAAATAATTTTATCTGTATGAAGAAACACTCATTAAAAGCCTATTGTGTTCACAATGAAGGAAGTAAGATTCTGTGGTTTAGAAAACACTCCTTTCAAAATTCTCTTTATAGTACACTAAAACTGAAGAGGTCTATTGATTTAATGCACACAACAATATGGTGTTGTGCTATGTTATGTTTCTGTCTTAGTAGAAATGTATTATTGATTGTTTTCATTATGACCAGATGGTAATGACTAGCAAAGTCAGTCTACACAATTTGCCAATACAAAAAAAAAAACCTTTTGAGAACTTTCTTGCCATGTTGTTTGACTGTAGCATACTTGTAATGATCTCATTCTTTCTCATACTTAAGTAAATAATTGCCTTCACTGTCCTGAGAGTAGATCTAAGCTTAAATTGAAACTTATATAAATGTCAGTACTTTGTAACTTAATGTTACAGTTCATAGATGGCAAAAAAAGTGAATGTTGCAAATACTTGAAGAGGCTTTGACTGAAATTACCCTGACTTACACTCTATTCAGCCCTGCTGACTTTGAGGGAGGGATATGAGGCAGCAGAGGATTTGATGCATGGTTAACCTCAGTAAAATAGAGTATCTTCTTGATTCATAGACACTTGTGGCTCCTACTGAAATTGCTGGGAACTCTTCATGAGAAACAATGCAACTTCATATTAAGTTGTGTGAACCTGAAACAAACTGCCCCAGCAGAATCTGGGAGAGCAGGAGCAAAGTGGTAAAATACCATGTTGTATATGATGGATCTCTGATGGGGTCCCTCCTCAGTGTATGCACCTAAGCATGTTGTGAAGCTTCCATATAATTTTGGCAGTTGATGGGCTGTCACCATGGAGTAAATGAGAAATGATCACCTTCTACCAGAAGTGATGCTAGACTTGACAGGCAGAAGGCATAACTGAACTTTTCTGTCCAGTGACTCCAAGCTGGTGCTCCAGTCAGTATGGCAGAATAAAAGCACATGCTGGTTCAGGTGGAGACTAAAAAATAGTCAGATAAAGGGAATAGAGAAGTTTTGACTTAGGTTGATATCAGAGTTGAGTGATGTGGAATGGCAGTTCTGCAATTACGTGGATCTGGGACTATGAAGGCAGAGGGAATAGTCCTGGAGCCAGAGCAGAAAACTAGGAATAGGAGCCAGGAGAGTGGATGATTGTTTCATTTTTATTTTTATTATTTATAACATTATTTTTTTATAGACATTTTTTTCCTGACTGAAGCTGGAAGGTTAGCGGTTTCTGATACAAACTAAGGTTCTGGTCTTGGCAGTGAAATGCAGCTATGGTCATCTGTCTAGGATTTTGGCCGAACGGCTTGCTTAACTCTGCCCATCTGTCATCAGCATCCTTTATTCTGTGGCAGAGTGAAACTGGGAGTTTGACTTCAGAGATGCTTGTTATGCCTGGTGTGTCACTGTTCATGACAGATCTGATGTACTCGTGTAGCAATTAATGGTGGTGCAGACTTTCTTTTGGCACCATCATGTTTTGTGAGTTTTCATCAGCCTGTACTTAGTTTGAAGTGAACAAAATACTGAATATTAGAGATGGAGAGGGCTGAGACTGCAGATGCCTCTGCAAATAGCATGAAAGAAGATGTGGCATAGTGTAGGGCTGGCCAGGCGATGATATTCCTGTCCTGTGATTGTTTTCAAGATCAGAGTTGTTTTGTTTTGATCTTGCTCTAATTCAGAACAGAGCACCAAAATTCAAGTGTTTATGGACCCAAGGATCTCCATTATTCTGCTTCAGGTAGAGTGCGCTTACAACTTTAGAAGACACCTGCTCTGGCAGGTGCTGAATGAATCTGAAATGATCTTTGAAGCTTCCATTATTCTCATCAATAAAATGAAGAGCCGGTCAGTCACACAGTGTGATGTGTCCCTGGCTCTGCACAAGCCTTGCAGCCTGGCTGTTTCGGGGCCCTGGCCAGCATGGCTTCTAGACACAGGGGACATCTGTCTCCCAGGAGTGTCCCAGTTCTGTGACTGAAGGAAAATCCTGTGATTTCTGGGTCCATAACCCCTCCAGATGGGCTCTTATGGGTTGTTGCAGACCAGGGATCTCTAGCAGCCATCTGTATGAGGGCTGAGCAGCTCTTCACTAGCATATGACTCTTCCGTGTTTCATCAGAATTTGATTTCAACTCATGTGTTTTCTGTAAGACACTTATTTCAGTGAATGATCTAAAAACAAACAGGCTTGTTTTTCTTGGAAAAATCTCAATAGCCTTTATTGTATATTTAATTCTGATGTTTCTGGAAGATTCGATTGGCATGTTCCACTGTAGTGGGCCTCTTCTTATAGATAGTCAACAGAATGGACTTGGCACAGCACTAAAACCTCTTCTGCTGAGAATATAACTACTTTTTAAAGGTAAAACTAGCAAAATAAAACACAAATTAAACTACTTTGTCTCAGAATGGAATTGAATGTACGTATTTAGGTTAAAGTAAGAAATGTTTTTAAGCAAGATATAGTATTCAGTATTTATT
Organism: Falco peregrinus; assembly: GCF_023634155.1. NCBI lineage: Eukaryota > Metazoa > Chordata > Aves > Falconiformes > Falconidae > Falco > Falco peregrinus. Next base: position 24,926,215 of record NC_073732.1, on the reverse strand, counting down.
CACGCAAAGTTAGTAAAACAAAGATAATTTTTATCTTCATCAAATAAAAGAAAACACAATGCTGATCTCACTTAAGCCTATATAAACAATTACTCTGAATTAATTTTGGGTTTCTGTTTATTCTGCAACGTGATTGTCAGACAGCTGTTTATATGCAATTGGAGCTTTATAGCCTAATTCTGCTGCTGTTGATGTGAATGTCAAACTTAGCATCCTGCAGTGGAAGGAGAACTGGACCCTTAGCTTGCACATTAAGAGTGAGAATACATACGCAAGTTCTTTATTTATAAGAATAAATTGTTACAGGAAACCTTCCTGTCTAGGTTTTCAGTATCTAGAATGTGTTTTCCATACTCAAACTGTAATGAGTAACAAGTTGAAACTTGCATTACCTTCACTAGTTTTACTGAGTATTACAGCATATTTCCAAACTCTTTTATAGGCATAATATTTCAGGACATTGCTTATTGTAGTCTTTAAACTGAAAACTGGCCTTCTAGACTCGAGCTGTCCCAAGTCCAGTTTGGCAGCTGTTCCACTGTAGACTTGTATGCTTCTCATTTTAAATCTTGTTGATCAAGTTATTCCATATTGCATTACAGATTTCTTATATAAATAACTTTAAATCTCAATGGGACTGAAACAACAGTTGTGGCGGCCAATTCTGGCCTGTGATTTTTCTGATCTTCTTATGCCTTTGCTGGCAGTGAATGTGTATATAGGTCCTGACACAGCTACTGCGCTCTTTTGGCTGCTTTTTTTTTTTTTTTGTCTTTTCCATTATTAACAATATCAAAGGATCGCTTGGTCACCTCAGCCTAGGTCTGAATACCCTATTTGCTTGCCATTTTTGGTCTTTCAGCCTAGAAGGCCTGGATCATCTAGGCTTTAGAAAAGACTTAAAGTAGACTTTTAATGTAAGAAAAGATTCCTTGAAGCTTGGATTTGCTTATTTTATTCCCTTTGCCATTATTATATGTCACAACTGAAATACCCGATAATAATAGTTTCAAACTGTCATTATTTAGATAGATTTTCCCAAATACTACTTAATTCCTTCTGTTTCCCTGCTGTTGGTAGGGGTGGAAAGGATAGATTTTACATGTTGTCTAGTCACTTTACTATTTGCATAATAACCAAAAGAATTTACTGAAAATCAATTCCTGCCATACAATAACTTAAGATACAAATATCTTTAAAAAGTCTGTACCTTTTAATTAGCAATGCTACATGTTCTCTGCAAGAATATTGACATCCTCTGTGGAAGAAATGTCTTCTTTAATGCTGCCTTTGGGCGTGTGGGGAAATGGGTTGCAAGATGCTCTTACCTTTTCTGAGGGCGCACACACATGTGCAGAAAGGTTGTGATGCATGCCATTGAACTGAGTGATTCACTGATGGCTATGTGGCTTTTAAAGTATATTAGAGAATATTCCCTTCTTTAAATAACTCTTTGGTTTCAATAATGGAACAAAGAATGAGATGCTTTTAGATGCTGTGAGAAATTCCTAACAGCTTCTTGATTATTTTTGTCTTTCCCCAGCCACCTGTGTTACAAGGTAGTAATTCTGTAAGTTTTATTCCAGTTTTTAGGCTTGCCTAAGATACTTCATAAAGTCAGTATTGTTTGGTCATGAATATGCAGTGTATAGAAATTGTCTCTCGGTGCATATGTAATGGAGTGGTGTGTGTGTGTGTGTCCATGTATATGTACACATAATACGTATACGAAGGGTAATATTGTAAAGGGTGAGAAAGTTAATTTTGTAAATCTGCACAATATTTTAATGAATACCTTAAAGCTAAGCAAATGGTGTTTCTTTGCTTTATGTAGGGAGCTTTGTTTACATATATGTACAAATAAACTCAGTTTGCTATTACTGAATAGTCCCTGTGCATCCTGTATACAAAGAAATATCCTGTATAAAAAGAAATTCTTTAAAACTAGCCTCTTCCCAGCTGAACTTCTGACAAATGCTTACAAAAAGAGAAGAACCTTTCCAAGACAATCTTTTTTCAGAGGATCTGTTTCACAGCTGAGAGTCCTTTAGGACTAATGCTTCAGCACTAGCCTGGATATTGAAATCTAGGCACCATTAGCTGGAGTGTCCCAATTACTTTAATTGACACAGACATATCTGAGGAGAGAGGCTGTTTCCAAGGTTACCAGGATTTGAATTACAGCACCACTTTTTAAAAAAGAAAAGAAAAAGGAAAAAAAGAAGCTACCCCTCCCTTTAAACTCCAGTCCTATTAGAAGTCAAAGAAATTTTAGTAAGAGTGGAGTAAGCTCTTTGCAACACTAGTAAATATGGTCCTAAGCAAAATTATCCAATGTCTTATATAATGCTGTGGCCACTTATATTTGCTTTTGATTTATTTGCAGAGTACTAGTGTTATGACTAAATGATCTTAAAGGATTGGTTTCTGGATCATGCCTACAGCCACTGGGGAATATTGTGAAAAACTTTCTTCAGTGTTAGATTCATGTGCATGTCTGGCACTGAAAAAAAATAAATCTTCTCTCATCGCCCATTTTCTGGAGAAATGTGTGTTACAGTGAATAGAAATTAGAGTTGAGCCTTCAGCTCTCTTCTATATTAATGTTTAAATGTTCATCTTATAATAAGTTGGCATAATTCTAGAAATACAGTGTCTTCCAAACACTTTAATAATTCTTCAAAATAATTTCTGTGCTGTGATGCAACTCTTAGTTCCACTGCTGCATTCCAACATCTGTTTCACTTTAGTGGGAATTTCAAATACTTATCCTCAATGTTGTGTGTGAAGTTTTTAGAACATGGTTTTATCCAGTTTTCCAGGGAAAAGTACTGGAAATGGCAGCAGAGTGGGTGCAGGTTTTGAGGCTGTCCTGGATTACAAGAGGAGGTACAGGAAAGGTTAATGCTTCAGACTGTTCTGTTTCAATTGTCCTGCCCCACTGCTGCCAACTTTATTGTGCATGCTGCACTGTAATACAAAGAGTAGGAGTTTGCTGTGACATCTTGAGCTCCTGTCTGTCATGTTGGTGGCTTTCTTTTCTCCTTAACTTAGTAACATATTTGAGTCATCCGGCCCTTTGCCCCTTCCTCAGGCTCACTGGCAGTCACGGAGACCTTAAGCACCTGGCAATGAAGGCTGCAAAGGAAGAGAAAAAAATATCGGAAGGATGGAGAATGCAGCAGAGGCAGGGGAGTATATGTAGAAGACACATTAATCTCTGTCCTTTGGCAGTCAGTTTTGCATTTAGTTTTGGGATGATCGCTGTGGGAATTGACTCGGTCAGTGCTGGAACTGAACACTTGCTGTTGTCTCCCCTTGTGTTGTCTTGTAGACTGAGTTGTGCTCAAAAGTTCAGAGGATCATCTTGTCCTTAATTCTGTGGGTTTTGTAACAGCCTAATGAAGAAAGGCTTTCTGCCTGTAAGTTCAGCCAATTAAATTTCTGTAAACTTTTCTGCTAATTTTTCCTCTATTTCCATTACTGTAAGTCAGAAGCAACTGTACTGGTCCCAGTCTGTGGATTCACTTCATGTAATTGAAACTGGAGAGTTTGAAAACCACTCAGCAAGAGGTTTTGTGGCAGAAATTGCTTTAAAAGGAGCTTTTTCTCCTGCTGTGGAGGTACTATGTCAAGTACCTAGCCTGTAGGTTGTGGAACAAGGAAAATTACCCATTTAATTTATACCTCGGTATGTGCCGTAGATGTGATACCTCTCACTAATTCAGCGTACTGGTTGACCAGATCCAGTACCATTTTGCCTAGTGCATTCCCAAAGTCCCCGATTGTCTGGAGCATAAAGCCGCAAATGGCAGTGAAAGCCTTGTTACTGGTTCAAACCTATTGATAAGAGTCTGAGGTAAAATGAAATTCCGTGAGATCTCCAGAGCAATTATATAGCTGCGATGAGTTTAAATAAAGTTCACTAAAACACACTGGACTCGCAGCCTCTTATGATCATCAGTCATCTGTGTGGCTGAGAGCGTAATTATTATGGGCATGCTGTCAAGACTCTGTAAGACTCTAGTGAGGAATAGTTTGCAAGACTGGTTCATCATAAATTTTGTCATGTAAGAGTGAAAGCCATTTTTTCTTATTGGACAAAACTGAAATATACATGGATCTTATCCAGTGGATATCTTCTTTTAAAGCCTTTCTGGATTATATCTGCTTTATTAAACTATAACCATTAAAGAAAATAAAAAGTTGTTCTTGGAGCCTGAGGTCTTTTCATTAGAGAATTGGAGAATGCCACAATAGGTAGGAAGAGCTTGTGATGAATTTCCTTTCTAGTCCGTGGTTCAGGTGTTTACAACAGGAAATGATTTATGAGATTAATCTAGATTTCAGACTATGTTTGGCAAGAAGAGGCAAGAACACCCTCTGAATAGCATAATCAAACTAAGGCATTTAATTTTTTAATATGTTCCTTCAGTAAGTGAAGCCTGCCAGTTCTAGGCATATGTGCCATTACAGATTTAATCATATAGATGATGCATTCACAGAAATGATACACACCTCATGTATTTGGAATTACTGAGTGTTCTTTATACCACTTCTGTGAAAAATAGCCTTTTCTATAATCTTTTAGAGCTCTGAATAGAGGATTGCATTCCATTCCATAGTGCTGAGCTGGAGTTTTTAGGCACTGTGACGTATACCAGGAGACTTGTGTTAAGGACTGAACAAACACTGAGCAAATGGATAGTCCATGCAGAGAAGGTTTAGAAAGAGAAAAGATTCATATGCTAAGAGCATTTACTGAATATATTTGTTTCTTAATTTTAAAATTCAGTCACCTCTTTCTTTCTATACAGAAATGAGCACTTTGGATAGATGAATTGTGAATAAGACCAATGCCTTTAATTGCATAGGTACACAGTGTTCTTCCAGTACACTTATGCTGGGACCAGTTCCCCTGTATGTATATTGGGCTGGGACCCAGTGTAAGCTATACCAGCAAGGAAGTGTTTCTGAATGTGTCTAAAAGGGTGTTGGAAGCAAAATGACTATGGCAGCATAGCCCTCCTGTACATATTCACATAGTATAAAGGTCAAGAAAGTGCAGAAACGCTTTGTAGTGGTCTAGTTAAAGGCTGGCAGAAATCCTATCTGTGAAGATATCACAAGCATAATGCATGTAGTCATAACTTAAATTATTAAGAGGCTGAAGTACAAAAAGCTTGAGTACAGTTACAGCTAGGTTGTTGGGTTTTTTTTCCCAAAGAGTACTAGTAAAAACCTTATTGCAAAAAAACTCCACCCTTATAAATTCTGAACAAAGTGCTTTGTTTGTTTTTGACACTGTTTACCTAAAAGTTACCTGTTCTAGTAAATGTGGTTGTGTAACATACAAACGCATGTGTATGCTTCACAGACATGCTGTAGGAGTTGCTTATCAAATCCATTGAGACTGTTTAGTCATCCCGTGAGACATTTACCCATACCAACCCATGATTTCCTAGTTCCAGTTTAACAAAAATAATGTTGGGCATATGGAGTGAGATTACAAACTTTTGTTTTATTCCAAGCTACAGAAAAATTGCTTTAACACAGTTCATCATTTATCTCCTAATTTACATTCAACTGCTGTTCTGGGACTTGCCAAGTTCAAAGATTTTTCATTTTACTATTACTCTGCTGGCTTAAAAAAAGTAAAAATGAAAAAAAAGAAAAAGATGTAGTAGCTGGTTGCACTTTATAACTGTCTGGGGGTGAAGTCATGGCTCCCTTAAAATTGATGGAAAAACTCTCATTGACTGTAGCGAAACTTAGTTTTCCTTTTGAAATCTGTTTTTAATTATAAAAACAAACCTTTCTCTCTCTTTTTTTTTTCTTTGCCTTCTCCCTCCTTGCTTGTTGACTTTTCATCCTTGCTCACTTGCATTGTGTTCAAATGCTCTTACTTGTATGTTATAACAACAAGAAGAAACTTTATTTCTTTTGCCTGATCAACTTTCTGTACTAATTCTTGTGCCTTTTGAAGAAAAGAAATAGTCCAATATTTTTTTTTTTTTTTTTATGCTGAGAACAAATAGAACATGATGGAAAGGTCTGAAAGAAATATACTTTTGTTATCTATTAATCTCTGGAGTTGTTGCTGAAAGCCAAAGGAGCTATGTTCCTGACTAAAGGTATTAGAACGTACTAAGTCTTTAAGGTCTCACCCTAGATGTCTCACTGAGTACTCAATTGTCCTACTGAAGTTAAAAATGAATTTAGCATATGCTGTAACTTCTTAAGTAGTTAGTAGAGCTAAAGCCTTTTTTTTTTTTTTTATATAACTACAGTGTTCTGCTTCCCCAGCTAAATCTTTTTTATGTCGTCTTTGAAAAACTGATTCTACTTATAATGGCCACCAGGTATTTGAAGAAACCAGATAGCAATGTTTCCTAAATGTGTACACAGTAAATAAAGCACAGTAGTTGCTTTAGTGAGCTTTGTTCTGTTGTAAAGCCCTGGTTTTGTAATGCCTTTGTAAAGAGGGAATTGGATGTACAAGTTACTCCGTTGTTAGGTAACCTCAGCAACCAGTTCCTGTGAAAGTGTACATGAAAGAGACTCGTGTCTCTAGACATTGCCTTGCTGCAATTGTGTTTCTATAACAACTTGAGGAATCATTAATAAATTTGAAACATAGCTTCTCCCCCTAAGCATTTCTTGCAGAATGGGGGTTTGTACCAGATTTCAAAGAAAAGCATCATGTTTACAATTTATGTCCTGAGTAAAATAATTTACTTTTTCAAGCAAAATTGAGCCAATGCATTGTATTAAAAAAATCACCACTGATGGCTCTAAAAGTTGTCTAGTGGTTAGCTTGCTTAAACAAATAATTATTTCTAACATTCTTCAACTATTAACTCCTTTAAAACATGAAAACATTTGTCTGTTGAACTGTTCTTGTAAAGTTTCCTCTTCCTATGTTAGTTTTCTCTTCTCTTATATCTGGAGATTTGAAAATAGCTGAAGATATTTCATGTTTTATACCCACTTATTTTTATTTTTAGGTTTTTACTGCTCACATCTTAGAATGAAGTTTCAAAGGTTGCTTCTGAGAAAATTCATTAATGATGCTTTTTTGAGATATGTATTTTATGTGGGGTTATAAAAAGCCTCTTCTCATCTCATTTCTTAATACCAGTTTGTTCTTGGGGTTGTCAGTTGATTTTGTCTGTTCCTCAGTTTCTGAAGTAACTGAGCTTTTCTTGTAAAGAGATGTTTGACAACTGTTACATAGCTAGCCAGAATGAGAAAGAGTAGTCCATGGATAGATTTTTAGAAACTCTAGTAACCTTGTGCTTCATATACTTACGTTCTTATGGTTCTTCAGAGGTTGTACCTTTGTGGCTGCCACCCTTTGAAAAAACCTAAAATTAAAAAAAAATAAAAATCTAGAGAACAGTTATATGCATATTAGCATTTGTTGCATTGCATCTGTAAGTTCCCCAAAATTTTAGGACAAATAAATACCATTAAGCTAAATGCTCAAAGAATTTATGTATATTGCAACACCTTCCTGTTAGTGTTTTGAATTGATAATGCTACATCTGTTCACTGGTTATCATCTACAAAAGAACATGATTTAGAGCTGTGATAAATATCGGCCAGTACTCTACTAACCTGGCTTTCAATTGAGATTATTCTTCCAATTTAATCTTTAGAGGTAGCAGATTTCATTGCAGATACATAATCTTCCCCAATAATGGCAAAATTTCCTTGGTGAAAATGGAATGTTCTGAAGATTGTAATTATGGCAGAGGTTTGATCAATATGTACTTCCTTAAAGAGATACTATAGCTCTCTTGTTGGAGAGCTAGTGAAATGATTTACCTTCTGTAGGACTGCTGTGTTGAAATGCATCAAGCACAGCATCACAAAACCAGATAAGACAGTTAATCTAGAAGTCCATTGTAGAATAACAGATGTTATTATTATGGCCTATGTAGAACAGTCCAGTGTGTTCCTTGAGAGCAGCTTAGATGATTCACATAGTCTTATTTCCATTACTGCTGTCGGTGATGAGTAATGGTGTGCTGTCCAGAACACAGGATTTTTACAACTCCTCCTCTTTGTGAAAATCTGTTCCTCCGTGCTAGCTATATCTGCTGTTATTTAAATGTATCAAATATACACTTTCAGAGGAAAAAAATATACAGGCATTGCTAAGTGAAGTTGAGAGGAACTCTGTTAATTCTTCTGTTACATTCACTCAGGCTCGTTACCGAAATCATCTTGGGATGCAGAGCCCAAATCAATCTACTTGCATCTCTGTTGCTCTTGAATATAAAATGCCATCTTGGAGCTGTCTCTTGTTTGCTGTATAATTTTCAACCATTGACTCTGTTCTGTGATGCCCTCAGGAGGCTATTAAGAAGGTAACTCATTGTGGGAATCTGAAGTGTAGCGATAATAGTTTGCCATAAACTGTAAAATGGAAGAATTTTATAGATTGTTAAAGCTCACTTTAACATTCTTTATTTCATCTTCTGCTTTGGATTAATGCAAAGACCATTGCAGACAAAGGAGGGATGACTGCTGCTGGATTCATGAACTTTGGATCAGGGTGTATAGGAGTCGATGATTAGAAGCAGATGGTTCCTATTGGGCAAACAGGTTTTGGGAAATCGAATTAGTATGTATTTTTACTCATATTTTTGCAAATAGTAAGAGCACCGGTTATGATTTCAAGGTCTCTAGTGTGCTTTTACCAGATGCTACCAGTGCAAAATTCTTACTTTTTCTGGCGGTAAGCTTAATGCACACTACCTGTCCAGCTCACACTGCGTACTCGTAGTTAGTAACTTCAGAAGACTAGAAAATACTGGTAAGCGTAATAAAACCATGTTAGCATAAGCAAGTACACTATCCCTCAGAGCATGATGTTGGAGAAGGTTGAGATGGTTCACTGGAAAATGCAATACTTGATATATGTAGTAGTGCTAAACCAGAACATTTGGATAGAGGCCAGAAGGAGGAAGGAGTGTGTTTCTGGTGATTTGAGGCAAGACTGACAAAAATACTGGGGTCATCTACCAATATTGAAATTACAGATGCAATGTGGGAGATTTGTGTCTGTTAAACTTGCAGGGATAAGAAATATTTTACTTTTTTGGCAGTATTTCACTTGGACATTTTTACTGTGGAGTTTAGTTATGGATGAGGTCCTGAGGGTGGTAAAAATGCAAAGAAGCTTTGCTTATTCCCACCCAAGAATTCCACCTTAAAAATGTAAAAGACCATAGACACTAACAGTCAACGAGGTAGAACACAAACGAGAATTTAAACTATTTATTGTTTTAGGTTGTGGTTTGGTCATATCTATGGCTTAATTGTTGAGCTTCTTAGTAACAAAGTAAGTTGTCAGAAGGATTTTTGAAGGTGGGCAATGATTTAGTTTTGTTCAGGGAGGATTGTGTCCCTGCTTGGTCCTGCAAGGTGAGGGACAGCATAAGACTATATGCAGGGAGAATTGTTTGCTTTTATTTTTATCATATGGTTAATGAAGTCTGACATCTTGATTGATGGGACAGAGCTATTGGGGACCTTGGAAGTAAGGTAAGGCAAGAAAATATATGTCTGATATCACAGAGAAGGAGGTAGTAGAAGAAACAGCACCGAGATTTGGCTGCAAATACCGCTTACCTGGATGGGTGGTTTCACAAGTCTGTACAGATATGAGCAAGGGAAATTGCAACACTGAGGCTAAAAAAAAAAAAGACGATAAAATCTTTTTTACAGAACTCAACATGTAAAAACCAGTGCCTCAAAAACAAGTTAAGTTATCCAGATGAATACTTTGTTATTGAAGCTGGTAGGCAGACCAGATCTGGCAGTCAGGATCTGCAGGCAGACCCAGATGATGTGCAGATTAGCAGGTTGCCTGACAGGATGGTGATGTCTTACCCGGTAGATGAGAAAAGATGTGGCAGGAACTTCTTTTCACTCCAGATATCACCCAGACAGAAAACATGGCAACTCTGTTCTCCCCACTGCAATTAATCCTTAGAGGAGTTGCAGGCAACCTTGTTAAAACATCACAACAATATGTTAATTAGCTCGTTCATTCAAAAGTACATACCTAGAAGTCCAATGAAAGAATTGGACTGGAATAACTGGAGTTCCAGTTTCTGTGGAAAAGCAGACTTAAAATCTTAAATCTAAGTAAAAGCAAGCAGTAAGCTAGCTCCTGTTTTGAGCAAACCCATTTGAGAATTAGAAAAACCACAGATGAAGCTAGCGATAAACCTAAATCTCAAGCAATTCATTTAACTGGAAAAGCTACCCCAGGGACTTGGATGGGTCTTAATCTAGAGTTTTCTTCACTGTCAAGTGTTTGCTCCCTCTTGTTATCTGCAGCAGGGGCTGTCCTTGCATTTTATTTCACTTTAATTTTATTTTTTTACTTGCTAACGATTTTTTGATCTTAATTTGTCTCACCTTGTCAATTTGAGAAAATTAATCAAATGTCCGACTGTCATCAGAACTATTAATTTTTTCTGCTTCATCATTTAATTTTTTGTATCTTCTTTACTAAAGCTGAAATATACTTAGGTACAGACCTGTGCAGCTGACACATTTCCCCTCCATAAGGTTTCTCTATTTTGGAAGTCCACTGAGACTTTCAAATAAATTGAATTGACCTGTGCAGATCACTGTGTATTTGTCTCTTGCCTGACCCTCCTCTCATATGGCAAGCATACAGATTTGAATGAATATGATTATACAGGAAAGCAGATTCACTGTTTATAATTGCTTTCAATTGCTATTGCTTGGCACTGGAAAGTGCCAATACATTTTTTTTTTTTCAGAAATGTTTTTTTCTACAGGAACTTTTGTTTGAGATGATGATCTCAGTTGTTTAGTCCAATGACTGTGCCATGACCAGTTACTAGATATTAACTGGTAGTTAATTGCAAGCTTTGGTTGTTTGCCTAACACTTCAGTTATTCAGAAACAAATGTACCTTTTTTCAGCTGAGTGTGATTCTGGCTTGGGTGAAATTAGTAGCTCAGTGTTTTGTTATTCTGCCCTGTGATCATCAACCCTGAAAAGCAGCTTTCCCTTTCATGTGCTATCTGTAGGAAATTTGTCTTTGTCAGCAGTGTTCCCTTATTCTGCGTACCCAAGGATATGTCTCTGTTTTATCAGGTGCTTCAGAATTATTCTGTATTGTGTGGGAAGTCTCAGAGGAGGAATTTGTCCAGCCACTTGGGTCAGGGATCTCTTCCCTGTGCACTGTTTTCAATCTACCTATTGCAATATTATGCACACACTTGCAAACTGGAAGCTGTAACATACGTAAATAAAAGGGATGTTTATTAATATATGTTGCCTGTGCAAGCTATAAATAACAAACAACAATAATGATGCAGTGTCTGATCCACATCTACCAATAAAATAGTTGGTGGTTTTTTTTTTCTTATGTTGTTGGTAGTGTCTCCCACCCACCCACCCCCCTTAAAAAAAAAAAAGTTCTGGATGGCATCTCACTAAAAAAGCATGTCTTAATTTTAAAATTTGTGTGTCCTATCTTCCTTGGATTTGAATTGCTAGTTAAATCCCTGTAATTTTTTTTTCTCTGTCACTCCTGATAATGCTACTTTTGGAGTTGTTGTATACGAAACTTAGGAGGTGGTGATTTTAATGAAAAAAAATTATTTGCTGTAATAAGATACAGTTCTGTTCTTTTTCTGTGTAGAGAACACTGAATTATTTTCCCTTTCAAGCAGCCTACTATAAAGTGAAAGAAAATGTTAAGTACTTCAGATAGCTAGAGCAAAACTAAAGGTTGAATAGAAACCTCTGCCTTGCTGCTGCTGCTCGCACTGACAGCGGTTCTGATATTCTGTGTGGCAGTTTGTTTACCGGATGGAAATGTTTCATTCACCACTGTCTTTTTTTATTTGTCACAAAGAACAGAATTGGACTTAATCAGTTTTAATTGTCGTTAGTAGAACTAATACAAGGAGAGTCAAACAGTGGTGCTGAGAAGGCTAGTAATTTTAACACGTAGTTTTTAGAGAAAAATGAACTTATATATGTGAAAATTGAACTTTTTCTCACCTTATCTTAATGTTTAATCGGAGACCTTGCAACTCCCATTTTCCCTGTCTGGCGCTTACGGTTTTGATATGACAACTCATACCATTCTCTAAACTCGAAAGCTCAAGAGAATGCCTGTAATCACATACTAATGATACAGTTTTTCTGATTAAATTCACTTACATCATTCCTAAAAGAAGCAATAAGTTTAAATTGCTAAACCTGCCCAGTTTCTCTCTATTGCAGTGTCATCTTTATGCTGCTGATAGAGGAAAAGTGGGAGCTGTGGTTTTCTTTAACATAAAATTAGTATTTAGGAAAACAGAGGTGCAACTAGTTTTCATATCCTCTGCAGGAGAGAGGCATAGTACTTTATTGAAATGACGGTTACAAGGTGCAAAGATTGAAGACTTATCTAGTCTGGTGCTGAATGTACTATGTTAATTTTGACTGTGCAGGTTTTTGTTCTCTAAATGTTGGCTTGAGTTTTTAAGCATTTGAGCGAGGAAGATGCTTACAAGGCTCTTACTACCATCTTTAAGAGTGCATCCTTTGAATTACCAACAAAAGTGCCCTATAAGCAATATGCATAATGGTCACAGCACAAATCCCAAATACACTTAAAGCCCTGACTCCACTCAGTCTGCATATTATTTTATGTTCCTTGTAAGCATGAGCTTTCTGAAAAAAGAAATGAAACCATGCGAAACATTAGCTCTGGATCCTTCCATTTGTCCCAGAATGGGAGTAGGGAAGCTTTCTTCCAAGTTACTGGACCACCAACATGCCTCAATCATGCTGTCCCTGGTGGAAACCCTTACAAGCTGAAAGTTGTCTGTCTTCCCACTTCAGGTTTCCAATAAGGCAATTTGTGTAAATTGAGGTTATTTTCAGTGTGGTGAGGTATTAGCTGTAATCTGGGTTAAAGCCATTTGTGTTTGGAACTAGTACTGAGAGTACAAGACTTGCTTGACTAGGAACCATAGTTATTTTCAGTGTGCGTAGAATAAAGCAAACCTAACATATGCTGGTTATCTTTATTTCTTACCACTGTGTTACAAATAGCAGTGCTCTCAGCACTATACTTATTTGAAAGCTCAAAGGCTGTTTCACGTTAGACAGCTTTATTCTGAGAAAATATATTCGTGCACCGAAGGAATTACTGAAATCTTAGACCTCCCTGCTTGGTCATAAGTCCTCTAAGCTTCCATCACCTCTTTGCAACGATGCTTTTAATGAGACTTTGCAGTTCACATCTGGCTTTTACTACTGTGAGTGTGTGACAGGATACAAAGGGTTCATTGTTTAAAAATGGAGACCTGAGGCTTGTAAGAAAGCAGTAGGAGTTGAAAGTGACTCTAAACAAAATCCATTTTAAATGAATTCAAGTCTTCAAGAGTGTTTCTTGTCTATTTTACATATCAAAGGCCTTCATTTCTTATTTATGGTAGGTAAAAACTGTATAGGCTGTTGCTTGCTATTGTTTTGTCCTTATTTAACTATATTAATATTCAGTTACTTTAGGGTAGCATCTATATTCAGTAAATCTATTTATCTTTCTTATCCATAAAGAGCCAGTGAGTCTACATGCTCTGTTCACAAAAGTATCTTTATGTTTACACAGTACCAAATATTGTTGGCCTTTGGTCACAGGTAATGAATAATATTTGCAGCAGAAACAGAATAGCCTTCTGTCTTGTGGGCAGACCCTACAGAAAGGGGTTGTGTCCACTGGAAAGCTCCCAGTACTACCAATAACGAGTTAGTGGCAGGTCCAGGAGCGCTTTACTGGTAGATGGATCCAGGCGGTTACAAGAGTGATCGCTAATCCTGCAAGTCAAAACCTCTCATGCTTTGAGAGCAGAAAGAGAGCGGGCATTTTAGCCAGCACTTTTTCATCTAAAAGCAACATCTGTGGAATGACTTTAATGGTAATCTGTAGCTGTGAAGAATGTTATGATCTCTTTTGCTGTCCAACTGAAGGTGCTTGCACAAAGCCCCTTTTGAAAAGTGCAGAAATACACTAGCTTCAAGAATCATAGTTTTTATAAGTTTTTATAACTCATTACTATTCTTGCAGTATTTCATTATATGGTTACAGGAGTGATATATAGGGCAAGTAAGGGGGGAGTCAGGAGACCTGGTTGTGTGTTGGTGCTGCTGTGCTATTGTTTTGCATAGACTGTGTTGGTGGGATTCTTTCTGCTTTGCTGTATTGTTGTTTTCAACCTCCAGCCATTTCTTTCTGGATCATTTTGAACTAAATCAGAATGCGGACAGTTTTACCCTGCTATGTGCTCTCAGCTGTGTTAGCTTAGATCTTCCCCTGGACTACCTGTTGCTATTTTTCTAGCTAGTTTAGCCACGCTGTGTCTGGTAGCTGAGCTAACTTACTCAAAGCTTGTAGGAGGCACTGGAAATGGCAGTTTGCTGTGCCATGTAGGCATCTTGCTTTTGTAAGGCACCTTGTTTACTTTTGTACAAGTTGTTACAGCTGAGACCTCTAAATGATACCATAACGTGTGCTGGTTTTAGGCAGGCTCATTAAGATAAAGTCAGGTTGTGTCTCTTTGTACTTCCCTTTGGTCCTTAATGTTACTTCTCAGCATTACTTATTTCATACAAAGAAGTAAAATGTGGTGGTTCAAATTAATGGCCTATGTTCTCTTCTGTAAAGCCATGAGATGTTATTAAACAAATGATACTTCTGGAGAAATAGAAAATTTGTGATTGTGGAGTTACATACAATCCTACTTGGAGTATACTGAAAAGCATAAACGATAAAGCTAACCTCAGCATGACATTTGAATACAATAACTTTTAAAAATGATTTTAAGAAATACTAATGTTACCTTCCTAGTAAGGATTTAATAAAAAAAGTTAATCTCTGGACCTGATAAACACATTCAACGCTACCTCCATGAGATGCGATGTGGAGAGGGAAAAAAAAAATGTCATGGGTCACATACATGTCCTAATTTTACTAAGATAATTTCTGAAGTTGGAAATGAAAAATATGTAGAGGGGATCAAAATATAACCAAGTTTATTCCTTCACAGGTGGTTCTGCTTGAAAGGTAGCCTACAGAGCTTTTCTGTCACTGTTGTGAGTTGTGAGGAATCCTGGGTCAATTTTTGGCTTGCTCTATTTAGCTGATGCCTTTGCTTTGTTTGCCGTATGGGGTTGGTAAGTGCCCTAGCTGCTGTTGGCATTCAGAGGAGCATCTGTGAGGGAGCTGATGGGGTTTAAGGGGCAGGTAAGGTGCACTGCAGCTGTAGAGTCTTTAGAAATTGATCTTAAGCATAATAAGCTACTGTAGCCTTCGATTCAACCGAGTGATGAAGAAACAGTTTGTAGTTGTAGACAGACTTGAATAAAGTATGAACAAGTTAACTTCACTGTGGAATTTCAGTGATTCTGTTTGCACCTGCAAACAACTGATGGGCACAATTTGTAGGTCAGAGTGTGAGTTTTGTTTGGCAGCCTGTTCATGGTACGCTTGGCTGGACTGCAGTCCAGTCATCACAGGGACTGCTTCTAGCTTGACCTTGTTGGGGCTGGCAATGTCCAAGTCAGACCCATCTGTGAGATAGAAAAATCTGTGCTCATGGATGCTTACGCTGCTCATCTTCACTTTTCTGATTTATGACAGATGAGGTTCTGCAATTTTGTTGTCTTGGAAATGACATTTTATTTCCTTTTTCTTCTAGAGAGGTTGATTTGTTTTTTGTAATTCTTGCCAGTAAAGGGAAATTTAGAAGACTTGGTTTGCTAGAGTAAAAGCAACCCCTGTGGTTTGGCATCTGAATTTATTCCAAAGCAAGAAAGATCTAGCCTCTGCTTTGGATTTGGTCTGAATATTACGAGAGCTTTCAATCCAGGCAGAGACAGATTTTGTAGAAAAATAGTTAATACAAACAGACTTCTACAAATGCAGTTTGCCCTATTGTTCTGAGGCAGGTGTGGATTTTCTTAGGCAAGTTTTCTTAAGTAACAAATGGCAGAGACTTCCAGTATCTATAAAATTTTGTATTGCGTTGGTATGTTTATCAGCCAGCATGAAGTGCCAAGAAAACATTTTGATCATTTGTGATCTCTCTGCTCCTGTTGTGCCATGCTCTGTAGCACTGGTTCTCAGGGACTTTGGTGGTGCATACACTTTGTATAAAATACTGTTCACTGTGAGTGAGGTTAGTGTAATCTGTCCTTAAAATTGAAGATAAGGAGTTTCAGCACCTCCAAGTCCTGAATAGTTGCCTTTGTAACATGCAGCGTGAGGAGAAATAGAGCTGAGCAACTGAATACAGGAAAGATCACCAAGGTCTAAGGGAAACAAATATAAGAAAAAGCACTATGCTGAACAAGCAGAAGCCTTTGCATTGAACAGACACCAGAAACTTTATCTTCTGGGGGCAATTTGTGTTATCTTTCACTGTTTTCTGTTTCTGGAGCAGATAACTACTTTGGCCAGGAAGGTTTCTCTTCCCTTCATTCAGTCTCTCATTATGTGGCCTGATTTTTGCCTGTTAACCTTTCATGCTTACACAAGGTTAGAGCTTTGAGGATGGTTTGCTTTTCCTACTAAAAGCTCCAGTATGAGGAAAGTACAGAATGTAGTTTCATGTGTTGTAGCTCCTCAGTTAGTACAAACTGCGGCAGAGCCACCGAAATGGCAGGGCCAACTGCCAAATTGGTTTTGTCTGCTGCTTCTTTCTGATTGCAGGCATCAATACAGTAATGGTTTGGGGGTTTTGTTTTTTGGGGGGGGGGTTTGGTTTGTTTTTTTTTCAATGGCATCCCCCTACCACCTAATATCTAAGCACATGGCAGTTTGATTGTATCAGCTTTGATAAATGAGAGAAACTGAGGTACAGTGCTTGTGGGCATACAATGACTTAGTGAAAATGACAATAATTAAGTTAAATTTCCCTATCTTAAGCCATTTTTGTAACTCCTATGTGCCAGTTTATGCAGGGTTTAACTCTTGCCATTGAAGGGTATCTATTCTGATGGTAATATGCTTGCTTTCCTGAGGGACAACTAGCTACTTGATTATTTTTTTGGTTTGTTTGTTTGTTTGTTTTTTCCAGAAATGCTGGCTACTTAAATAATTTTGGGGTATATGAACTTGACAGCTTGAAAAAGAAGACAGCTTTAAAAATAATTTTACAGCTTCTGGGTTGTAAAACGTTGGTCGCAGTCTTCCAAAGTTCAGTCAGTTGCAGAAAAATAGTTTTTTCTTTTACTTGGTGCTATGGCAGTGGTAAATATTCAAGTGTTTAGTTAAAGTGCTTTGGATCAAACAAAATGCATTGTGGTATATAAGAGATCTTGAAGACCAAACCTGTCTGAAGCTAAAATGCAGTTCCTCCCACCTCTGCCCTCTCCCTCCAGATCAATGACATGATAAATTGAAACAAATCTGATATGTGTAACCTGATCAGGCTTCCTTTACTAGTCCTGTCTTCAGCTTGATCCAAATACTCTTCAGCCTTTCCATTGTCTGCTTTGGGAACAGCCCAGGCTCTAATTGTCCCTTTAGTGAGAAAGTTGACCTCTTGACTGATTATTTTTCTTTTGCTGAATTAATTTCTTTTTGTGTTTGAAAAGAGACTTTGGATGCCACTGAAGTGACTCAGTTATACAAAGGGAACAGAGATTTTAAAATAATAATAATAATGATAGTAATGCATCTCTTGCCCTTCTTTTTGATGTGCCCAATAGGAACATCCTGGTACAATCATAAGTGGAAGTCAGTAGAGTTTTCCCACCAACCTAGCAAAGGTCATACAGAAAAATAAATAGAATTTTTCATGAAGCTTAATAAGGGTGAGCTATGTCTTCAGATGCTTTTCTTTATAGCTAATTGCTTTATCAATCTGGTATAGAACAGAATACAGAGACTAAAATATTTGTTAATTCCAGCCAACTTTTTTCAAAACTGAAACATCCTAGGTTTTTTTGTTGAAGCTTGACAGCATGAAAGCTCTTGGAGAACTTGTGTATGTTAATGCATGTATAGTTTTTACAAATGAATAAAAAATAGAGTAATTATAAATTAGCATTAGAAAAAACATTCTAAAATGTTTAGAAATTAGGAATTGGAAATACATTTTTAAGAAGAAAATGTTTTATGAATAACAAACCTTTGTTGTGACTATATGACATCTTAATACTTTAGGTAATACTGTTGTAATTGGGAATTCCAAAAAACTGTGACCCATAAGTATCCCTTCCGAATCTTTATATTGAAGAAGGATATAGCAGTCACCCAATTCCTTGAAATGTCTTCCCTTTAGCTAAATCACAAGCATTACTCTTTTAAAAGAGCAAGCGCAGTAATGAGATGCCACCTTCTTCCTGAAGAAATTTGGAGCCAGGAAAGAAACTCTGTGGGGAAACAAAATGTAACCATCTAATATTTTATGAAGAATGATTTCTCCTCCAGGGTTACTATTTCATGTTTTTATTCTAATAGATCTTGTTAAACAATGAGGCAGGTAACTCTGTCCTTACTTTTAATGACTGGTTTCAAAAAAGTGCTGCTGTTCATCAAGTTAAGTGCTTAATTATTGTTCCCTAGGCCATTTACAAATATTCCCTGAAACAATCTATCAGTGTAAAGATTAATTGAAGTCATTTTGTTGTCTGGGGAAAATTTGGAGTAATTTTGTTGTCTAGAGAGAACTTCAGAAATGTTTTTCTTGACGTTTCCTGTTTTTATGAGTAGGCTCACAGGTAAGTTGTGGACTTGTGTTGGGGTTGTCATGTGTGACAACTTCATTTTTCAGCTTTAGGTAGTCTGTCACCATTCCTGAAGCTATATGCCTTTGTTCAGGAGCTGATCCAGAGCCCACATCTTAGACTTTCAGTTAATCCATGGCTTGTGTGTTGGCTTCCTGCTGTGACTCCGAACCAAAAGAGCATCCACTTCAGTGATTAACATGCTATCATAAGAGAGAATGAAGAGACAGTGTTTTTTCTCTTAACATCTAGCAAAAGTTGCTTCATTAAACCAATATCAGTACAAAAAATATCTGTTCAAATAGTGCCTACCTGCTAAGAGGTTGCCATCCTGAATAATGTTTTATATTTGATGTATATTCTGCTTTTCATCAGTGCCTGTGGGCTTTATTAAGTCTTTATGAACTACTTTGCTTCTCTCATTATGAAAATGCATTAACCTCCAGGCTGGAGCTCCTCAGTCATTACATCACATGCCAATAAGAACAGGGGAAACAGAGAACTTCCAAAATTTTACTCTTTCTGTAGTGTATAAAGGTCCTGGTCATGCTTGGGACCCTGTTTTGCTGAGCGATGTTCAGCTAATATTCTTTCCCAGATATTATAATAAGATAAATATAAACTTAGCAGGTGGAGGCAACAGATTGAGACAACATAAGTTAATGATGATATCACTATAATTAAAGTATTAGCAGTGGTTCTGTTACAGCAGCTGCTTGGTTGTCTAGTACAACCTATCCAGATAAAGTAACATTGATATAGGTGGGAATGTAGTTTCTAATAAGACTCAAGAAGGCATTACAGTTACCCTCTTGTCATTAATGCAAACTGATCTTACCATTTCTTTGCACATAGTGATTTTTTGGAACAAATACAGCACCCCTTCAAAATCTGCTCCAGAAGATAGTTTCCGTGATGGTCACAGACCATCTAATGTTTTAGTGAGACATGGGTTTGCTCCTTTTGCCACGTATTTTAAATTCCTGCTGATATCTTGTGCTTTTGGGGGAAATATTAAGGCTTAAATAATGACTTTTTAAAGAATTGTCCATTCTTGGCCACACTCTTGGAGTCTCTTATTTTAAAAACTGATGGAAACACAAAGGGACTTCACATGTCTGTGGAACCAGGGTGAGTGAAACCCTCAGAAACAACAAGGAGAAGCTGAGGCTGAAAGACAGACATCCATTTAATTTTTTAAAATCTTGGAGAGATGGTGCTTGATGGGGAAGGAAATCAAGCCTGACAATATTGTGACAAATGTCCCTACAAGTATATTTAAGTGTCTTAAATTTGGCCAGATTTCTTTACATGTCACTTATGAGGGGTTGTTTTACATTTAAATAATATCAGCCAAAGGAAGAAAGTTAGGGTTGCTGTGGTCATAAATACTGGAGCAGCTTCAAGGGAAGTACTCCCCTTGAAAGAGACTGGCATTAACAAGGTTTTCTTTCTGGGCATGCAAAAGCCACAGTAATGTTGTTTTAGTTTAGATTTCAAAAGATATCTAAACTTTTATTTAGATAAAATAAATAAAAGTTTTATTATTTATTTTAAAATATCTTAGTCAGGTGTAGGCAGCTCAGGCTGAGGAGCACATGGGCTAAGGTAGGTGAGGTCCATAGTGTCCATTCTCTTCTGTGGTACTTTCTGCGGAAGTCTGGCATAAAGTTATGACATGTAAAGTGTTTCTTATTTTAGTCATTGGCCTTATTCAGACATGCCTGTGAAACTAATGTCTTGCCATTAAGAAGACAAGGAACTTTTCAGTGTGTGCTGCCGGTGAAAATCCCCAAATCTAATAAAATCTGGGAGTTTGTCCCCACTGGGAGGTAATTGCTTTAGTCTTCAACCAGCTGATTTACATGTAAAAATGATATACATATCAAAAACATATAATTAGTAATGGAAATATTTATCATAGCTCTTTCTAAACCAGTGATAACTCCCGGAACAATATAGGGGAGCCAGAGTTAAAATGTACACACTACTCAGTTTTTGCTTTGCCTCAAAGAAGTGCTGCCATATGTATCCACTGAAGGTGAGTTGGAGAAGCTCTTGGCATCAGTCTGTGCCAGCAGTCAGCAGGCGTCAATTAATCATTGTGGCCTGTTCAGTCCTTGCAACTCTTCTGTGGTTTCCAGTGCTCTGAGCTGTACCTTGCCCCTCTGCAAATGGAATGAAGAAGCAGCTGTTCACTGAGAGCAATTTTCTGGGAGAGGAAATATTAAGAGTTTTGAAATAATTTTGCAGAAAAGAGTAGAAAAGTACATTTAGATAAACAATTTGTTAGGAGAAATGTCTTGAAAAGGCAGTCTACTTGGTTTTAAGTGATGTAGCTTTGAAACATACCATTTTGCAATGTAAGCTTGCAAGATCTAAAACATGTTGTCTTTGCTCAGCACATCACATATATTAATAATTAAAGTTGGATTTCAAGGGACAATTGGGCTTTGATATGCAACTCCTCTGCCTCCTCCCTTTTTTGTTCATTAGGGACCTTTGGAGCAAGAGAGAGAAGGGGAGAGATTTTCATTGCACTTCTGCTTTGCACAGTGAAAGGGCAGTTTTTGAACTGCATTTACAAATAATTTTCTTTCATTGGACTTGCTGATTGGATTAGCAATACTGCTGGCTTTATTACCCCTGATTAAAGTCAGGGCACTGGGGATCTGACAAATGAATTCTGTCTGTAGTTCACCCAACACACACTGTTTAATCCTGTTGATTGCAAGGCTTACCAAAATTGTTTAGTCACAAAGCTAGTTCTGTAAGTCAGCTAGGAGAAAAAAGGTAAACAAAAGATTGCTCAGGAGGAAATGAGTTTGCAAATTATGTATACTCATATAGCTTCTACCAAAAGTCCAGAAAAACTGTGTGTTAAAAGCTAGAGCTCAGGATGACCTTTCGGTCGTCTGGTGTGTCCCTGTACTAACGCAGGATTGTTTCCTGTGGTATACATCTTTGAAGTCCTTGCAAAAAGGAGATTAGGTCTGAGTACTCTGCCCATGAAAATGTACTTGGTAGTGAAACAAGAGGAAGCACAGTACGCATTTCACTGTTACTGTTCCTTGGACCTCAAATCTCCTAAATGAGCAAGAACGATTACATTATTTTGCTTCCATTAAAGGTTTTTTTTCCCCTCCATAAAACTGAACAGAGTAACGGCTCTTCACTGAGAGTATTAGTGGCAGACAAATTAGTAAGCAACTATTTTCAGTTATAATTATCCCTGAGGTTTGGGGTTGTCATTGTTCTCTAAATGCCTTATGTCTGCAGTCCTCAATTTCAGCCACGTTTTTCAGGCAGCAGCCCTGCTTGTCTCCCACCATGTGCTGTCAAATAATAAGGCAGACTGTAGCCAGATTTAGGGATAGTAGTAGACCCTTGTACTCTGCCAAGATGTTTGCAATGCACTGTTCAACCTGGCCTGCTAGCCACTGCTGCTGGCTTCTCCTGCTTTTCACTGCAAGTGCGACTGGTTTGGTGGAGTTTTGCAGTTTTCCAGTTCTGGTTTGCCAGCCCTTGGGAGTCATGAGAACAAAAGATAGGTCCTAGTGGGGATGGAAGACTAAAACCTGCACTGAGTTTTTGGTTGCTGAGACTGCAAGTTATATAGAAAGGATGATGTATTTCTTGACCTTTCAAGTAAAAGCCTAGTCCTAAAGTATCTTCCTAAAGACTAGAAGGACATGATGAGGTTCACCTTAAAAGGTGAACATCCAGAGTCCCAGATCATTCTGCAAGTGAGGGTCATGACTGGTTGCTTCTGCATGGAATTGTGCTCCTTGAGCAAAAACTGGGAGATGCAAGTGAGCTTTTACACTCTTGTTTGTTGTGCCCTGCTCAACAGTGTGCTTTAGGAGTTGAGAGTTGGCCTTGACTTTTCAATTTTTTTGCTTAATTCAGTACAGTAACACTGGAAATCTTCTGTTAGAAAACACTAAATTAGCTTTAGACTGTAGCAGGCGGTTATATAAATGAGACATAATAAATCAAAGCTTTCTTTTAAGGGTGTAATTTGTACTGAATACTCTTGGAATGAGTTTTGTGGATTTGGAAGCTGAATATTACAATTTCAGTGTGGCAGAAATATGTTTTGGTGAGAATTAATTCCTGAGTAACAGAATTATGTTTATGTCTATTCAGCCCATATCCTCTCCAAGGCAGCATCTGGCTTGTTCTCCTTCCCAATTTTACATTTGGATAAAGTCCGAATAAGAAAACTCTGGGCTGTAGTGCAATTAAACAAGTAACTCAGGGTCCCAGTCCTGCTTGGATCCTTTTCTAGCTCTCGGCTCGTTGCTGTAACAGGTCCTGGAAAGTCTCCGAGTACCCAAATAGCAATGTTTTTGTTTCTAACTTTCTGACATTCTGCGAGAATTCACTGCATAGTTTGACCAGATTTGCAGATGACAGGCCCAGTCTGGACCAAAGATCAAGCAGAGCTTTCACTGCAGCAGCTTCTCCTGGCACCTGGACTTGTGTTGTGCTATGGGGAACGGCTCTTCTGCCCCTTGCTGTTGCCTCACCAGATGAGAGTCATGGGGGAAGCTGGTAAGAATGAGCTGCCTTGGCTTCCCTTTGTGCCTCTGCTTCATCAGCAGCTACTGCACGCTTAATAATCCTGTGATAATGAAGCAGGCGAGCTGGGAGTATCTCTATTCTCATTAAGGTGGGGAGTGGTGTTGGCCTAACAAGGTTGTTCTCACCATTGCCTCGTTAAATGCCTTTTCTGTTGCTTTTCCCTGCCATGTTTGGGGGCTTGTCTTCTCTGTTTTTGTTAATAATTTGAAAATACACAGTGGTACTCAAATCTTGTTAAATGATGTTTGGGTTGCCTCGTAAAACAAGATAATTGTGCAATCACAGAATGGTTTAAACATCTGATTTGGATTTGAAACAAAAATGCTATGTAATTGCTCTCTAAAACTTGTAACTCGCACATGAAATGGATGTTATCAGGCAGATGTTCTTTTATTCACCAGCACACTCAGTATCTCTGGCTCTTAAGTACCAGGATAAGCGAAACATGCTTAATTAGCTCAATTGTCTGTGGCTAACCGTTATGCCCAGCTTCTGGTGTCTAGGTATGGTTCTGCAATAACGCCTGGCAATTTTCTCATGCACTTGGTATTACACCAGTGACCTGAGCTAGTGCTACAGGATGTAAAAGAACATAAAATTTGTGGGAACACTGGCCCTTACAACTGCCCCCTGAAAACTGAGGCTTCTATGTTAAATAGGCTTAACACAGCATCAGTATGTAAAACAGCTCACACCGTGCTACAGAATTACTTACATGGAATTTTTTTCTCTCATCACAACAGAAAAGGTTTTAAAATCTCAATTATTTTAGGAGTAAAACTTTAAAACTTAGCTTAATTTTTTGTTGACCCAAAACTAAATACTGTCATTTTTGTGTGCACGTTCTGCTTGGTTTCACACCCATTGGCATTTTCTGAAGTAATTTCAGTAACATTTCCTGGGGGAGGGCCACAAACCTCCCAGGCAAACGCCACCTCTTTCACCAATCTGTGAGCAAATGCCAAAGCAAACTTAGTCTTTAAGTAGTATGTGAGGGGGCTGTTCACAGGTCTGAAAGTATTATCCTGATAAAGTACAATTCCAGTTGTCCTTTTGAAATTTATCTTCTAAAAAACTCTGCAAGTCCTTAGAAGTTGTCAGGAGTGTGGAGTAGGTAGTTAAAGATGGGTGGAAAAAATCCCTGCTAACCAGAATTTCTTTCGGTACTTCTAGTGCATGGTAGTGGCTTTCCTCTTGTCCTGTTGTGTGATTGTTGCAGGGTCTTCAGGTCTTCCTTCACATCATTTCACTATCTAATTTTTTTCTTTTTTTGTCTGCTGAAATCCATTGTTACCAGATTTGCAGCACATATTGATCTCTAGTCAAGCAGATACTTGCCCTGCCTTTAGCAGTCTCTTGCCTGTGGGCTGCGTCTTCTCATTATTTCTTCACTGGCCACTGGCTGTCTGAGATATGTCTATCATCCTGTTAAGTGCGTTTGAAAGACACCGATTCCTTGGTATTCTATCAGAAAAACATTAATAAATTTCTTCTTTCAAAAGCAAGGCGCAGTATGTAACTTGAATCTTGCTTCCTTTTGTCCCAAACTCAAATTCATATTTTTAAGAACTTACCATGTTACATAACATTCCAAGACTAGAAAAAATCAATAAAACAAAAGGAAGTTTACCATATAAGCTTTGGAAGACTTGGTGCAAACAAATAACCTGACAGTGGCCTTAGTTTTTAAACCTTAATTATGTCAGATCTGATTAGCAGTTAAATGCGCAAGCACAGGATGAGGCAGAGTTTGCTTTTAAAGGTAGTGTTGGGTGACCAGAGATTGTGGCTGGTTCTGTATTGAACAAAGGCCTAATCTTGGAAGTAAAGGCATAGGATGGTGGTAGGTGATGGGCTTTGGGCACCTTCAAACCCAAACATTTGTTCTTGTTGCCCTTTAATGCTGTGTTAACCAGGTAAAATCCAAATTAGGATGTTTAAATGGTCTAGCTAAATTTCCCTTGAGAATTCAAATTAGACTCTTCCCCTCTCTGGCTCTCTGTTGCTGATTGCTGGCAGATTTTTCTTTCTATCCCTTTGTCGCTAATGTAAGAAGAAATGAATATCCTCAAACTCTTTTATTGCATAGATGGGACCATCTTCTTTCAAGTTCATTTTCTTTGTTGTAAGTCAGCTCCTAAAGGCATCATACACAATTCTAAAAAAATAGAAAGGCAGATATGATGACTGAGGTCCACATTACTCATAGTTCTAAAATAAAACACACTCCTGAGCTGTAGATAAGAGTAGCTGTAGGTGCAGTGAAGCAGCACAAAGTGTGTGTAGGCATCTCTGTCTTTTGCAGGATAGGGAGCTACCAGGAATCCTCCTTTCTCTAGCAGAACTACAAAATCCTGTTGCTGAATTAATTACTGGGAGAGGGAAGTTTCGGTCTTAAAAGAAATTTAAAACAATAACCACCATACAACAAAGTACCTTCTGATTTTATCAGAAATACTGATCACCCTTAGAAGCATTTGTGGGATAGTTTTTCAAGTAAAATTAGGATGAACAGAAAAAAAATATATCACGTGTAAGCAAGTCTCCTAAAATTAGTTTGGAAACCTAAACCAATAAGCAGATCCCAAGGTGCCGCATAAGACTGTAAAGGGAATGTAACTTGTATAGTTGACAGTCTGATGATCCATGTGCAGTCATCCTGAAATATTGTTAAATTAACTTGAAGCGGCCTCATGATAAAAAACTGATTTATTTTTTTCTTTCCCCCCTCTGTATCAGACTTTTTATCCTTCAGAAAAAAGAAAACAGACTTCATATTCGTTGCATAAAGTGTGCCTAGGGACCTTGAAGTCTTGTGGATTAAAACGAATTAGGGATAAACAGGTTTATTTCTGATCAAAACAGAACTTGCTAGCTGAAATTTCTGTGGCATTTTGGGGGTCTGCTCTGGCTGTGCTAAACAAGTTTGCTAAAGAAAGCTGTGGCTGTGCTACGTGGGAATATCAGATTCATGATTCTCATTAACTTGTGAGGGATCTCCGACATGGGCAGCAACGAGATTGTGGAAATATGGCATTTCCTTGCAGAACTTTTTGAAAAACAGCCTGTGCACTTCTACTAACCTAAATGGGTGATTTAACCTTTCCAGCAAAATGAGGTCTACCCGGCAGTGAAAATGGGCCAGCTCTGAAAAACCTCCGTATCTTTATGTGCTGTCATAAGAGCATTGCTCTGGAAGAGTTGATGGTGCGTGCTGCAGGCAGCCTGCCCCGGGGTGTGCGGGCTGCCCTCGGTCGCGAGGAGTGGCGGCTGGTTTGCTTTAACATTCCTTAGTGGCAGAAGATGAATTTCTCTGATTTGGAGCTTGCTGCTTAGATCAGGCTGCAAAACAGGAAGACGGTTATGAATCCTTAGCAGCTGGAGGACTAGATAATTTTGCAGCTAATCTTTCTGCTGTTTTTAATGCCTGATTGATTACCTTATAAAGAGTTTAGAATTAGTTTAGTTTAAGCCACTCTGCTACTTCCTTTAATAAAATTGTCTTCCTTTGGGGTGGGCCAGAAGCAAATGATTTTGAACACAGAACCTGGTGTACGTAAGTTTATGGAGGGTGGCCTAGGCTTTCAGGGATTTGCAAGGCAGCGTGCAAAGCACTGAGGACTTCTGAAGTTTGTGCTTGGAAATGGAATACCTGCCACATCTAGCATTTTCTCGTTCCACTGATTAGTCCCCCTATGAGTGTGTCTTTGGAGAAGGCAGAGAGATGAGCACGGAGAGAAACCTGAGAAAGGACGGCAGTATTGGAACAACGTGAAATTAAAATCAAAGCCCTTCAGTAAGCTGACATTTAGTATTTTAAGATGAAGGATACCATTCAATAATGCTGTGTTATATCCTTAACCCAATGGGTGGGGTTTGTGTCTTTAAATTACAAGTGATTAAGACTTGGCTGTAGATTAACCCAAGATCCAGGTATTCATCTAAAGAGATGTCCTCTTATGAAAGCTGGTTATTTCAAGATGGTGTTTGATGGTTTTCTTTTACTTCTGTTGTCTGGGTTTTTTTTGGCATACCTGCTGCTGATTAGCACACCACACACACCAGAAACAGAGTAGCCCACCCTTTACAGACTTAAAAACTATTTATAGTATATATTTTATATACGTCCGTGTTCCTGGATGGATAGAGGAAGAATTTGATTTGGCAAAACTAAACTGTACATTATATAGCAGTACTTAAAAGCCTTCCATCCACAAGCTTCTGCTGACCTGTTAGTAAAAGTATGAAGTATTCAGGAAATAATTTTGATAGGGTCATATTGTGTGCTATGATAAGAGAGTTACACTAATGAGGACTGACTGACATTCATTGATCTTGGAAAAGGTAGGAGCATAGTTAATTATTTCATCGCAGGGAGGATTAAACCACTTAGCAAAGAATGGGTGGTGGGATGAGATCAGTGTTCAGGGAATCATGTTGTTATAGAGGAACACAGCATCTCTCTCGGAGGTTGGAAGGGTTTTGAAAATGTGCTGACTCAGGGAAGCAGCTGGTATTTGTTGAAGCAGGTAGTAACGGAAATGAGGGTTGTAAGACCTGGGAGAACTTGAAAGCACAAGTCTACTAAGAGTTTCTAACACTTAGTAAGACGATGGATAATTCTGAATACACACGGTATGCAGATGCCTAGAAGCAGCCAGTGAGGGTGTGGAATTTGAGGTTTTGCTGTAGGTAAAAGCAGACGGGAAGCATTTCAACAAGGAAACGTGCAGCACTATGTGAAGGACTGAAATAAAGCCATGTGAGATCACAGCATGGCACATGTACTTGCCAGGACAGCAGTTCTCTCCTTCGTCCGTCAGCCCCGGCAGGGCCCTTGATCTCCCCCTTCCCTGCCAAAATGGAAAGCTTGGTGTTTCCCAGCCTCGAGGGAGAGCATTGTTTTGCTCTCTACAAAGCATAGCTTTGTAGGCTAAGATGTCAAATAACATAGGACTGGAAGAAGGCTCCTGGGCCACTGACAGGATTTCCAGCTAGTATGAGCAGATGTGTCTTATTAATCCCTCTATAAAATTGTTAAGTGATTGCTTTAAAAACCTTATGTTCTAGTATTTGTATCCTTGTTTCAGATCTTACTGTCATTAAATATTTTTTCAGTGCTGTTGATGTTAAACCATCTGGCAGTGGACGCAGATCTCCAGTGTTTTTTCCAAGGTTTTCCTCATCTATTCCTGTTGTGTTTTGGTTTCCTGGTTTAGTACCAGACGGAATTCCAGAGAAATTAAGAGTTAAGGGGCTAAAACGTTATTAATTCTCTTGAGCTGCTTGCATATGTTCATATTTAAAACATAGACAGAACCTTCACTGTTGTGATGGAAATTTTGCGTTTTCTTTTTGTTTAGTTAAACATTTCAGAGCTCAAAATATTATAGATCTTGGACTTCTTGTGTAAAGTCTCTGCTTTTTTCAGAAAGTTAGCAGAAAAAATACAAAAAGAGGGCAAGAAACCCTATTCCTTTTCCTGCCCAGTTTGTCTTCCTTCATGCCAATATGAACATTTTTCTCTATGTGGAGCTGGCCATGAAAGAAAACATTCTCAGAAAGAGGGCAAAGCAGCCCTCTGATGTCGGAGCAGAAAGCAACACACAATTGCTATTTTGTCCCTTGTAGAACAGGACAAAGAGATGAGTCTCTTAAACACACCACGCTCCACAAATTTTGTATCTCCATTGGAACTGAATGGTTAAATGAAACCTTGTCCTAATGCAAGCCAAGGCAGAACACCTACGAGTGACTGCTCAGCTTGTGTGTGGCACTAGAGAATAAAGTTGTAGTAAATCTGGGAAGAGGAGCAATGGGAGAGGTGAATTCTGTGGTGTTATTTTAGAACAGATGATCGTTAACAGAAATATAAAATATAAGCACTATAACTGAATAGGAAAGAAGAAAAAGGATAGAGGACAAACATAAAATTATGTTTGAAGATGGTATTTTTGGTTACTATGGCATTTAATTAAAGATTTTGCACATGCTGCTGTAGATTAAGTGCAAAATATTTTAAAATACAGGCAAAAGTCTTCATTGTTTTGTGCGACGTGCATGGACACAAGGTACAACTTTTCATGTTGTGTTTTGCTATTTTGCTCTCTTTTTACATGTAACTAAACCACAATATATTATTTCTGGTTTTCAGAAAGCAGATTTGTGGCATTAACTAAACACTCCTTGGTACTTTATCAAATGTGCAGTAGCCAAAATGCAAAGACAGACTTCTTTGTTGTTGCGTGTGAAAGCCAATTGTAATTGCCCAGGGAAAGATTAGCTACAATAGGTGTTAGCTAACATTTCCCCCCCCCCATTCAGGGTTGAGTGCAATTCTTTCTCCTCCTTTTTACTTTCTGGTTCAAGAGGAGGCAGAAATGGCTGGCAGTCTCTTCCCATTTCTCACCTCATCTTTTAATTGCCTGTTTTATTTAGGTTCATTTTTACTTGGGTTAGTGAAGGTCACACTCCTCTCTGATGTTGTTAGCTTTTTACAAACCTTTATTTCTGTAATAAAGCTTAGAAATGTCAACTTGAGTGCAGGATAAAGTTCTATTGTTTTCCTTCCATATTTGCATGTTGGACTTTTGTGGACTGAAATTACACCTCTATTTTCTTTACTTACAAGGTCAACGTTATGACCCCTATTTCCACTTTGCCACTGTAGTTTGAATTGCAGCTCTAAGCAGTTAATGCCGACATTAGATATATCTACTTCCCCTGAAACTGCTGTAAGAACAGAAAAGTCAACTGAATAGTAATATCAAGTTCTGTTGATGCCACTCTTTCTTTAGGCTAATGTGAATCATACTCTAGATAAACATTTCCTTCCCAAGCACTTGTGCATGGTTTCTATCAGCATATCAAATTTTTACCTGTATTTCTATTCAGTTTTGAAATATTTATCTGAGGCAAAATTGGCTCTAAGTGGAACTTCACCAAAAAAACCCGACACCCAAACCCAAAAAACTATTTTTGTGCTCAAGGTTGCATCAGTGGGTTAGGCATCCTGTCTACTACTCTGATTTTGGATTCTCTTCTCACAAATAACCAGCAGACTGAGACCAGACTTCCAAGAAATTCTTGGTACGAGCCACACAGCCTCCACCCTGGAGCTGTTGATGTGTACAGCTGCACTGGTCCTCAGTATTTAGCAAAATGATCAATGTGAAAGAAGAGACATCCCTGTGGCAGCTGCTGCTGTTCTGCGTTCTTGGCCAGGATGGCAGCAGAAGTGCACATCAGCATCCTTGGTGCCATACGGCGTGAGACTGTTGTGTCACACACCATGTGGAAGATGAGAGAGAATAATTTCAGCTGAGTATTTAGGGAAGGCTGATGGGTATTTTAGGTGCCTCTGTGTCCTCATATTGACCCTTTCTCTGCAGTGTATCTGCTTAGTTAAATCTTGTCAGCATGAGGATATGCAACACATACTTTTCCTTGTATCGGATAAATTAGTCTTGTGAGAATATTACTCCAATAATAAATTTTACCCTATGTCTCCCTCTCCTCATCCCTCCTTCCTGTGGTGAGCAGGTTTTACATTCTGACATCCCCTTTAAGTGTCTCTACAAACGACTGAATTAACTCTTTTGTGACTCTTATCCTGCACATTAGATGAGACTGACATTGTTGGTGGAGCTGCTTTTTAGCTAATGACTTGTATTTGATATCAAATGCCCCATTTTAAATGCAAGCAAAACATATCCTGCCAAAATGAAAACAAAGCATGTTAAGCAAAGACCAGGCACATAGGGCTTGACTGATGTTCAGAAGTTATTTTTTTTCTCTGTGAACTCTTGTCAAAGTCTAGAATACATGAAAGCAAAAAAGAGCCTTGATTCACTTCTCATGCCTTTGGGAATATATATGGCAAAAATTTAAAATTCTGATCCAGCAGCTTCAAAAACATGGCATCTGAAATAAATTATTTTCACTACATAGCAGCAAGTGAACTCTTACACTGAAACTATTCCTTTTGAACTTCTGCGTGGTGTGTAACACACTGTCTCGAGCCATACGGCACCAAGAAAACACCGTCTTTCATTGCTGTAGCCTTTCTGGCTCGGATTCATACCAACAGCTGTCAGAGTGCTGTCTCTCTTTTTGTGTCGATCATTTGACTGGAAAATGAAAAGATAATTAACAGTTTGATATTTAATAGGGCATTGTTTTAAAAACAAGGCAAAACCTAGATGCAAGGGATTCCTGGCAGAAATCACCTGGAGATCGCGTATTTCACTTAACTGCAAATTTGCCTCATAAATCTTAACGGTTCTGTTCTATATGAAATGAATTTAGTGTCAGCAAATTTTAAAACTATGTCTAAAGTGTCTAATGAGTTTATAAGCCACTAGAGAAGATAGGATGCTTTGCTTGCAGCATGGAGCTTAATTTGATATTCAAGGTCAGCACATCAAACTTCTTAATCAAGATCATAATGAGGAAAACATTTCTACTCGAGCAAAGGAGCAGAAAATAGGAACAGTACAAGAAGGAGCATTTATGCAGATGATTAACAAGTTCTTGTTTTAGTCTTCTGTCAAAGTTGAACCAAAACTCTTCTATGCTTTTCTATTAAACAAGTGCATTAAAATGTAAAAGAATTGCTTTAGTTTCCAAGGGATTGGTAAATGGCTGTGAAACCACATCATTCCATTTTATTAGCAAGGTGACAATGTTCTGGTGCCCTACATTTCAAATGGAAAATCTGAAGCCTTCAAGATTTAATGCATTCAATGTTCTCTTAAATTGTGCCACAATAGAAATAGAGCATGGGGAGAGAACTTCAGGAAGGCTTTACAAAAGAGCTGGGAGCTGCTTTGGGGAATTAGTGAAGGTATTCTGTTTATATTAGCAAATGAAGATAAGAACTCCTCAGTTCTTTAGCAACAGAGTTAAAATCTCAGTCCTTAGGGCACTCTTTTCGATGGAAAAACAGTCTGATGGTTTAATAATTTTATTTGTACAGTTGATAACAGGAATTGCTTCTGTCTTCACTAACTGATGACCAAGGGTTGAAGCAATAGTGTTGTAGTATAGCTGCTTTTTGTGACTGCCTTAGGCATTTGACCTTCACTTTGCCCTTCAGCTGGGTGTTTTTGGCTCTATCTGCAGACTACATAAGCAGAGTGTCCAAAATTATTTCAGTCTGAGATACTGTCAATATGTCATCAACTACAGCCCTACTGGGGAGTTTTAAAATTCTTTCCAGCACATAATGGATATATCTGTTTAAACAGTTCTTAAAATTCTGAGGAGATAGACAAATCCGGCAGAAAATCAATAGTGGGTTGCTAGTGGCTCTATTATTTATTAATTTCAACACAACCCAGTGTACTGCTAGGTGAATATCGAAGGCCAGGATTTTTTTGGTATATTATAAAGATAATATCTTAAGGGGGAGGGGGCTAACTTGGAAGTCTTTTGTCAGATAAATATCTCCAGAAGGTCCATCAACTGGACTCTGTTCCTTTTGAAGTCTGAGCTATATTTGTGCATTTTGGAGCCAAACGTGGTCATATAGACTGATCTTGCTGTGGATTTCTGTAGAGATAACTTTCTTCATAGTGTTTTATTCTCTCGGAAATTGTTGTTTCGAACATGTAGCCTTTAGTGTGATCCTTGTGTCGATGTTTTGCAATCTTTCTAGGAAATGAAGTGAAAAGTCTGATACACAGAAATATTTCCTTTCATTTATTGGGCTATCTGATGTGTCTCATAAATAAAGATTTAAGAAAAGCTGTTTCAGTAAGTATATTTATATTGACAATAAATCTATTTTATCACAGTACAAGCAATTATTGCTCAGCATGGGTGTCCGCTGTAAATTGGCAATAGCTTGGGGCAGCTTTTAAATGGTAAATCGTGATTATGAAGATATTAAAGCCTGGCACTATCCTGAAAATAAGTATGTAATGATGACACCTTCTTACTTGCAGATATACTTCCTGCATGTATTTACAGCCCAACCTGCTGATGGAAGAAACTAAAATAGATTCTGTTTGCTGGTAGCTCTGCAGTCAGCATGCTCCTGGAAATGGGAGTTGGGCTTTTCTCAGGGCTAAGCAAATCTACCCATACTCATTAGGAAGGCTCTGATAGCAGGATCTTTCATGGCCCGTAATACATTCAGCATGAAAAAAAAAATCATCAGGGGGTTTTAGATTGAAAATGAAACTGCTAGGCTGATGGAAATCAATGGGAAGAAGCCAATAAATAGATCAAGATAAATCTAAAGATCTCCTGGGAATGGGGCAATCTCCAGGCGTGTCCTAGAGCACCGTATTTAGAAAAAGAAACAGTATTTCAGCATTTGAAAAACTGCTGGTGGTAGAAAAGTATACTACTTTGCTGAAAAAAATGTACACTTGTAGGGGTCTTTTTTGTTTATTTTTTTTTCCCAAATGCAAATTTGATGTTCAGGAAATTTTGTGTAAAGCCTAGTCAGCAGTGCACAAGGCTAAAGAGGAAAACTAAGCCCCGAATTACAAACTGGAGTTTTTTTATGTATTCTTAGAACCATGCACATGTGCTGAGGTAGGACAGAATGGGACCTTTTGGGACCATGGTGGCTAATCAGAAGTTTTGTGGAAATTTAGGGGTAGCTGGTTCAGTCTGGATAATGAGGTCCAGTTTTCTGCTGTCAAAGGCCAACCATCTTACCTAAGTCCTTACATATTTATTTTTTCAGACTACCGTTGTATTTTCAGTTTCATTCGCTTTCCTGTTTTGTAGAAAAAAGTGACAGAGACACAGAACACACTTTCAGTCCTTGTCCCTGGCCAACACGCCATTCCCTCCTCTAGCCTTCAGGAGCTTTCTGAGAATCCTCCCAAGCAGGAGAATGCATCTCATTTCCAGTAGAGCAGATTGAAGCAGGCACGTGAAGCTGACGTCCTGAGCAATGCACAGCTTCCATCTCCCTGTTTAAATTACCGAAGCAATGTTGCCCAGGTGGCTGAAATCAGCTCCAGGTGCATGGACATCACTCATGGCTGTTGTTAACCCCCTGAGCAGTGTGCTTCCCTTGGCCTCTGGTTTATTTAACTGAAGTTGTTGGTAGGTGCCTCTTGGTGTTCGTAACGTGGCAATTAGTTATTAACACTGAATTTTTAAAATGTTTCTTTGTGGTTCTCTGAGCACTTCGCAGAGAGAGGGGTGCAAAGTATCAGCTTTCCCAGCAAGCTTCGCATCCCTGCACTGGTTGATATCCAAGCCTTATGGTTGATTCCCCCTTACATTAGAGAAGCTAAGCGTGGAAGTGGTAACTCACTCTTTAGCAGTAATAAGATTGTTAACTTTTGTTTCTAAAAGAATTAAATTCTGGAATTATCCCACTGTAGCCATCTTATAACCTTTGTCTTATACCATCATCTTCCTTCTGTGTATAGAAAGTGAAAACAAATTTCTGGAGAGGTTTTTCTGTCAGTATAATAGACTGAAGCTTTTTGTAATAAAACCATAGCAAAAGCTTTTAAGACTGTAATTTAGAAGAAACTGCCCATGAAGTTTCTGTAGTATATTATTTCAATATTATTTCATTTCTGGTTTTGGGAAAATGCAGTTCTCACTTTGGCTTCCATGCTTGATGTGTTATTTGTGTAAAATGGTATAAATTCTATTTGGACAGTTTTATATATCTTAAGGTGCAGTACCTGCAATGTCCATAAGAAGTTTAAACTATCTAAAACTAGTTCAAAGTCAAATGTCAGTACAGTGAAAATGCATTTATTTTCATTTGAAATAAGAACATAAAAAGCACACATGATAGTTTTCAGAACTGTCTTTGTAGTTTGAATCTTGAGAGTTGTTTTCTAGTATAATGACTCTAATTATTATAGCTTCTTGATCTATTAATGTGTTTATATACATAACATCATCTTTAAATTAGGTGTGAATTAGGTCAAGTTTGGTCAAGGAATTGTCTTGGCAAAACATAGTAAAGCAGGAAGCCACAAAGGAAAAGTAGTGTTAATCGACTTAAGCTGTGTCCTTTTTATGAATTGAGTGACGGGGTGTGGATGTAGGACTCCTATGGGAAAATTACGAGGGGATATTTAAGAGAGGAGGTATGTGCTACAAAGGCAGGAAATATCATTCTAGTATTTCCTCTTGTTTTAACAATTATATGCCTTTTCAAAAAATTAAACTGGATTCTCTTTGCCAACTGGACTGTGTAGCTATGTAAGTCTGTAGTGCAGTTTATTGTTGTATGTGGAAACCCAATTTACAATAAATCATTTCTTGATGTAGGATTTGAATTAGCATCTTTTTCTGTAATATATTTGAGTATGCAAATATTGTATTCTAGTTTATG
Organism: Falco peregrinus; assembly: GCF_023634155.1. Lineage (NCBI taxonomy): Eukaryota > Metazoa > Chordata > Aves > Falconiformes > Falconidae > Falco > Falco peregrinus. Next base: position 24,890,517 of record NC_073732.1, on the reverse strand, counting down.
GTATCAGAATACCTGTTAAATACACTTTTATCTTCCCCTTCACTAGAAAAGTCATTGTTATCTGAAATATACTACCTCTTTTGTTGAAGACGGAACTTATTTAAGACCTTTTTCATTTTCAATAATTTATTACATATAAATCTTTGCTTATAACTTCATGAAGCCTTCAGGCTGGAGGCATTGTTAGAAGAAGAGTTATAGAAGGCAATCATTTTTTATATGCTCCTAATAAATGGAACTAGGCCAGGTAAGGATATAAAAAAGTCAATATGTAAGAAGTAAAGACGTGAAGCTAGTGGATCGCATTTGTGTTCTGATCTGAATAAGAAACATTGCACATGCGACAGAGAGATCAAGTAAGGTTTGCCATGCATCTGGGTGCACAATAAATTCAGTGAAAGGAAAATTCTTATTCTGAGTGAGTTTGGTTTTTTTTTTTATTTTTTTATTTTTTATTCTTCCAAGTAGCCCAAGTGGTGTGTGTGTGTCAAGTGGTTACGTTCCAATGCAATATTGTCTTGGTTATCTTGTGTTTCAGATATAAAAATACCTCTTTGATCTAAGTTTGCAGGAAACCCAATTCGACATGCAGTTGAATTGTGGATGTAATTTTTCACCAGATAGGTTTGAAATTATATTGGCTGTATGAAGCTGTTTTTCTCATACAAATCAGTGCACAGGGATAGTTTTCATGTTCAGTCTTGCTGCATCGGGCCATGTGATGCCAGTTGGAGTGTTTACAATTCAAACCCAAGGAGTTACTGCTGAATGGCAGGTGACAAAAGCAGGTGATTGAAGGTGATTGAAGGAAGGGTAGCCTAAGAGCAGTCTGGATTGTAGAGCTGTGAGGCTATAAAACATGAGTCAGATTTCATGTCCATTTATTTTATATTAAAACACACAGAGAACAACAACAAATACTTCCCCTCCAGACCTGCCTCCCCAAAGCATGGCTGTCTTCTTACTGTTTCTCCCACCACTTACAATCCTAAAAAAATTATCGATCATGTACTCTGACACCAGCTTGGTAGTCTAAGAGCAGCAATTAAGAGACTTCAGTGCCTGTGCAGCTGTGTGAGATGTAAAATTAGAGTCCTAGGGAGCACACAAATTCACTTGGAGTGTGGTGCTGGTATAAATGTCCTGTGGGAGAGCTGTAGCCAACGCCGTGTCCTTGTTTGTCATTTTGCTGCATAACGTTGGGAAGGTACTTAACTCCTATAAATCCTCCTGACTGCGTTTGTTGAGTTTCACTTATTGCTTACACCACCTGAGGATGTGTCCCTGTTGCACCCACTGCTGAGACTGTCAGCGTGACTGTCCTGCTCATGTATCCTGTGGTTCAACAGCAACTTCTGCTCAATGCCTGTCACGACAACAGCAACCCGGCTTTGTTTTTAATGGGAATGGAAGGAGTTTGAAAAATTCACCGTTCTCAGAATTCTCACTAATGGAAACAGTGGCTTTCAGGATATTACATGTCCTATGGAAAGTGTGTTTATGTTTGTATATGCAAAAAAGAGAAAGCACCAAGGCCAGCCTCAGCACAAATATAATTAGTAGCTGTGGGATAGTTCAAGGCTCGTGGTGTTCAGGTATGGAAACAGCACAGAAAAAATGAAAATAAACTTGTGTTTGAATTTTTCTGCCTTGCAGAGTGGTAGGAAAAAAAATAGTTTTACCAAATCTAAAAGCTGTTAGATGGAAACAATGTGAGTTGTCATTTCTTTGACCTTCATCAGTGTCAGACTGAAAATAGTGTCAGGGTGCCTTACCCATCCGTGTCTCCCCAAACCTGGCCTTTGGCATTAGGAGGGACGCTCCATCTGAGACACTACCTAAAGAGAAAGACTAATGTGTCAGTGCTGGCTTAAATTGTCAAGCAGGTAATATTTCTTTTTTCTAAAAAAGTAATTACTAGTGAAGTAAAGGATGGGTTTAGGCATCCAGAGGTTTAAAATGACATGAAGTATTTGGTGCTACTATTATAAGAGGTGATTTATCCCAGTGGATCCAGAAGGCTGCTGCAATGAAAATATTTCTGGTTTCTGTTACTGCTTACCATGCATAAAACCCCTGAAAGAGAAATAACCATCCTGAAGAGTAATACTGGAAAGAAACCCAGTATGTGTGGTTCCTTGCAGTCTGTATACTTCATTTCATTCTCATTTTTCTTTTTTTTTTCCCTTGAAAATTCCAGTAAACTACAAATAATATTTACTGCTGACACCACCGCCACCACCCCTCCCCCAACACTTTCACTCAGTTGTTAGAACTTAAACTGCAGGCCTGTAATTGAAATGAATGTAAAATTATTTGGCTGATTACCCATTTTCACAATGATAGGTTTCCTTGTTGTGTGTGAAAACTAAATGATAATGTTTTAAGTCACGACTGCACCTTGGCAGCCTTTGAATCTGGATGTACAGAGCTTTCCTGAAGGTAATATCAGAGCCTCAGAGCATAAAGCAGTAATTGATGTGACTGATCCACAAGTGAACTCTGCAAGGTGTAAGATGAATAGCAATGAAATTGCAAAAGCTCCAGTAATGAGGCAGGCTGTATTTTAGCTTGTTTTACTAGATGTATGCACCTGCATATTACACTGACTTACTCCATGCTACATAGAAAAGGGCATCCTAAAGTAAACTCAGAATTTTAGTTTTCATTTATTTCAAATAGTCCTTCAAACTGTTTAGTGTTTTTGAGTAGTGACTTTCTTGGTAGTACAAATTCTCTTGTAAATATATTGTGCTAAAAAGGGATTTATTTTTTTCTTTTCATAAACAATCCTTCAAAGAAAAAAAACTGCAGTATTTGGACCGTTTCTTTTGTCTTGCTGCTTACTAAGTTGCAGGATGGTTTCTTGTACATAACAAAACAGGTTTCTTAACTTTTTCAAGTTCTTAAAAGAAAGAACGCAGTTTCCTACTGTGAAGTGGTCCTTAAACTAATAGAAGTATAACCTGTTGTGCAGTAGCAATACACTAATTTCTGAATGTGGCCATAATATTTCTTCTACCAAAAGAAACCTCTGCAAAATAGCTCACTTTAAACAAAGGCTGTAAAATGTTAGATGCAGAATTTCACATTCAGTTATTCTACTCTCTAACCAATATATTTCAGATTTGAAGTTAACGATTTTGCTTACTACTCGACACAAGACACTTCACATGGAAAGCACCTTTCCTTGATGGTAATGGCTGAAATGCTGCCTAGGTCCTTTACTCTATGGGACCTTCCAGCTGGTTTCACCTTGGCAGAGCTGGCATTTAGCAGCTGGTTTGTCATTTCCCTCTGGTAATAGTGGTGCTATGGTGGAATATTTCAGAAAACCACCAAGTCACATAGGTAATGTCAAATGGGACTTATTCTTCTGGCTTTATCAATTCTTATCGGTGAAATTGCACATGAAACCATGATGTGAAAGCAGAAAATTAAGAACAATTAACAATGGTAGCGGTTAAACTGACTGAACAAGCCTGCCTCTGTATACGTGTTCTGTATCATGCAAACGATGGTTTGGGCAGAACGTTGGCAATATAAGGAAAGAGGGTATTTTATCCTTAATTTCCTTTGTTTCTCCATGTCTTCTGCATGCAGCTTCAGCCCTGGCAGCACCGCTGAGTTTGAATTTCTTTGTAAAAAACTAAGGCGAGGGGAAGGAGAGTTTCTGTTGCTAGAGATGAATGACAGCACTCTCATTGACTTCCATGGGGGTGAGACAACAGCGCGCAGCGATCATGAACGGGGAGAGGGAGTGATGGGCTATTACAGTTTGGATCTGAGGGGCGGTAGGAGTTAAAAGGGTCATGAAGTTTATGCATTATTGACAGAATACCCATAATGACTCCTTAGGAGCTATTATACAGTGATATGTGAAGGCCTTAGTTGGGGATGATTTAATTTATGAATCATTTCTGTGATGGATTGCCTGCTATGTCAGACTGGCTGCTGCACTAACTCGGTGTTCTTAATTCATTATGAAAGATTTTATGCAAAGTAATTGCTGTACAACAGCCACTTTTCAGAATGAAATAATGTGGATGCTTTTTTTCCCCTCTCCTACTAGTGAAAGCTTTTGTTCACATTATGAGCAATGTTCCGTTTGTGAAGTATCATCTGGAAAAGCTTTGCTAGGAAGCAGCGCTGCTAAAGACCGGAGCTTCTGAAATGGCAAATGTTTTTGCACTTTGAGGTCTAATCTTTCAGGTTTCAGATTTACTTCTGTTTAATGAAGTCTCATGTTAATTCAGGCATAGGCAACATATTGAAATTCTTCATGCACAAATCCTCCAGAGGAATTCAGGAATTGGTTCTAAAATATCAGAGGTGAAATTTAAAAAGGTCTTTTTATTATTTTGGTGGTTTTCCTGTACAGTATTGCGTGAGGCTCATAATCTTTCTCTGTCTTTCTCCTTGCTGCAAAACAAATCTGTCTGTGGTTCCTTTTTAGAGAAAGTGAAAAATTACTTCTCTCAACCAAAGCAAAATGAGGGAACTGTTACAGTATGTGGAGCCCCAAAACTGTACAAGTCTCTTCAGAAGGACTAGAAAAATGCTGTGCCCATCAACAGCGGTTGTACCCTGTGGCCCAGGTACAATTTCTGTCTTGGGAAATCCCAACAGAGCATGAGGAGAGGAAAGGACTTCTTCCTTTCCCTCCTGCTATGCTGCTTTCCCAGCCATTAGCCAGCCAGGATGCTGAACCAGGTCAGACTGATCATCAGGGACGCCCCCAGTCCCTCTTTCCTTGTCTTCCTTCAGCTGTGAGCTCTTCCCGGCAGAGACTGCCTTCCTCACAGGGCATGCTGGCAGCATGTGTTAGAGCCCTGTTTTTCAAGGCATTGAGGAGATCATCTTCTCCGTGCAGTGCAGGGGCATGCAGGAATATTGAAGTGAGCCCCAGAATAAGCTGTGTTAATATGGTACACGCCTAATTTATTCTGCTCCTCAGGGTGTGACTTGCTAGTCATTATTGAGAGCATAAACACAGAAATCCAAGGCATGGTTTTGGTAGTTATTTTAAAAATCTTAATTCCTTCATTCTGCTTTCTTAATTCAAAGCAGGGATGAAATTGTAATGTATTCTTCTGGGAAACACAAGAATGGATTCCTTTGGGTTAAAAAAAATCAAGTGTGTGTCTAAAAATAACTCAAGTGATCCTTTTTCATTCCCTTAATATGTCCCATTTTTGAAGTCTAGAGATGAAATCTTTAAGTTTTTTGTGTTGGTTTTTTTTTTGTGTGTGTGTGTGTTGTTTTTTTTTTTTTCTTTTTTTTGCCCCAATAAATGCATGAATTTATTTGAAGAAGTGCAAGCCCAGAAATACTATAAGAGGGTACAAGCTCCTCAGCTTTAGACAAGATTGATGAGGTTAGCCTGACTGGCAAGTGTGCAGTTTACATGCTAATAGCAAGTATGCTGTCTTGCAGGGAGAAAATACATTGCAGAGTAAGTGTGGAATGTTTATTAGTCCCAGTAAAGTGTAGCGGAGACAGTACAAATGATGTAAGAGGAATGTTGTGCAGGAAATATAAGTCATTAGATCAGACATGTGTTTCTTGGCCAAAACCCCTTTGTTTTATAATCAATCCATAAGGACTCTGTGCAGACAGATGTCACACTCATCATCTTCGCCCCGCACGGGTCCCACAGAGATGCAGCAGCTCGCCCAAGGCTGCCCCATGGCTCCAGAAATCAAGGGTGGGTAAGACCTCGTAAACAAACTTTAAGGCGACCCATACTTGGTTTCAGGGGCTGCGTGGCTATCATCACTGCTGGGTATCAATGTCCATGTTTGCATGTACGCGCTTTGTTTCCTTACACAAAATATTATATGTATGGTGAGGAGAGAACGATTTTGCTTTTCCCCTGCTTGCAACAAAGTTTGTAACAGTGAAAAGTTGAACGAATCATAGTAAGAGCTCTTTTACATTAGCAAATATCAATTTTACTTTTTGTTGGTGAAGAGGGAAAGCAGGAAGGGTTTAAATTGCCTGCTTTTTTATCATACTAGTCATAAATCTGAGGGAGTTCTTAAGGTACAGCGATTGGAAACAAAATTTATCCCTGTTGCTTCATGGATGGTATATATTTTTGTAGAAAGCACCTTAGCTTCATTGGCTGCAGCTTTTTTGTAAAAATAGGAAAAACTTTGTTTCCTTCAGTTTTACATAACCTGCTATTTATACTTTGTGTTTTGATTTTATGCTGTAATTTTAGGAGGTGGGAGTTACTTTTTTTTTTTTTTTTTAATGCTGTACCTGCTTTTCCCTAAATGTTCTTCTTGAAGAGTAGAAAATTCAAATTAGTTTGCCTTTTGAGAATGCTGGTTTCATACAAGAAGTCCATCAAGAAATGTCCTACAGTAATGACTGTACCTTCTTTATCTTTCAGTACTAAAACGTCATTGTTTAAGCTTGCTGGACAAATAGCACGAGTTTTCATTCAGCACAGCTAGAGACTTACTCAAATTCCCATTTACCTCATTACAATGGAAATTTCCAACAAACTGTTGTGGTGTTATCAACTGCAAATAAACCAAAGGTTAAACTAGCAGGAAGCAATGTGAGTCTGTGATGCCTGGCATGTGTTATTGAAAAGATTTTTTCCTAGAGAATGTGATTTTTCTGGTTCCCTGTAGAATAGAGTAAATCCACGTTACCATTTGTCCTGGTTGTGGATCTGATCATGTTCGCCTGTGCAGGTGTAGCTCTCTGAGTTAATTATTCCAATCTATCTTGGATTTGGTGCCCCATGAAGCAGCTGGCAAACATGGTGGGTCAAGTAATCAGCACTTTGCTATAGAAAATCCACTCCATGTCTTTGGGTTTTGGTTTGCGTCTGGGTACAGACAGAAACATATAAATAAAGGAAGTATGGACAAATATAAGCTTATGTCATTAGTTGTTGACAATAACCTTAAACAAAACAAGCCACCTGCTCCAAGTGTGCTCCAAAATTCACTATCAGTGGCTTTCTAAACTGAAATGCTAAGAAAATAAATAAAGAAAGAAAACAAACCCTATAATGCTACTTTATAATATAAATAGAAAGTTCATATATTGGAAGGCTCTGATAAGGTGGTGGGGTTTTTTTTGTTTGTTTTTTGTTTTTGTTTTTTAAATATCACATCCCTGCAAGCCATTTTTCTATATCCTTCCTCATTTGCATATTGGTAATCAAAGTAACCTACTCCCCCATTCTTTGAATAGGCTTTTCAAGCCTTTTTTTTTTTTTTTTTTTTAATTGCTCTGTTTCCTTCTGGCATATAAGATAGGGTCTTTATTTTTTTCTTACTTTGTATCTGTGTTGTAATAATTTTCAGATACATGCTTTTCTAGGAATATAAAGTTTTGGGTAGTATATTTTTAAAGCTGATTTACTGTTTTTCTTTTATTAGCTTAAGGGTTAGGAGCTTTGGGCAGATTTTAAAGTCTGTGTTTGATCTTTTTTTTCTTTTTCCTGTGAAGATGACAGTTTGCAGCAATCAGTAAGCTTTATCTCTCTGGGTTTTCTACAAAATAAGTATCTCTTTATGTGAAAGTATATTTTTACATTTTTAACAGGGACCATTTCAGAAAAGGCCACACTTTTTAAAATTTTAAAACAATGATGTTTAATGATAAATAATCCTAAAAAAAAATAATCTAAACATCATTCTCTAAATTTTCTCAGTGTAGGTTTTGCAATTCATAAGGAGGAAGCCAGCATGGTATGTGGGGTTTGTAAATCCGAACTTGAGGGCAGGCATGCTCAGAAATGAATGTGGATGCTGGGCATGAAGCACAGTCCCGCCCTGGGTCTCTCATTTTGTCCAGGAACCTCTTTACGTAATACAGCAGTGGATTTTTTGATTTGGGCCTGTAAAAAGGAAAGTGTTCTTATTTACAGAAAGAATACTTATCCTAGGCATTCATTCTTTCATATGTTGACACTCCTGTCATCTTCTATTTAGAGGATATATCTCCTGTACAGTTTATATAGGTTATAGCCTTTAATTTTGGATGCGCAGTGCTGTCCTACTCTGGGTACAACTCCAGTAACTCCAGAGCTGTCCCTGCTCCTGGCACTGCCCCATAATAGCAAAAGGGCAGCAGCTGTAGGTGGAGGCTTGGACAGACCCAAGCAGAACGTGTGGAAGTGCACTGCTTTAAATTCTGCTAGAAAAACCAACTCTCCTTTTATTTAAAAGTTCTCAGTGTCCTGCTTTGCTTCAGTACCATATCTGCCAGGGAGTATCTAGTGCTGCTTGCCGTGCGACTATCTTCTATTGGTCTGTCATGTTGTCTTCTATTGTAGCTGGAACATTGCTGCTGCTTATATACTGAGCCCCTTTGTCTTTCCTCTTTTACACTTCCCCTTTAGAGAAACATCATTTATTGTTTTCTCAGCACTCAGTCTTCCCTGAATGTGTGTCGTTCTTGTTATCCGTTACCCAGGATAGAAGTACCACAGTAGTTGTTAATTACAATGGAGAACTGCAGGGCAACACGTCACATCTTTTGGGTATAGATAGATTACACTACATCAATAGCTGTTGGTATATATGAAACTTAAGGAACATGGTTAAACTGCAACACAGCTGAAAGTGCTGGAGGTATTACTCTGTTTTGAAAGGTTTTGATTGTGGTGAAGAATTATTTGTAAGAGTTAATCCAATTCTCTTTTCCCAGTGAAAAGAGGGAGAATCTCTATCTTGCCTCTGTGGAAAGCATTTAACCATTCAATTAGCAAGTTCATCTGGAAGCATGTGAAGAAAGACACAAGAATCCTCCTGGGCATGCTGTATGAATACCAATGTATTAATTAAAATCAATCTAAATATGTCAGTATTCTGCAGTTCGGGCCATATTTCAGATATCATGGGGCCATCTTTTTTCATAAAATTACAGTGTACTCATGCAGCATTTGATATTTATCTTAAAAAAAAACCCAACAGAACAACCAACCCAAACACTTTCTTCCTGGGACACTTACAAGTCTGGAAGCTCCTGGGTTTATACAAATGCCTTGTAACTGCAGAGAACCTTATTGTCATTTCTGCAGCGAGACCTGCTGAGGTGCCTGTGCACTGGGCCCTGTAAAAGCAGGCTCTGTTTAGGTTTGTCCTTCTGGACTCCTTTCTTTGTTTAAACTATGAAATACAGTGTAAACACACAGCATAAATAGCCAACCCCAAATGTAATCTGTAAACCTTGTTGCTTTGGGTTTAAGTTTGTTAAATGCTCTGAAGTGCAAGTTCCCAGGCTCCTTAAACTTTGTGCTGAATCAGCAGATGTGCCACTTTCATCTCACTGCAATCATCTGTTCCACCAGGCTCAGGTCTCTTATCTGCTTTCTGTCCGCTTTCTCTCCTGTTCTTTTCAGTATTCTCTTTTCTCCCATACTTCCTACCCAGCTTCTCAAAGTGACTATTTTGGGATGCCTAAGCCATGTGAACTTACAGCAAGGATAGATGCTAGGTGCCTTGGACTCCATATTTCCTCTGGCTACTGTTACAAGAAGGACTAGAAGCCGGGATTGGGCTGTTGGGTAGTGGCATGAATCCAGGAGACAGGTTGTGCGGGGAAAATCAGCAGCTATTGCAAGGCTCATGCCACATTTCATGTGTGAGAGACCTCACGTAATACTCCCAGTTGTGGCTTACAGTAAGTAGGAGGGTGTCATTCAGGGTGAAATCAGATGCTGTGCTGGAAAATATTTAATATTTGTGTGCGCTGGATTTTATATTAATGTAATATTAATATGTGCTGGAGGTATTTAGAAGACGTGTAGACGTGGTGCTTCGGGACATGGTTTAGTGGTGGACTTGGTAGTGTTAGGTTTATCGTTGGACTCAACGATTTTAGAGGTCTTTTCTAACCTAAATGAATCTATGAAAATCCAGTGGATCCTACAGGCAGCAGCATCAGTGCCGCTGCGAAAGCCACCAGATGGTGGGAGCCTGGCAGGACCAAGGTCTGTTTGCACCAGAAGGCACGTTCACCCAGAAGTACCTGTAACCAGTGCTGTGTCCCTTTGCTCCTTTGTTCCTTTGCTGCCAGCAGCTGAGAGAGAGCAGGGGGCACAGACACAGGTCTTCACCTGTTGATAGACTGTGCTTGCCTTGGCAGTGTCCCTTTAAACAAGCCCTTCATGTCTCCTATGTTGCTTTAAAAAGTTCATAAAGTTTTCCCATTCGATTTGCTGTTGCTAGGTGCTGGGTGGTTTGGTGGGTTGTGGTTTTTTTTTTTTTTTTTTTCATTGTGCTTGTTATGAAGAAGCCTTCAGCAGGCTAAGAATATTTTATAAGGTTAGAAAATGGTGTTAAATGTTAATTAGCAGTTGCATAATCCCAGGTGGCATCCTCTCACATGCACTCGTCAATTTTTAATGAGTGTCACTCGTGCATATCAAACTCAAAATTAGCTTTCTTTCCCAAGTACTCTGTTTGATTTTCACACTCACTTTCCCTCCCCTTCTCCTTTGATGTTACTGACACAATATATCATGCTGGCATTTGCTTTGGTTTCATCTCATGCATATTGTCATGTAGCTAGTTAGTTATCTGCAACATATACACATACTCATGTCTGTAGAAGCACAGCTTCATAGAATCACAGAATGAATATAGAGGGCTACCTGCCCCCCCCCATCTTAGTAAACTGAATGAGGAAAACTTGATGCAAAAACATTTAGGGTTTAAATCTGAGATTTCAGAGTACTAGAGCCACTCTCTGAGCTTGGCTGGAGGTGACCCTCTCTGATCCTGCATTGCATCTGTTGGAGCCCTGGTGTAGTTCCTCCAAATAAAAATTTGGAGCAAAAGTCTCTGTGTCTCCATTAAATTTATCACAAGTTAAAAACTAACAAGAAGTGTTGTACCTACATGTATCTGCTAACTGGTGGGATGCTTCACCACCTTGTTATCTGTGCATTGTGCTGGTAGAAAAGCATGACTAGTCAGAGGTGGGAAGGATATTTAACATCCACAAAAGCATGCATAGCCCTGTACGGGAATGCCCTCTGTGGGCTGGTTTTGTTTTTGAAAGGTGTCAGAAGTGAAAGTTGCCAAGGCCAGTGAGATTTTGCAGATCTGCACGTGCAGATTGAAATAACCTGATTATTGCAACCCTTGCATCCAATCCTTGGTTGCTCTCAGATGAGCTCACTGTGATAGTGTTACCCAAGCCACTGGTATCGGATAGAGTGTGCACATATCAAATGGAGGCACATAAAGGGACAGTCAGGCTGAGTAAGATCATCTCAACTCCTACGGAGTCTTCCTCTTCACTTTGTCAGTTTGTGCAGAGCTTTAGACTCGAATCTGTTAAGCAACTTCGTGGTAAATCACAGAACAGCTGAACAGAAGCTCAGATAACTGAATTTTCACTGTTTATCATTTCCATTAGTCTTTTTGCTTGTTAAAAGGAAAATCAAAACTCCCTTCCCCCGGCCCCGCCACTCCCCTTCCCTCACATGCAGGTTTGGTCCTTAGCTTCTGATTTGATCATGGAAGCAATTTTACTTTGGTCTACATTTTGCTTTGATTTTTATTTGTTAAGGAAAGAGTTCTTTAAGCATCAGGATGATTTTGTTTTGTTAAATGGAGTTGTTAGCTCACTTGGCAGGAGTCTCTGTACAGACTTTGCTTTGATTTCCCCTAAGAATACCATGTGTTTGAAAAATATTGGCTTCTTGACACTGTAGTGCCAATGACCTCTCTTTCCAATAGAACAAACTCAGCTTCAAATTATTTTTATTAATCAAGATTTTATCTCTTACCAGAGATTGACAGTTTTCCAAAATCTTTTTGACAGCTACTGGTAGATGCGAGAGGTGAACCAGAATTAACAATCAAGGGTTAGGGGCCTGATTCCTGTTGTTACTTACCAAAACCTAAATGGGGGAAAGCTCACTGATCCTCCTGCAGTTACACCAGCACAAATGAGATTAGAATCCAGTCATGTATCCAGGAAAATGAAAATGTCATGGCCATGACTGGTGTCCAACTTCTGAAATAAACAGATCAAGCAGGAGTAATTACATTTCTCTTTCACCCTTTCTGCACACAGGCACTTTTCACTATCCTTTGATGATCTGTACAGAAAATATATATGGTAATAAATATTTCCACACCCATTGCTAGTTTGTAAGAGTAATGTAGCTACTTAGGATGAAGAAAGTAGCAGGATGATACACAAGACATTGAAATGCCAAAAGGCCAGTATATTTTCCAAAAGCTTCCTATTTAAAATGTAGTTTGGGTGGTGTTTTTTTTAACTTATAGTAGTGGGGGGGGGGGTGGGGGGGTGGGTGGGTGTGTGGGTGGGTGGGTGGGTGGGTGTGGGTGTGTGTGGGGGTGGGTGTGTGTGTGTGTGTGTGTGTGTGCGTGTGTGTGTGTGTTAGTGTTAGTGTTAGTGTTAGTGCTGGGTGGTGGAGTGATGGTTATTTTTCCATATCCCAGCAGTACATAGAAGCCATGGGCAGACACCAGTGCAGGCACTGTCCAAGGAGGCAGTAGAGATGAGATCAAATGGTGCAATGCTGCCAGCTCCCTCTCCCTTGTTCTTCAGTGCAAGCAAGGATACAAAATATTCAGATGTGCTAATTGAAACACATTGTGCTTTCATTTCAAAGGTCCTATTGCATGGGAGAACTTAAAAGATAGTTCTAGTATTAATTAACCTGGTTTTGATCCTTGGTAAGAAAAAGCAAGCTGTTCTAACAGGAATCCAACCCTTGCTGCTCCTGAACTTGCATCTGCTCTAGACCCATCTGGAAACTCAAATGCGGGAGATGACTTGGAGAGAAATGATTACTGAGGTTTTTCCAGTCTGGATCAGGAGTTGAATGTTAAAAATTTAATGAGATAGCTTGCTATTGTGGGATTTGGCACCCCAATGGAGTTTCTTAAAAGCTTTGACTAGTACACAGTATTTATTAGGACTGAATTTGGGCTTATTTTAACTCTCACTATCAACCTTCAGGTTTTCGTACTCAGTCTTCCAAGAGATTTGGGCTATCTGTTGAAGCTTTGGATAGGTACCGTTAAAGAGGATGTGTCTTTCAGGCTATTTTTGTTGGTAGGTTATTGGACAAAATATCAGCTGCTTCTGGAAGATCTCCATTCATTTCATGTGCATTTGTGACCAAGCACATACTGCCAGGCATTTGCCTCCTAGAAGCAGGCTTATTCTTCTGTGTCTGCTAAGCCATGTGCATCAGCTTTAAAATGCTGTCAGAACGCTGACTCAACCTGGGAGAAAGAACCAGAAAGGTGTTTTCAGTGCATTACTTCATGTTCTGTTTTCTGACCCATAATTGTGTATTTTCAAACGCACACACTATAATAAGTGAAACCAATTCATTTGGAGGGCAGGAGTTTTTCTTCTCCCTTCTCCTTGCTTTTCACTTCTGATTTCCTTAATGTGAGTTACTCTGCTTTCCAAGAGACAGAAATTCATTGCTTCTGCCAATATTTGGAGTTATAAACCATTGCTTGAACTTTATGATAACATTAATCCTAGTGTATAGATTGTTACTATGGTTAAGGACTGTCTTACCAGCTCTAACAGCTCTTGGTATTGCTTCAGGCCATTAAGCAACAAATTGTCTGTAAGGAGTAATTTGTTGCATTTCGCCTACCTTGTTTTATAATGCAAGGTATTATATTTTATGTTATGCTTCCCTGGGTTCAGTTGTCACCCCCATACAATGCCACAAGCTCTTCAGTCTATATGACCACCCAGTTATTCCCTCTCTTGGGAATACACCTTGGAGAAGATGAGATAAATTGAAAAGTATTTTGAAGTAACAGCAGAGTTTTACTTCTTGAAATTGTGGAGTTCAGCAATCCCACGACATTTTAATGGTTAGTTGTATTTTTCAGTCCATGACAACATTTAGGACAGAGATATACAGACTTCAGTCTGTTTTAATCCTCTGTTTGCATGTCAGTATCAAATTTTATGAATACATATGCTGATTTACATAAAGTTGTGACAGAAGAATGTAAAGAGACAAAATAACTGCGGAAGTGTAATTATTGAAATAAAATTGGACACATGAAAAAACTATAATATGACCTTAATGAATGGAGGCTATGGAGATTTTTCATGTAGTCTGCTTACTTGCATTGTGTTTAAGTCTGATTTACTCAAACTGATTCTAAGCTGTGCAATGGAAAGGTGAATCAGCCCATTGTTCTTGATGGGTTCATTCTCTGTGTTTACAGCTTGTTTTGTCAAAGAGAGGAGTAAGGGCTTTTTCAGCCTTTATAACTTCTATTGTAGTTTAAAAGAAAAAGAAGCAAAGATACGAGTTCTCAAGACACAACAGGATGGACAGGACTTGCTCTTAGCAGTAGCAATATTGAATTGACTCACTGTGGGTACTATTGACAAGGTCTCTCCTGCACATAAGTAACATTCCGGTCTCCATACCTCTGCACAAGTGGTGGTGGAGCAAACACACTTATCTTCAGTGGGTGGGCCTTGCTCACTGCTCTTGTTTCATTCTGTTGCTCCACTAGAATTAATCTTGTTTCTCTGGAAATCGGCTGAGAACTGGCCCAAATGCATCTCTGGAAACAGACTGAGGAGCTGGGAGCAATAAGCAATTACATTGTGTTATATCAAGAATCCAGGTGGAAGTGGTTCACAGCTGTAGAAAATGTTGTGAGAAAAGGTATGAAATGAGTTTGGTGGCTGTTCCCTTCTTCCTTGGACCAGCTGCTTTGTAAGGTTCACTTTGAAACATATGCTGGATTCCAGCCATTCCTAATGACCTGCTTCAGACAGGCATTAGGGTTTCACAGTTACTGGTTTGGGCAGGGTGATTTAAAAACCTGTCAAATGCCTTTTCTCCTTCTGCTGTTAGACTTGAACAGCCAACAATGCCAAGAGCCAGCGCTGTAGGGAAGGCTGTACATTACTGAACTCCACTGGTTTTGGTGGAGCCTCACTGACTGACACCACCCAAGGAATTTGCCTGAAGTGAGAGGTGGCTTGTGTTTTGTTTTCCTTAGTGTTGAGAGAACTGGGGGTTTTGCATTCCAGTTAGCTTAGAAATGTGTAAATTTGTTGAAAGCTTTTGGTGATACAGAGAACAGCAAGGACATAACCTGGCTTTGCAGAACTTTAAGAAGGAAGGCGAGAAAATGAGGGGTCTGATTTTCCTTTTAGGGTAATATAGATAAGAAATAACTGCTGAAATCAGTGAGCTACACAAATGTAAAAATGGAGAAGGCAAAAATCAAGTCTGTCCCATTACCATTTTACCTGTTAACTCAATATATCTGATAAAGAAATCATTTAGACATAATAAACATGCCATTTTTACAGTCACATTTCAGAGCAGAACCACACTTCAAGGGCTATAATTGTGACCTACATTTTGAATTATTTGATAAGGCTGACCCCCCATGATGATCTCAAATTAAAATCTTATAAATTACCACTTTCTGGCAAATAGGCTTGCTGTTATCATTTCACTCTGACATTTATTCTTTGCTATGGGTCACTGCTTTATTACTGTAAGAGCTTGTGGCCAAGTGCTGTTCCCAAAGCATAGGAAAGACGTTAAAGGTTAATTTCTCACAAACTGTGAGAAAATGTTACTTCTCGTTCATTTAGATTTGCATTACTGAATTTGCATTCTTTTTATAGTATGTGTATTAGTATGTAGCTAAAATCCCTCACAGCAAATCAACCAATAAATTGCACTGAATTACAGTGCGGTAATGAATTGCTTGTCATTTGGCTTCTAACAACAATAACAAGAATGTTTTTTAATGCTCTTGGCCAGACAATTAATATATTCTCTCTTGGTGTAACTCTGAAGTCACTGGAGCTCTGCCTGCAGAGTACTTGGCCCAAAAGTTGCAAGTGCTATAGAAGTTGATTGCTGTGTCTTCATCTGAATGTGTCTTGGGCTGTAGTCTTCTTATAAAAAAATTATGATGGCGAAAGCTAATGTTTGGTTCTACTGTGCGCTGGGTCTTCAACTGGACAGGCAATTCCCCTGGAAATTTGCAGCTGTACCTCAAAGGTAAAACAACCCTTGGCCAGCCAGCACAAGGCCAGATGGGCTAATCCCCCCCCTGCCCCCCAGAAGAGCCCTGGGAAGTGTTTGTTCTGCACGTAAACAAGATTCATTTGGGATTTGACAAGGGGACTGTATTGGAAGGACTTCCTGGGTTTTATCAGACCTGCCCTTCAGGTGGAGACAAGCCCAGAAGGCAGCATAACTGCCCTCTGGATAAATTGCATTTTATGTGATTTTTTTTTTTTTTTTTTTTAAGTATTAAAGTCTACCTTCCTAGTGGGAAATTCTGTAGAGGGAACCATTAATTGTTTCTGTACTCCATATCCATAGCTGGGACTGAGGAGAAGGAGCTGAACTACCATGCCTGCATGTTGCCTGTGCAGGTACTTCTTCCCTGGGGGACTGAGGTTGTCCTTAAAAAGAAGTGGGGTACAGCATGGGGCTGATAATAGTAAAGGCACCCCCATGCACATAGATCCCTTTGGTGTTACTCAGAGGAATTCAGCTATGTAGAGGAGGAGGGAGGGAAACATTGACACAGCTCTTTACCAGACAGAAATGATTAAAAAATGAATCATGGTCTGCGCTGTGTGAGCTATCACTAGTAGTTCCCTGAAGAAATAGGTTAATAAAGTTGTGGCCTAATTAAATCACAGAACTTGTTTGTCATCTTGCCCCTTTGAGACTGACATCCTCCAGACTTTGCCATGACACCAGCCCAGAGGCTTACGTGCCTTGTGTAGGACAGTGCACACAGGTGAGATGTTTTACACATAAAGTCACTAAAGTATTCCCCTTTTGCACTGGGTGGGCACTTGTATCAATTAGTTTATTGTTTACTAGTTGCGGTTGCAGATAGTTTATGCTTAACACAGGAAACATCTGTGTGATCTCTCCTGAGGCTTGTGTCATTACTATACTGTCTAGTCTTAATTCTTCCCAATTATTTTGGCGATTGTGCAGTCTCCCTCTACTGCCAAGTTTGGAGGCTTCAGTAAATAGCAAATTAAATGTGTAACCTGTGTGTATGAAGAAACCTATATATCATAAAGGCACTGTTTCACTTTGCACTGATGACTCATGGTAAGGGGAAGCTTAGCTGCGTTAACGAGGTTTATGCAAGGCTGGCTTTGGTGGCAGCCGTTAGCTATTTGTAACTGGGTTCTCAGGGAAAGCAAGGTCGCACACCCTGTGCCTGCTACTAGTGGATCATTGTGGCCCATCCCAGGTTTGACATTGGTGGAAGCTGGAGTTGTCTCCCAGTAATACTGTGTAACAGTTTGCTACAAGAAACCAAAGTAGTTTCTCATTCCTGGCACCGAATGAGGTTTGTTTGCAAAATAAGTGTGGTGAAATATCTATCATGCTGTATTGTGGAGTGTCGATATACAATAGGGAATACATATATAATATCTGAGCTTCACATATTACCCTTTTATGGCTTCACTAGAGTTAAGATACAAATGGGAGAGTTATATGTGCACTATAAAGTAGATCTGACCTTTTGAGATTTTATTTTCTTCTTTGGTTTGTAAGCACGTTGTGTGTATGCTTTCATCCTGGCTTAGGCTTTTGAGTTAAGCTCAGTGAAGGATGTATAGCTATAGCTGTGAAATTCAAGAAGCCACTGATATGATTATAATGACCTCAACAAACAGCTGTGACATTCATTCCTCTCAGAGGTACTTTTTTGATTCTCATTCTTAACTAAAGGAGTGCTAATGAGAACATTTTGGAGTGACTTCTATAACTTTTCGCTGCTTTCTTGTCTAAGGGTTGGACTTTTTGTTTGGATTTGTAAGCCAACTTTATTTTACAACTCTGAGTGGATGAGGGTTTTTTTTTTTTCTGTAGGTAAACATCAGGGGCTGAAAGAAGAATGACAAAGACTTGTTGGAAAAGAAAATTGGTGTTTAGCACTTCATGCTATTTGATTAGGAAAACATCTGGTACTTTTTAGTTTAATTATTTCATTGATGTAAGGGACTATAAGGATTTTGCCTTTAAAGATCTCGTTTTACATCAATATAACACATTGAGTTTTGAAGTAGTTTGACATGGTGCATGTTTTCTCCAACGGATTCCCAGTGCAGACACACAAATGGTAATATCTGTGCCAGACTATTTGACAAAGGGGTTAACTGGTGGCACCTTCTGACTCAAGGAAATGCAGCCTGCCATTGGTAGGCTATTTCCTTAAACTCTCGAAGGGCTTACCAACTGAGTAAGGAAATACATTTGGTGATGAGTCATCCAGTCTTAGTGCCATAATATGTACTACGTTAAAGAATATACAAAGGAAGTGTCTTGAGCTTAGAATTTTATCACTTGGATGACAAACGTCTTAACTCTAAATTTGGAACTTGCTGTGTTTAAATGTCAATAGCAAATAATCCTTTTTTTTTAAGCTTAGTGGTAATTAAATCTTTATGTGATTTAATCCTGATGGTTTTAAAACTTTATCATCTAAGTATTAATGCATATTAAGCAATTCCATTTTTTCAATGCTAACATGACATGCAATTGCCTTACATATTGAAGAAGTAGAGTTGCCCGATTTTTCTGGAGTCCTCAGCCCAAACTTGCCATAACAGAAATGTTCTTTGGATTTAGTTTTTAAAACAAATTACTTTAATAAATTAAAATAATTCATAAAGGATACAGGTTGCAAACTACTGACTTGAAATTTTTATGCATTGTTCTCAAAATCTGCATTAAAAAACAGCTGTACCTTCCCCTCCCTTACCCTGCCCCTTGCATCGCATCTCAAATTAGGTCTCTTATCAGCCTGCAGCAAGGACCACGGCAGTATCTCCAATATCCTGCAAAGAGACAATACCACACAAATAAGGGGGAAGGGGCAGTACTTCTATTTATTATTTTGTGTATGGTGAGAAGAAATAAAATAGTTCTAGAAATGAGGTATGATCCTTTGACAATCTTATGCCAGGACAGAAGGAGTGCAGAATGTTTCTCTGCACTGCAGAAGGAGGGCTGGTAACAATTGTCAGTTGAGTGGGTTAAGGAGGATGACAGTGTCTCTCTTTTCCTATTGTTCTGCTGCCTTGCTCTCCAGCTTCCTACAGACCCTCACTCTGGATGTCTGTTATATATTTCATTGATAGAAGACTGTATGAATTTGTCCTCTAGGTAAACACATTTCTGTCTTAAAGGGTGGTGAAATTGTTCCAAGATACAAGTAAATGATCAAAATGTGATATCAGCTCCAGGTGGAATTTTTGGCTTATTGATTTTTTTATTTTTTTTTTGTCTGTGGTTAGCTACACTACATTTAAAACCAGACAAGAGAAGCAATGGAAAATAGGGGAATATCCTACAGTAGCATAAGCTGGCCAGATGATGCAACAGTTTTTCTGGTCTTTTACAAGTTTAAATTAAATGGAAGATTTCAATTTTAATGTAAGTAGCAAGGATACAATGTGCAACTTCAACATAAAAAGACAGAAATACAGTATTAAATGTAAGTATTCAGTGTTAAGGCTCCTGAGATGCTGTTTGACTAGGTTGTTATTCTTTTAAATTTAAATATGCAGTAGTACTTTTTCAAAATCACTTGAACAGACATGCTATTTCTCTTTGAGTAATAATGATTTACCACCTTTTATTTTATCTTTTGGATGTCAGGGTAGTAGCATTACCACACTGAAACTAAGTCATATTTCTTGTATCCTATATCATTCTCTTTAGCAGCATTTGACAAGAGAAAGAAGAATACTATGTTTCCAAACTACAAAACAGCCATACTTCCTTACGAGAATATTAGAAAACTTAAGTTATGAGGCACGTTTTAATAACTTCAGTCACATGTACTCAAAGCAGGCATACGCAAAGTATTAACTGATGTAGTATTTGTGTAATAGAAGTCTTGGTGTTTACTGTGTAGCAAGGACTTACGACCATTTTAAGGAGATTTCTAGACCCTGAGATGAAATAATCTCTTTTTGGTTTGTCACTGTGATAGAATGAAGGTGCTCATGAATTTACTGTAAATAGAATTTTCTAATCATCCTCGGGAAAATTAGAAATATATGGCAGAATAACAAACCAGCCATTCATCTGTTGGGTTAAATGTACTAACGTGAACTTAACAAGCCATGTCGTCTTTTAACACATGCAAAGGACCAAATTATCTGCTGAAAGACTGACATTATGTAAATGTAACATTTGCTGGACCTCTAAACCCTGTGATTAAATTACTGTCTAAATTATTCTGCAATATGAATGTCGCCTACAAAAAGAAAAGCTGTAAAAGAAATGACTGTGACATCTTCTGGGTTTGCAGTATTTCCATAATGAATATTTGAAATGAACAGTTTGTATATATAACTCAAAATCTTAATGAAATAAGAAGAAAGTGAGTGGAGGATATGACGTGAGGAAAACTTACTCTACAAAGAGTAATTTATCCCAGGGTTTTGGCAAGACTTTGTTAGCGGGAGAAGCACGGCTCAGTTAAAAGGGGAATTTCATCCACAAATCAAAACCTGTCACTGGAGAGATGCTTCCCAACTTTCCTCTGTGGATGTGTTGGGTAATCAGTGGCAAGTAGCCTTCTTTCACTTAGGACATTGGGAGAGACACATCTGTAAAACAGCAAAAAATAAAAATGGAAGAGTGTGCTGAGAAGTAATTATGTCCCTGAAAGGCTGTGTATAAATTGTTCCCTGCAAATAGATATCTCCTCATGCAGAATAACTGATCAGTTAACTTGTACTGTATCATTAACTCATGTAAATTATCTTACTTGTATTTCACTCATTCAAAAAATTAAAATCTAGCAGAAGAAATGTGTTTCAGCAAATGGAGGAATTGAATGTTTTATTAATTGGCTACTTAGTAAGCTATAACAACAACAGCGGGGAGAGGCAGCACTTCACAGAGTCATTAATTGAGCCTCATGGTACACCTGCGAGGTGGAATGACTGACTGATAGCCCTTTTCCGATTACTTCGCGCTAGAGGCTGCGGTGACGGAGAGTTAATATTCTCCTGAAAATCCGTAAAGGCCATTTTTTTTTTTTTCCCTCTACTGTCTCCATGAAGCCCCAGGTGGAAATTCAGCCCAGATGGAAAGCAGCAAAACTGAGGTGCTCAGAGAAATGACTTGATATCCACCTGCACTGGAAAGTTAAAGATTTCTTAGAAAAGATGGTCAGTCTGGCCAGCGGTGGTCCTCAGCAGATGGATTTGGGGGTACTTTTTTGCATGGATCTTGCATTTCTGGTCAGTTTTGCCGCAAGGTTTGTTGTTATCGTAAGGGGAGCCGGACCAGATCTCCACAGTCCCCAGCAATATTTTATAATCGAGAGGACTGGTTCCAACATGTGGGAATCCTTCCTTGTTGTCTCATCACCTTGATGGGACTTCTTCATTCTTTTTATATATGTTTGTCATTGTAATTTATAATGACCAGAAAATTTAGTGTGAACTTTACCTGCAATGCATACATGTTATCTTTTCTCAGACAGCAAAGTTTTCCCGAGAGCCTTATTCACTTGCTTGCTTCCTGTGCCAAATCCTGTAATAGGAGAATCAGTTGTATTGTTTAGATATAACCAGCTTATTCAAATTCTGTGGAAATCCAGATGTAATTTCCAGATTAGTTCATGTTTCCACAAGCCGTGCAATTGTGGTACTATTTTCAGATGAAGCAAATCTTTCTCAATCCTACAGACCATCCATAAAAACTCACCTCTTCCCCTCTGCCCCCCCCCCATGTGATTTCGTTCAGTGAGAGCGAGAATGAAAAGGGGTTTAATTCAGGTGATTTTGTAGTGATGCTCCCTGTTTCAGCAAAGTATGGTAGTTTATTTCTCCTTGCTAGAAAAAGTGCTTTTTTTTTAAAAAACAAAAAAAAAAAAAAAAAAAAAAAAAAGCTTGCAGGTGTCCTGTTGATTTCCCTTCATCCAAACCCTTCCTGTTGTGTGGGAAGAAAAGTAGAAAAATACTGGGCGGTTGAGGGGGAATAATAAACATCATAATAACAGAAAATAAAAACTCTAAACTGCTGCCTCCATTCCTCAAACTATTTGCAGATTCAACCAAAATGGCATCTAAATGTTTGAAACTTTGTTTTTATTTATGCCTTGTCCTCACTGTCTCACTAACGTACCATGGCCTGTACACAACTGGGAGAAGACCATGCAGAGCGACTTACTGGTTTGTAGCATTTCCTCTTTGGAAGTGGAAATACAATTTTTCTGTGCAACTGTAACAAAGTTACCTCCAAGATTCCCTTCACTTTTTGTTTGAAAAGGAAATATTTCTGTTTTTCCTTTCTCTTGTTCCTCTTCCTATTTAGTCAGTGCCCCATAAATACATCTGCAAATAGCTCCTGCTCTAAGTAGTTCAGTTTGCAATTAAAAATACGAGGAAAACAGGTAAGCATGAGAATCAGTGGCAGGTATATTCCCTGGTTTTCTAATTTATTCAAATTCTGGAGGAAATGAGATACACAGGAAAATAGATGACTTCAGATGCTCTGAGGGTGAGGGCTGGTCCTATATATGATAATCTCTGAAATATATACTGCTCTTAGTTATACCATAATCCCTGATAATTGAGAAATTTGGTCATTTCTGGCATAAACATGAGTAGTTTTTCAATATCTTGCTGTTGAGCTTAAATTACCACAGGTTTACAATTTTGTAACTATAAACTGAACTTTGTCATTAATTTTTCAGCATTAAAAAGAAAAAGTAGGCTAAACTTGAGCTATAGATGAAGTATTTAAAATAATTTCCCAAAGCCCTTCATAAATGTGACATTGATTCATTGATATACAGACCATTAGCAGTTAGTCTCCTCTGTTCATCTATCATTTCAATTATCTCTAGACTTCCCCAGGGTCTTTGACAAATGGGAGACAATTTGCATTTTGTACATTAATGACCTTGGCTGAATTTGTAATTTTATTCCCCCCATCTTATAATTATACGTTAGCATTTGAGGGGAAAACCCCACAAAACTATAGTTGGCCAGTTTTTAATTTAACCAGAAGTGTACAGCTGCTGAGGTGGAGGAAAAGGAACAAATATGAAAAAAAAATAAAAGCCTAAAAGTATTTTGGATTTTGTGAAGAACTTTTACTAGGATGCAGATTATAGCAAGTTAAGTGTGATGTCTGTTTTGCAGGGGAATGTTAGCTCTCTGGGTTGCAAGCTTAGAAAAGCTGTCTCTTGGTCCCTCTGACAACGCACAAGAGGAATTTCGGGAAAAGATCCCTTGGGGGGGGTGGGGGGGTGGGAAGAGAAGAAAGTAGATGAAAAAGAGCCACATTTAAAAATGTATAATTCAGAGGTGTATGGTGCTGTTAGATGTCCAAGCATACTTTGTTACTTTACACCATCAATCATCTATCTCCTCTATAGTGGGCCAAACTCAGTAGTAAAGAGAAAGTAGGAATGATTGTCATGGAAAGAAATATTTTCCGAGCTCCTTTCTTTTCTCCAGTACACTCGCTGCCATCCAGCCTTTAGCTTAGGCACAGCGGCAGTCCTCGAGGACCACCAGCCACAGTCCCACCGTGTGGTCTCCTTTCTGCCATGTCTAGTCCCCTAGTTTGCCTTCTAGCTCCTGTTCACAGTGCGGTTCCGACATAGAGATTTGAGCTTTGGTTTTTTCATCGTTTCAAGTGTAAAATTATTTTCAACAATGCCAAAGCATTCTTAAAAGGTATTTTGTATCTTCTGATAAGCATGTTTATTAACATTAATTTTTGTGAATCTTTGCATGTGGGAAGAACCACAACCACCTCTGAGTGTTAATGTTTTCATATTAGGTCAGACAAAGGTATCTTTTTTTAAGTATTGCTTTTCATCCAGAGGCGTTGCAAAGCTTTTCTGGAGTAGTACATAGACAGACTTCCTCAGTTGCTAAAAAAAATTTCCATTAATAATTTTGGGTTGTTTAAGACTCCCAAATAATCCTTTTTAGCTTTTTGTTGCTGTTGTTGTATAGAAGATTGCCTATTAAGTTAAACTACTAGTTTTCTTCTGTCTTTGAACCTGTGGTCTTCTGCTCTATTGATGTAGTAACCAAGTTTTAGTGTTACTTGTGTTGCTCACTGTACACATCTTTCCCATGTTTAAAAAAAATACGTGCGGAAACGTCCACATGTTACCATTTTTTTCCCACTGTTAATGCTCAGAATGTGGGTACCCTGGAGAAGCCATATAAGGATTTAGTAAAAATTAAGCTTTTTAAGCTTTTAGGCAGGCAAAGGAAGTGGTACGGTATTCACAGAAGTAAAATTCACAGCTTAAGTACCCTGTAATTGAAGATCAGCTTGATGGCCTCACAGCATCAGTTCCTCACCAGAAAGCTTCACAGCCAGCTTTCAGGATTTTGGGGCAGCGTGCTGTTTTTTAAGCAACGCAGGGACACGTATGCAGTGCAGTGCATCCCACGTGCTGGTGATCACTGCCTTCTCTAGGAATGTTCTGCAGTTGTTAAAAATTCACTGTTGCCATCACTAGCAGCAGTGTGGTATCTGAGATACGAGTCTTTGCCTTTTCCTTTGAACATGAAATCGTTGCAGTCTCTCAGACAACATCAGGTGGTAACTGTTGGCAACAGCTACGATGTTAGGAGCGACGTATGTTTCTGGCTAGATTTTCAGAACCATCCATAACATTATACTACATGTACTTTGCTCATATATCACACTTCCCTTTTGTGCGTCAGAATGAATTTGGCTGTCTCTTCCATGCAAAAAAGTAATTAGCTTGGGTTGAATGTGAGGAATTTATTTTTTAATTGGAACCGAAGGGTGAAATTCTGAATGTGGAAACCTGAGCTGTGAACTGGTGTTGACCTGTGGCCTTGGCACTGCAGCTCTCCCGCCTAGATGCTCACACTTAGGAGGGACTTATGTGTATAGCAAGAAAGGTCTTGGTCTTCAATAGCATTTGTCCAGGGTATGTTCAGATCAGGCTGTTCAGCCTTGGATTCTTCTGACGTACGTGTACAACTGTTTTTCCACATGCTGAAGATCTGGCAGTGTTTGGTTTGAAGAGGTTTGGTTAAATTAGATGCTCCGAGTGGTCTGTAAGAGTGAGCTAGAGATCAAGGTAAACATATTCATTGATTTATTTCCTCACTCTTTTAAAAACAGGACTCAGGCTCCAAACAATAGATGTGCCCGTGGAATGTACTTGTTTTGCCCGTTTTGTGCACTGCACACAAGTGCCAGGTGGATATGTATTTATTTCCTCACAGCCTCTCCGGCCATGTTTGGATTTTTCTACCCCTGCTAGTATCTGCCCTTTGATGTCTGTTTTTGATTTATTGAACATCTACAATAGCTCTTTAGTACTTCAAATTTATTTCTAATATGTGTTCTGTTTAAGAGTATTAAATTTAATACTTTGACCTTAGTGCTGCTCAAAAATATATAGGTGGTTATCCAAAACCCAACAACTTTATAGGAGTGTGTTATTTAAGTTTTTACAATGGTATACCCTTTGTTAATAGTGAGGAACATAAAAAATGTCTGCTGTTTGCTGTGAGAAAGGTAGAACAACGCATGTTTTAAGGTGTAATGATCATGTTTGAAAAGATCAACTGATGTAGTAACTGTGAAGTTTTAAATTATTTATGCCATCTCACTGATGCCTTGCTGAAAACACAAATGCAAATTTCTTTTCAGTTTTGACCTCTGAAAAAATTGAGCATGGCGCTCTATCAAAACCAGATGCCTGACATCCAAGTAGATTTAAAAGGAAAATTTAGTTTGTATTGGGAACCAGAGTGTGAAGTTTGGGTTACATAAAACTGGCTCTTTCTGGCTCTGGTATGAATCAGTTTTAGCAATGCAGAATTAACAATTTCAGCCCTCTAATTTCTGCCTGTGATCACCTCTGACATTTGGTGGTTTAAAAACCCTGAGATCACATATTTTTATAACCAGAACTCCCAGGCTGTAAAACTAAGTCTGCTACCTCTGCTAACAACAGCCGCTACACGTGGTGAACACATGCACTTGCAGAAGCGGTGAATGTCCCAGGTTCAAATGCCAGTGTCAGGCTGAGGTAACTTTCTGCCAGATTGTTGTTTCTGCAGTGTCTGACTTACACCATCACGCTGAGGCTGATTTATTTGTTTTAAAGGAGACCTCTGTGCTTGTCTGCTAGGAAAGGCCCTGAGAAATCACAGCAGTTCTCTGCTACTCATTGCTAATTTATCTGGGAAAAGAAAATCTTATTTCTTCCATCCTTTGCTTCGAGTTTGCCATTAGTAAAAACTGTATGCAAGTTTGTGGTTTGTACATCTCTTTTCAAAGCTTGATATAACTCTATAACCAAGTTTAATCCTCCCACTTGAGTTCCTTAGTGGGAATTCCAGTTAAAGGATGCTCACCTCACTGCCATTTCTGGTGAGAAGGATCCAGACCTCTCTGAAATATTTAGCTCCTGTTTAGTGCTAAATGACATAGCTGCCTTTCTGAAGCACCCAGCGGCTCCCGTTCATCGAGGTGCTCAGCCCTGAACAACGCTGCTTTTTGTGCACGTAGGCTATTGCATGCTGTGCTCCTTAGCAAACCTGCCCTGCAGTCACAATAAGCAATAGTTAACAAGCACCCATTGGTGTCAGATAAGTTAGAAGAATTCAGAAGACAAATTAGGCAATGAAGTCTCTGGGAATAATGACTTCCCTTGGGTTTCTGTACAAATTAAACTGATGAAGATTTAATCTTTTTTTTTTTCTTTTTTTCTATGGGTTCCTTTGCCCTTGACACACAAGATCAGTTACTAGAAGACACAGTGACTGAGTGCAGCTAAGTGCTATTGGCATATGTCTATGTAAACGAAATAACGAGTTCTCATTTATGTGTCTTGTAAACAAGTGACCTGGTTGTATGATTGTGTTTCAGCCATGCGGGCAATGATTACAGAAAAGTTATTTTCTGTAGTAGAAAGTGAGATGACTTTACAACTATAGTTAGTGTAGGATTTTTGTCAGGGCAGTGAGTAATTCTGCCCACATAACTTTCAGGAAGATCTAGAAATGGAAAACAAAAGATGGGAGAGAATATTCAGGAGGATATAGGAAGAAAGAAATATTTAACCCATTTAAGTCAGTAGCGGAGGCGTACCATTCATTGCTGTTTGATCTAATCCCAGGCTATATCTGATGATGAGTAGAGCCTGTTCTACTAGTGATTGACATTGACTGGCAAGGACAGCTATTAAGAAAAATAAGAAAAGAAAGTAGGAGCTTCCATTCAAATCTCAATAATGAATTCCAATTCTAAATCAGAAGCTGGGCATACATCATCCTTTCTCTGCTGAGAAATCTTTTACATTCATTTCAGTTTGTAATGGTT
This sequence comes from Falco peregrinus, assembly GCF_023634155.1. Taxonomy (NCBI): domain Eukaryota; kingdom Metazoa; phylum Chordata; class Aves; order Falconiformes; family Falconidae; genus Falco; species Falco peregrinus. The sequence goes on along the minus strand of NC_073732.1, from coordinate 24,863,138 downwards.
TTGGGGAAAAAAAAAAAAAAAGAAAAAAGGTTTTAATTATTCATGTGAAAAATGAACTAATTTGCTCACATGCTTAGTCCTGGGGTTAATTATATTATGTAAAAGAATAGTTCATAAGGAACCGGCTTATTACAATAGGAATGCCCTGAAATTTAAGCTGCTTAATTTGTTACCTTGCTCAGACTGTACTATTGTAATAATCAGCCTGTTTGTATGTTAAGCAGCAGCTTCTGGACTTGTGGCTCTGGCCCTGTAACGGGGGCTGTAGGCAGGCGATGTGGTTTGACATGCCCTCTGCTGAGGGGTTCCTCCTGCGCCAGCGTGATCGCTTTGCACCTGCCGTTCTGGTCACACTGCTGGAATGACATCAGATAGTGTTTTGTACCAGGTGAGAGCCTGCCCCAGTGGGAATTGAAGCACCAGGATTTACTGAGGAGTGCTTCAAATGTCCCTTTTCCACAGCATTGCAGTGGAAGGGAGAATGCTTCTGGATTAGAGACATTTATTTTACAGGCGTAGAGAAAAAGAGCTGTGCATTTGCAGTTTGATCGGTTCTTTTTCTGAGTACGGAATAAAGACAGAGGAAGAGACAAAGCTAGCATTTATCTCACTTTATTCTACACTTACATTAATACTTTTTTTTGTCATCTTTTCTGCAACTAGAAGCTAAAACCATTATTTGAGTTACCTTTCCTTGAATGTTTGGAAGCCAATTTTCGAATGAGCTGTTCCTGTAGTGCCCAGTTCCCTGTTCCTGCATCCTGCTGGCTGGAGCTCGCCTCGCTCAGACTCCTGCTGTGGCTAACTCCAATTGCTGCTTACATAGATTTTCAAGGAATAGCATACCAGAGCTTTTAAACACCCCATGTTGCACATGGGTACCAAAGTATGCCACCCCTAAATTGGGCAGAATCTGACCCATCATTATAGATTTTACTTGGAGCAAACATATTTATTTGTGCATGACATTGTTCATTCACCTCTTCTCCTGGTGAGTCTGAAAGACATCAACCATGTACACCTCTATCTTTATCTTTGGTTTTGTTATTTATGTGGTGGAGTATTGCAGTGCTCTTCACAGGGTGTGACATCTTAAATCTCTTAAAAATACATGTCATCGAAGAAGAACAGCAAGGAAACAAAGGCAGCAGCTCGTGCATTCCTGCCTTTGTTTCCTTGCTGTTCTTTTTTGATGCCAGCGCTGTATATCTCTGAGCTTGCGTTTTGTTCTGTGGATGCTGGCACTAGCTAACCCACAGGTAACGCTGGGTTATTTACACTTACGTATACTGGCTGTCATTCTCCAGTTATCTTGGCCCAAGAACCTCCATAATGTGGCATAGCCGAGATTTTTTATTTATTTATTTTTAATATGGAAGCAAGTAGTTCTTTTATTAGAGGAATATATAAAACTTAATTAGGAGATTTATAAAGCTTAATGACTGTAAGTGCTAAGTTTTTTTCTATATCCCTTTTCAATTCAGTTCTGATTACTCGATTTATAGGAGATCATAGGAAGCTGGAGGAAAAGCAGCAGTTCTGCATTTAAATTTTCCAGAGATACAAGAGCAAGAGAGGCAAGTTGGACATCCTGTTGGGGTAATAGAAAAAGCTGGGAAAAAGCCAGCCCTGAGTTTGTGACCTGATATCTTCTACTGATTTTCTTACCCAGGAAAGCAGAAGGCAGCAAGATTCAAGCCTGTCTCGGGTTCAGGATGCACTTTGTGAACTCTCCTTTAGGCACCAGGACTTGGCTTGGCTAGAGGCAGCCGCCTGGCTTGTGCTTTGCAATTCATATTTGGGATTTAGCACTCAAAGCAGAAAAGAAAATCCAGTTGCTAAGACTCCTTGCTAATAATCACTGCTTTGGAAATAATCTTTAAAGAATGTTTACCTGCCTGCAAAATACTTAAGTGCTTCTATTGTGGAATCAAACTTTCAAAGTTCAAAGTCTTTTCTTGTTTGTGTGTGCATAACCAGCGCTGGTTGGTACTAGAAGTTAGACATACTGCAAAGAGAACGCATTTTTAGGGCAAAAGTACTTTTAGACAAAAGCAAGGGCTTTTAGGGATGGCACTGCAGAGTCCTGAATTCTTTCTAAAAAGGCTCCATTTTGTGGCATGAAAAGTTGAAGTGGAAAGTAATCCATCTCAGCAGAGCTCTGATGTAAGGAAAGTTGCAGTACAGCAGACGATGCTTTCTTTTATGTTTTGCTCATAACCATCATAGCAGGCAAAGGCAAACACTTGTCTAATTTGATAAAATATCTTTAATTGCAGCAACGGTACTTGAGGTTTGGGCTGGATGCATAAGCTCTGTTTGTAATCATAGTTCCAGCCGTACTCCACAATCATCTCCAATCATTGCCAATTAGCATCCGTTAGTCTGTTGTTGCTTAATTCAGATGTTCTGGGATGTTTAGTTGCATTATTCATACCTTGTCTGGGAAAACATATTCTAAAAATGAGTACTATTACAGGATTTCTTTGTACTGTGATAGATTTTTTTTTTTCCCTGCCTCTCTTAGTTATTCTAGTTAATTTAGAAAGGAAAACTTTGTTCATGATTTTAGATCCTGCATTTCACTTTTAGGAAACAGTTATTCCTGCTTGATAGAGAATTTGAAAGAGGGATTAAAAAAGTAATAATCAAAGCCGGTATTTTTTCACAGAACAGTTTGGTTTTGGAAGTCGTTGTTGCAAAATGTCATTGATGCTCAAGACATTAGGAATGAAAAGAAGGAAAAAAAAAAAGAGAGCAGCCATGTATATGGTTACGGAAGACTGCCATAACCAGTAACAGATTTTAAAAGGACTTTTAAATCCCAATTTTCAGAACAGAAACTAGTCATTAGTTAGCAGAGAGAGGGAGTAGGAGAACTTGAGGTGGAACAGGCCATCTCTATACCTGCAGCAGGGCACTGAGCATTCTCTGCTGAGGCACAAGATGGATTACAGGTCTTGTCTAATAGTGCTTGCCAGGATTTTGGGGTTTAAGAGCTTGTTGTTTCACTTATTTAAACTTTGAGCCTGTTTTTCCCCTCTACAGAATTTTATTCTGACTTCAAAGGAGTTTTCCTTAATGTGAACAAGTGCAAATGATTGATGAATCTGTTTGGGTTTTTTTCTTTAGATGATGATTTTAATAAAAAGAAGTTAATATTAAATATTAGTGAAGTATATTTAACAAGGGCTATGCTTGACTTTTGGTTTTGCACCTAAATCTCATGAAATGGCATTTAGTGCCCCAATAACAAAAGAAAGCAAACTGTGCCAGAGACACACATCCCCGAGGAACGCGGGCCATGCACACATTTGCTACGTGACTGATGTTCTCTGCGTATATGAAAGTGACATGGGGATAAAGAGAAATGAGTGCAGCAGTAATTTCTTAAAAAAAAAAAAATAATGAAAAAGAGGAGATGATAGCTTGTGAAAGCACAAGTACTACAGCTGCCAGTGGAGACAGTGGCAATGATGGGTGTTTTCTGAGAGTTCACGCATGGAGAATCTGTGCCAAACTCTCAGGTAAGTTTGTTCCACTAATCAGACGCTTGTTAATAACTGCTCAGATTTACGATACTTCATAACAGCAGCAGAAGAAATATTCGTCCTGTTATTGACTTTGTGGAGGAAGAAAACCTAATAAAGCATTAAGAGTGCTTAATCAATACACATGTAGGACTGCTTGACTATCAGAATGAGCAGCTTTGTTTTCTATTCAGGCAGATAATTTATGGTTAGCGCTGGAAGTGATGTATGTAATTTATGTTTTAGAGACAATTACTGTTCAAAGACAACTGTTACAAAGCTCTTGCAGAAAATGAAGAAAAAGACAACTGCAGTCTCTGGGGTGTGAGCATTGTGCTCAACAGCCTGTCTGGTATATTTGCTCTTCGCGTTATATTTATGTATAACGTTGCTATGATGTATGTGTGCATGCACTTGTGTCAACTGTTGCGTCATAGCAGTGAGCGGCCTTAAAAGTTCAAATCAACTTTCTCAGGTTTCAGGATTTTTTAGACATATGGGTTTGGTTGCAGACCATCTGGGCCATAATTTTTAAAAAACAGTGTCTAAAACTGTAAGTTAAAGAGCTACCTATTTGCTGGATCTTTAGTGCTTTTTAAAAATTGAATCAAATTATTTAGATCTATAAATAAGATGATGTGAAGTGTGCATTATGACACTTGCCTATATGACACCTCCTTATAAAAGCAAATTTTAATATAGTTGCATATATACTCATTTGTTCATGTACCAGGCACTCGGGATATGGTAAGGTACACATCTAGGTGCATTTAAATTGAACCTTATAAACTACATGTAGGCTTTGATTCTAACCATCATAAGGGTTTTATACTTGAAAGTATTAGTTATATTTTCTGAGTTAGAAATTCACATATTCAAATTGCTATGAAAGTCAATGTAAGCTGCCAGTGCCTGTTAGCAAGAGTAATCAAACCTCTTTCTTAGATAAAGATATTTAACATCTAGTCCTGAAATCAGACCATCTTCATCATAGCCTTCAGGAGAAAATGCCAGCTGGGAAGAAGTGTTATTAGTGAAATGCTGTCTTCCTTCTAAATAAATACGTACTTGTTACTTTGACCCCTAATTGAAGCACGGTGTGTTAGCCCAACACTTTTAAACTAATCAAAATAACCTCTCTGTGATGGTGGGCTTTGTTCATGTGGTATTGCAATAACAATGTGAATGATTTTACAGATTTTATTCCACTTCAGTGATTTATTACAAGTCCAGCGAGCTCTGACACACACTGAAGTCAGCAACTTATGGGTCAGAGCACAGGTTAGCCCCCAAGGCTGGTCACTGAAATGGCAAGTTTGCGTGTGGTTGCATTAAATAAATAAAATTGCAGCTCATATACAGCTGATAAATATAGAAACCTTGGAAAATAGGTTTTAAATACTGGACTGCATTTACAAGGTTCTCTTTGTTATCTTAAAATTAATCTTTATTAACGTGTATCACATAAAATTTTTAATGCATGAACAGGTAAAATATACTTGCATTTATACATCATTTAAGTAAATTTAAGTAATTTTAATTAAAAAGTACTTAAACTGTACTTTAAAATACTTTAACCATTAGGCAATGGGTTACCTGGTGGGTCCCATAAAACTACCACTGTTGCCAAAATTAAAGGGCGATTCACTGCCCTGTTTTCCTGCTACAGAAGAGCAGCCTCTCACAGGCAGCCCTGCTCCGTGCAGATGCTTCTCCTCCGGCAAGGCTGTCGGGTCCTGCACTCAGGGCAGGCTTAATCCCTTGGTGGCTTTTGAAGATGCTGAATGCAGCTCCATGTGGAGAACCTGCAGAGCTGCAGCCCACACCGACAGCTCAGCGTAGAGGTGTGTGAAGAAGACTCCTGCCCTCATGTATTTCTGCTTTTTAGACTCATTTGGGGTTTTTTTCTTCATCTGTTTGCTACATTTAGAGAGCAAGCAAATAATGCAGGACACTTCTGTTAGATTTCAAATTGAATTTATTTCTTTTAAAAGAAATGATGAAGAACACTTTGTCCAGTATTTACTTTTATATAAGGTGTCCATTTATTTGTAGGAAATCTGAAATCACCTAGACTTTCATAAAAACTTGGTCAAGGGTTTTTTTTCCCTGGAGCTGAGGATTGCTCTGACTTGCTGTGCTGTGTGATATTTTCAGACAGGGATTGAGCAGCATTAAACAAGAATGGTGAAGTAAATGGATTGGAATCAGTCCTTCTCCATTTAGCATATAACTCCTAGGCATATTTAATTGCTCAAAGGTGGTCCATTTCATGAAAAAAAAAAGTAAGGCGTGATCCCCCACATATATCAAATACTTGATGAGACTTTTAGACAAAAGAATACCTTTTTATATAGTGCCATTCTTTAATACCACATGTGCAGGCAGTGTGGGATGTACGCACATGTCTACAAACCATATTCTGGCATACTAGTAGATTTAAAAATATACTGTGGATTTTTTTTTCCACGTGTATGGTAGACAGATCATATATAAAGTTAATAGCAAGTTAATCTAGGTAAAGGGTTTTTTCAAAATTTTTTTTCCTTAAAACTTCATGTGGCAGGATTGAAAGCCTCACATAGAGTATGTCCCATAGATAATGTTTTTGTGTTGCAACATTGGCTCTATAAATAAATGTGAAGCATTGCAGTAGCAAACATCACATTTATTTTTTTGAAGCGCCTACAGCATGTCATTACAGATGGATTGATAGTCTTGATAACATTGAACTTTTGTCAGACCTAACGTGGCAGACTTGTTACATGTCAGAAATTTTCTGTCATTTTTCTTGCTATTCAAAAGGCAAATATATTTGCAACCTTGAGTGACATTGAATATGGAAAGCAGACAGAAATTTATCATTTGACAGAATTGTTTTTGTTGGTGGTTTTTTCCTTTTTTTTTTCCTTTTTTTTTTTTTTCAGTGGCAAAGCTGTAATCGGATTTTAAAATTCTGACTACTCTGTTTTTAGGAATATTGTGGCTGATAAGAGCTGTATGAACTGTCTTTTTACAAATGTAAACCACATTTTTTATTACTTCACATTCAGATCATTTATTTTTTGCTTCTTGGACTGAGGCAACATCTGACCTTTATTACTGAGTCGCACAAAACAACTTGGCAGGGTACAGGCAATGAAGAAGGTCTTGTACAGGAGGCCGTTCAGCAAAGGATGCAGATGCTTAGAGAGCAAATTTTCATAACACTGAGGTTGAAACTAGTACAATTTATACCTCGTGAGTGTGTTCCTTCAACGTGAGCGCTTTGTAATAGCGATAAAGTTGTATCAAAGAGCTTATTTTGATGACTTAAAGTCTAATTTAATTTCTGAGTTATGATGATTAGCTTTAAATGAGATGTCTGTTTAATGAGACATGTGGATAAAGAGTCAGGTTTTCTGCATATAATAGAAAAAGCATTGGATTTCTGGTGTAAGAACCAGCAAAGAAATGGATGATAACATTTCATCAAAGGATGAGAACAAGCATTAAGGCAGAGACAAGGAAATCCTCCACAGAACATTAAGAAGACAGAGAGTTTGAAGAAGAAGATGAGGTTATCAATCATATAGCACCGATACTTTTGGGGGGCAAAGCTCATAGGTGAACCACAGCATTTTATGCTGAACAAGAAAGAAAAAAGATTTCTGATTGCTAATAAAAACACTCTGTAATCAAAAGGAAAAACATTCTATACATTAGTATGCAATAGCACTATGCACTTCTGAATGTATTATACCCTAGTGAAATCAAGAGGATAATGATTAGCTCCTCAGCTAGAAAGGTTTTCTTCCAATATTTTGGTTCAAAAGACAGACAGTGGTGTTAACAAATTGGGCTGTATATTGTAGACCACATCACTTAGTCAATATTTTGTGCTAGGAGGTCATGTAGTACTGTAGGTGCTAAACAGTGTAGAAGAATAAAGTAGTTATTATTCCCATTATTTTGTTTTAAAAAAATTAACAGAGCAAGAGATTTTATTAGTTTTCAATACTGTTAGTATAAATAGAAGTCGAAGCTGTGGAGCAGGGTTATTATGTGGCTCATTACTGTTTATTACCACAAGGCACATCAAGATGTCTGCAGGTTAGGGGGAGTAAATCATTTGGAACATGCCTGTTTTGTCGATCTTCTGCACGATGCTCAGTGCTAGCACGCTTTCTTCCAGTGCTTTGAGGAATATGTCTAAAATCTGTCGCTTGTCATATGTTCTCTCTGTCTCTTGCTGAAGAGAAGCGAACAGACGAATGTCTTATTTTGGTACGATTTGTTTTTACATTCAGGAGTGGGGGGAAGTGTTTTTCTTTGGAAAAGTTTCTGTCTAAATTGTGTTCCCATGAAATTGAGAAGAGCCTTGCTGACTTCACGCGAGTTAGGCAGAATTTGGTTTGTAGTGTAGCTCTGAGATAGCTGAATATTTTTTTTCTTTTATATAGCTTTCCAATGTTTTCCAGTATCACTGAGGACAAAGTTTTGCTGTCGGTTATTACACTGAATTTAGAGCTGCAGAGAAATGCAAGGGTTTTAGTGAGTTTGTGCCTCTTCAGCTGCACTTTAGTAAATGTTGATGTTTCATGATACACTTTTCTTTTAGCTTTTTAGTAGTCTGAAACCTCCCCTAAAACTTCTTTTAACCTGTGTTTTTTAGCCAGGATCAGAAAAGATCTATTAATGTTAAGCTTAGGCTCATTGAAGAGCTAACAAACCTTGGTAAATCTCAGTCTTTAACAGCTAAGGATTGCAGTTGAAAGGCTCTCACCTCTTGCATGAATGTGAAATTCTTTCTTTTTTTTGAGTTGTCTTTGCAGCACTTTGTATTTCTTTTGACCAGAGTCTAATTAGAAGTTTTTAAAAAAGCTCCATTTGCCCACTGGAGACGTGGAGTGCTGCTAATATGAAGTCACTGTGATTTTTTTAGTCACAATGATGCTTATCTTCTGTTGCTTTATCTTCCTTCTCCTGCTTTTCTTGCTGTCTAGCCTGAATGTAATGTGTGGTCTCTACCAGTGCCAAAGGCCTTGCGGGTGTGAGATCTGTCACCTGCATTCTCGTGCCAGGTTTGAGAATCTGGTGTGTCCCCTTAGCTCTGGCTTTCCCCTTACTAACATGCTGAGGAGGTCTGCTCTGCGATCAAAGCAGTTCAAGTCATTTGTCAAAAAATGTTACAAAAGACATCCGCAGCCCATTATTCTTACGTGGTTTTGTTGCTGTCCCTGCTTACCCCCCTGCACTGATGAATTACGTGTCTGTGTGGCATTAACGCTTCAGAGAGAGCAAAGCAAGCAAGAAAGCATTGTGCAAGTACGTGTTCCGGAGTAGATGAAATCAGTGCAGCAAATACCTGCTGATTTTGTTACATTTACTTATCCCACTTGACAAATTTTCTAGTTTGGAAATATTTCCATACCATCTGTTGTCTCCGATCCTGTTCAACAGAGCACTATTGCTGGCCTGATGATTTCTTCAGAAATCCTTATGCAGGGTATATAAAAACATGGGTTAAAAAGCAAATGTCTTCACTATTGATTCTTCTCAGCCATTGGCTAGCCTATTTACTTATTTATTCCTGCGGTTCTTTAATGGTTTTCATTTATAATGTGTAAGGTTCTATTTTTGCATGTAGGCAAGCACTGACTTCATCAGGTGAATGTGTGAGGTGTGTAGATACTAGTGCATGTGTATCTGAAGGAAAGAAGGACCTTAACTGACTTCAGACACTACCACCTTTTAGAGGTTTCTCATCTCTGCCGTGACTGCTAGAAGCAACCTCATGCACAAGTGAGCCTGGTGGAAATGACCATAAAAAGATTATTCCTGATCTGGTTGCGTGGAAGTGGGAAGTTGGTGTGTTGGGTAGAGCCTGCAGCTGGAGCTGGGCAGACCCTGCAGCTTACCTCATGCAGAAGTCGGGGAGCAAAGTCCCACCGTAGCACCTCTTGGTTGAGCTGGGGGGCACAGCAACAGAGCTGGGAGTCCCTGCTCCTGCGGTTGCCTCCAGGGGCCTTAGCTGTGCATCTTAGTAACTTTTTCATTTCATCACATCACAATCATACACAATTGTCCTCAGATAACCAGGTAATGTGGTCAATGCTCACTCTTTACTGACTGCTGTGTATTTTCTTCCTTCAGACATAAATGAGTGCACCACTGAGAACGGTGGCTGCCATGACCAGTGCTGTAATACCATTGGCAGCTACCACTGCAAATGTCCAGCTGGCCAGAAACTAGAAGAAGATGGCAAATCGTGTGGAGGTAACGTTTTGTACTGTGTCTCACTGCTATTAAAAAATGAGAGAAGGCATTGGAAAGGAAAAGGAAATGTTAGCTTTTATCTGGAGCCAGCCAAAGAGCAAATATTCAGAGTTGTCAAGAGTGCAGATCTTCTCATGTCTGGATTATGAAGATGTAACTGTAAGAACACTTCAAAGCGTTGGGGTTTTGTTTTCTTTTTTATGAAAAAATGTTATCACTTAACCTGGATTGGCTGTGCCATGTTCTGATTATGGAATTTCCATCATCAATTTAAAAACTTGAAGAAAGTGTATATGTTTGATAACATTTTGCCTGTCTCTAAAACAAAATGGTTCTTATCAGAAAACACACATACATTTTTTTGCATTTCAATCACAATTCCACAGCTAGAGATTAACTGAATAAAAAAGGATTTTAAACCACATGCTACATAAACCCATGTGTCTCCTTCCTAAGGGAAATATGTCTAGTTAGTGCATTATAGGGTAAAACTTGTTCTTATGCAAAAGCTTGACTTTGTGAAGAAGCAAAACATCACTTAAGCTTATGTTAGAACACATAATGAGTTATGGTTAGACTTCTTAAAGACACACGGGTAAACAAAGAGTGGGTATAAACAAGCCCATCTGATCTGTTGAACCTACAGTCACTACATTTTTTGCATCATCAGATGCTGCAAAAGGTAGAGGAGATCAGGTGTGGGTGTACTGTATTGCAGGCCAGAGCAGTTCCTCTTCTTGAACTCTCCTCTAACACAGGTAATGAATGTTTGCGGCTGTGTGATCTTGTGTGCACTGGCTGTGTGCCTGGATTGCACCCTCGATTGCATTTTATTGCTGCAATAAGTATATCGTTGACATATTTTTATTATCTCAAGTTGAAAGGTACTAGGTTAGGTTTTCATGAAGTGTATTACCATCTTTTCACAAGAAACCATCTTCTCTGGCTTTTCCTGTTGCGTGGTATCTCACAAATTCCTTTCTTCCAGGATTTCATTTTACCATTGTCCTTCAACTCCTTTCTTAAGGTTTGTACAAAGCAATGTATTTCTTGGATGTGGTCATCTGCTTTATCCTAACTTTATAATCCATTTGCCTGCACTCCTTTTTTCACTAGAAGATGATAGAATTATTTTCCACACCAGCCTATCATTTGATATCCAACTCGACAGTTTAAATAAGCTGTAGATGGTTATTTTATTTTGATTGAAGTTTTTTGCGATGGTCCTCTGTGCTTTCATTTTGGCCTTTTGAGAGCTCAAGCCAGAAATACTATGCATGATTCACAGATTCCTGCTACTTCACCTCAACCTTCTCTTGCCTCTTTCAGGGACTGGCTGATAATATACCCATGAACCGGTCTGCATGTTGGTGGCTACTTATTGCTTGCAGATCTGCATAAAGGTTGTCAAAAAAATAAGTTTTTGAAAACAGGTGTCCTACTCACTGGGATCCTAAATTGCCTAGTCTGCAAGAGCCCCGTTTCCTTTAAAATACTTTTGTGTTAGTAAGTTAGTTAAATTAGTGTTCCTTCTGCACAATTCTTCTTTTCTTAAAATATATTTTAAAAGCTAGTAGTTTGACATTCTTTAAAAACCTCAAGCAGAGCTTAAGGTGTTTGATTCCTGTACTATACACTATGAAAGCAGGAATTGCAGAAGCATATATTAGTCACAGATTTGAAGCTGCTTTTTGAACTCTTCAGACAAAAATGGAAACCTACAATAAACTGTAAATGCTCAGGTCATAGAACAAAGTGAACATAGGGGTGACACTAATTACACTTGAACTTTTGTGGAGATAATGATGATGAGCGTACGGCTACGCTGACTTACAAGGAAGCCAATTTCTAGTCATCACATGTTACAATATAAGCAACTTAGTGGTTGATCACTACATGTAAGTAGTAAGTAGTAATGTAAGTAAGTAAGAATTAAGTGAACTTCCAAACGAAGCTGCGTGTGCTGCTGGAAGGTGCTGGATCTTTCAGGACGTGACACTGAATTGCTGTTTTATTGATGCCTCTGCATTGCTCAAAGGGGTCATTTTGCAGATGAGAGTAAAACAGCTTCTCATTCAGGTTAGCCAGCGTTTTTGGAGGAATAAGGCTTATAGTTGTTCTCAGCAGTTACATTCTTTCTTTCTTTATAGCATCATTGTGCTTTATGTTACCCCTTAGTCTAAACTCGAGCATTAAATAGATGTGTACTATTGTTCTGCTCCCATTATCCATCTCATGGTTGGTTTTATTTCACTGGTGAGTGAAATGATCAATTGGTGTACAGGCTTTTCTATAAGCCAAGGTACAAATAAAGTGTATTGTTAGAAAAGCACCATGGAAGCGGTGCAGATTTTATTCAGTAAGTCATTATTAGTGCAAAGATTGATCCTGTTTTTCAGAAATAAAATAGAGCATCCTTCTGGCAAAAAGGAAAGATGTTGTCAGAATTATTAAAAAAAAAAAAAAAAGCTTTATTAATTGGTAGCTGTTTAATGCTAAGGAAGGGAAAGTAGGTAAAAATTCACTAATCCAATAACGTAATGAAGTGTACTGCTGATTTGATCAATAATAGTTGGGGGGGGCAATTTTAGGAGACCCAAAGGCCTAATTTCCCAGCTAGAATAAGCTGAGGATGCTCAGCATCTCTGTCTTCTAGGGTGTCAAAGGTGTGTGCAAGACACAAGGCTCTGTGAATATGCAACATGTAGCAGCATAAAATAGGCAATGCAATCTTAAAATAAGTTATTGCTATCAGCATTGACTAAACCTTGCCTTCCTCAGGTGGTTCTGCGGTTAGAGGTGTTGGTTAGAGGCATGTGGGGAAGGGGAGTGAGCAGCACAGCCTGGGGCAGCCCACGCTGCTGGGACCGTGCTCCTTCTGAGTCCTGTAAGGATATTTTCTAGCTAAGTGGGGGCTCCTATGGCAGGAGAGATCATTTAGTTATGTGGTATGTAAAGCCTTACTTAGAGAGCGATACTTACATCAAGAGGAAAGGTGTAGTAACGTGAAGGCATGTGCATCTATATAGAAATGCCAACCAGAGCAGTGAACTGATTAGCCTTTCAAAACTAATTATCTACATGTTGTACGGCAGATTTTACTCTCCAGTGTTCATGGACAGATCTTCAGTTTTCTTATCTGACAGAGAAATATTTTCTGGCAGATAGTCACGTAGGCATTAGAGATTTTGACAGAAAGCTCATACTTACCTTTTGCTCTTCCTGTGTCTGATGGAAATTAATGATGAGAAAGGATTTGGATTTAAATCACTGCACAAATAATACAACAAATTAATATTTGACATTTACCAGTGTGTGACTTGTCAGCCTGATTCTGTGCCCTGTGCATCCGTACCGGCGTTCAGTGTTTCGGGGGCAGTCGGGTCAGTGTCCGTGGGTGGATTTGCTCAGAAAGCTGTGGCTTGGTCTGGGAAAGGCAGAGGAGATGTGTCTCTGGGCGCGACACCTCCTGATGCATTAAGCAGAGGTACCACTGGCTTCCTGCACCAGTGAGAAGGCACGCTGGGAGATGGATGGGTATTCTCATTTAATATTTCATACTAATGCGAAACAATTCTACTCGAATGTCACAAAAACCAGAAATGGTATTTTCCAAACATAAATACCATTTTAAAACTCCATTATTGGCACAAGTCCAGATCCATGGGGGATGCTGAGGCTGCAGCTACAAAAGCATATTTTCACACATGAGTAAGCTCCAGAAGTCAGATTAAAAAAAAAAAAAAAAAAGGTTGTGACCTTATGTTAACCTTCTTTGGTAAACTGTCATTTCTTATTTATATTATTGTGCTTTCATCTGTCAAGGCAACTGAAGGAAGTTAGAGGCAAATGAAGTCCTATGATTAGCTGTTGATGAAAAGAAGCTTTTCTTTTACTGATTAGAGTAATACTGCAATCACTGTAACCCCGTTCCCAGGGGTTTTGGTCAAACCTGGGAGCCCTGGCAGGTTTCCTGACTTTTGCCAGAGGGACTTTCTGAGCAGCTGTGTCCAGAGCCAGTGTGTGACTGTGCGAGGCCACCGCTGCTTACCCTGGTAATGTAATATAGTCACCAGTGTCACTGATTCAGCCCGACCTCTGGTCAGACAGGAGCTCTCCAAACACTGTTGCCACGGAGGGGTTAACAGCTCAGCTAAGAAGGATACTGAGGGATTTGTCTAAGAAAAAGAAAACGTTTATTACAATGACCTCGCCATCTATTTAGCCTGTAAGGTTTGAGGTGTAACTTATTCTTGTCAAACCGTTTTTGTCGAAGAGAACGAACATGCAAATTCTGCATTGGACTGTTTTCCTTGCCCAACAAATTGATGTACCAGGCTCCTGCCATGTCCTGTGAAAAAAACCCTGAAGGATGTTAATACTTTGCACCTCTAGGGAAATGCCAAGGAGCTTTTTAATTCATTTAATTTTTACTAGACAGGAGAAATTAGTCCACTGGAGGGATTCAGGATGCTTTCACATTGTCTTATCTCAGAAAGTTGCTTTTGACTCATAATGCTATGGCATGCCGTTTCACAGAGCTGCATGTTTTCAGGAACACTACACTGTTGGAAGGAAAACAATGAAAATAAAATGTATTTTAGAAAAAGAAAAAAAATATACCAGTCTGGTTATAGGTGCAACAAATACTACTTTGCATGAACTCAAATCTCAGGGCAATCAAGTGAAGGCACTCCTAGATGAGGTGAAGCTACCCAGCCTTCTTCATCCTTCTCTATTTTAAGACTTTGTCTTGAGATATGGAAATAAAACCAGTTGCAGGAATAGTATCATTAATATCTAATTATTTGTAACTGGATTACTGTGCCACTTAATGTCTACCTCAGAGAATGGAGGGAACAGGCAACTCCGTCTTGTGATCTTAACTGACCCTGGGGGAATGATTTTGATAACTAAAATATTTTATGTGATGTTTTTTTTACAGCAATTCAAAAAGGAAGAGAAAGAGTTGTGAGGCTAAAGAGGACAAAACCTCATTTCTGGCATTTCCAACCCTGTCACTAGGTGCTTTCAGGGACCCTGGGGCTCCAACAGGAGTTCTTATATCAAAGTTGGAAAACTCCAAGTATTTAAGTTTCAAAATAGAAAAAAAGCTGTGATGCACTCTGTTGGAGGCCACAGAATAAACATTTTCTTCTCTGTAAGTTTGTGCATCCAGAATACTGGTAGATCTCTGATCATTTGAAGTGAATTCAACAAGAAGCAATACCTGTTTTTATACTTAAATATTGTTTATTTATGATTGCTTCTACCTGTCAGATCAGTATTATTAGTCACAAATACAAAGCATAATTACATTATTTTTATTTCAGATCCCAGCTGATAAAAATCAAGGGCTCCCTTACTCCTCTTACAAAGGAAAATATATTAATGAAGATTAAGAATTAATCGTGCATTTAAAATGCTATTTAGCATTACGCAGTCAGACTTCTGTGGTTTTCTGGAGATGATTGAGTTTAGGCAGGAGAACTGTGCGGTGTTTGTGCAAGGCTGCAGAGAAGATTCGGGCAGAAACTACTGAAGACATTCATAGATACATTTGCAAACTTCATTGGGAATGAAATTTTATTTCTATTCCCGAGTAATTCTTTTGGAAATTACCAATTCTCATTTTGAAGCATTTGTCTCTGGCTCTTGAGAAGCAATGAAGGCTGGAGGTCGTTTGTCTGACCTTTCCTACGCACTCCTGTGCTGCACTCGGAATTGGCTGGGATCAATAGCTGCGAGAAGCTGTTGCACTCTCCTAGGCAAATAGTGTCATCTTTCTGCATTTGTCTCTTCGTGGTAGTACTACAGCAAAAAGTGTGCTCCCAATAAGTTGTAAAAATTACAACAGACTCATAGTAAAGGTAACAATAACTGGAGGTTATTGGACACTTTAAATGAATTACCTGGATCCTGATTAACGGCAAGCCCAAGGCAGACAGGAACCTGAGCTGAATTTTGGTGAGCTCGTTTCAGGCTGGCAGCACGTAGCGAATGCGGTGGGTTGGTTTGGTCAGTCCCCTCTCGTTTTGTGCGCCTTCCCAAGGCTAATCCACTCAATTACACGCAGGCGACACACGAACCCTTTCAATCTTATTAAAATATATCGTATAGCAAACTTGACAAAATCACATTTATTTTCTGTCTGACCTGTTTCTCCTCAATCAGGGAAGGGTAGGTGCATCACTCGGACCAGACCCAGACACTTCCAGCCTATTTTTTTTAAGCCCTTATGTGGTAGTCTTAGCCGGGAAGAGCACCTGATGCTCAGGTAATTGATTTTTTTTTTTTTGAGTTTTAATTGCACTTGTTTAGGTTTTCCCTGATTCATGCTGGCCTATTGCTAAAGTCTCCCCACCCCTCTCTTACACACTGAGCAAAGACGGCTGTGAGCTAAACCACATAATTTCTCACATCTGATATCCCTCAGGGTAGATGAACTAACAGTTATGACAGCTACCTCCAAAGTGAATATTGCCATTGAAGAGTGAGCTCGTTTATCCTGGATGCGTGTTTTATTGATTGGAGTTAAGGACAGGCACAGTCAGTTTTCAATCACTTTTTAAGCACAAGTTTCGTGCAGACCAGTTAGGTAGAAACGGCTGGTGTCGAGAGCAATATCCTAATCCGAGCCTTCAGAGCAGCAGCCGAAGGAGTCCTACCTACATTTGCAGCCTTGGCTCTCAGGGCAGACTGGGACCACTTACATTTCAAGAATTCAATGATTATTTCAAGATAATCTTGGTAAATCTCTTCTTTTCCCATGGAGGAAAAATTTCTTTATTCCGTTGAAGGGTTTTTTTGGTGTCTAGGTTTTTCTCTTTGAATGCTTAATTCATTTCTAGCATGTTAATAAAAGCCTTTTGCATAAGAAAAAAGCATGCAACTGGCAGTTTAATTTTCAGGTTACATAAGCATTACACAGGGTTGGGTGTAGTGCAGCTTGTCGGCATGTCATATGTTTCCTGCAGCACATCTTCAGCTGTGTTCCAAAGCGGTGTGTTTTTTAAAAAGCACAGTATTATTCATAAACCACAGAAAACTGGCACCCCGTTCTGCATTTCAGTTGTCAGATGAATTATTGATCACTGATTTGATACGGACTGAAAGGGAAAAATAGTTTCTAGATGTCACAGGCCTCCCAGGTAACAACAAACGAAGAGTCCCATCTCTACGGTGTCTGCTGGTCTAGTCCATATGGCGCTTGAAAGCGCACCGTGCGTCACAGCTGATTATAGACGCGGCACACGGGCTGCTTCCCCAAGGCTTCCAGCTCCCTTGTCTTCCTCTGGGATCTGAAAAGCCTCACATGGGCTCTACCAGCTGGAAGGAAATACTTAGAGGGAACCGTAACTTGCTATTATCTTTGGGAAGGAGCCGTTGCGTGAAATGCAGGGAGAATGACAGAGGTCCCCTTCACGGTATCTCTGCGTGTGACTCCAGTTCTTGCAGTTGTTTGTTCAGGAAGGTGGGCGTGAGCGAACATACTGGCCTGAAAAGTTTTCTTTGTCCAAACTGCTCAATGCATGAAGCTTTATTGATTAGCTTTCAACAATGAAAGCATCATTTAAGGTTTGGAAATGTTATAGTATTTGCTACACCACTCAGGGATTTAATGTTGTTTAATTAATGCAAGAGCTTTGAATAGCTAGATGAAAAGCACTATATAACTATATGAGAAGACTGCTATTGTCCAGACAAAATATAATATTTAGAAATAATATGACAAAAATGATAGACTGCAGTACAAATATGTTTTGAGATATTTCTAGGGCTCTGATTAGTTTATATTAGCTAGTTCCTAGCATTTATGACTACTTTTGAAAGGCAGGTTATGGAGAACGTGAACATTCCACTGGGCTGATTGACAATAATTAGTTTATTTTAGAGGAAAGGAAAGAAGCATGGTATTGTTGCAACCAACTAATGTGAATTAAAAGCCAGGTAATCTTTTCTGCAATTACAGGGATACAATGATTGCTGTTGTCAGAGAAGAAAATACATTCATACTTTTAAGAATCGTTGTGTAGGAAGAGCTTCGCAAGCCTGAAATTGAAGCTCTGGTCATGGTCTCCAAAATTACGGTTAGTAGTAATTTTATGCAGAAGCAAGGCTTTTGAATACTTAAATTATAGCTTGTTTGTGGCAAGGTATTTACCAGCAAATAAAAGCATCTTATAAACAGCACATGAGTCATCTTGGTGTTCATTTTGAGCACATCGAAAATGTAAATTGCAACTGAATTATTCTTGGGTTGAGAGGCAAGGCTTAGAAACCTTCAATTCATACTTTAAATGGAAATTATGAGAGGAAAAATGTGCACATTTGCCTCTCAGTGGAGAATATTGTGGAGGGTAACTACTGCTTTTTCTATAGCTTTGCCTACAGGCTACGTAAACAAGGACTAAGGGCAGATACAGAGATAGGAAGAAGTACAACTCCTGAGCGGTGTTTATATTCCTCTTTAGAAGCATTTAATACCAGTCTTCACTAGGACAACTAATAGAAATCCCGGGTTTTTTTATTGAAATACCCACAGATTTTATGAGCCCTCTGATATATCTTTTAAAAGCTTTAAAACAATTTGTGATAAAATCTAAACCAAACAGAAATCTGTCAGCTTCGCTGTTCAAAGCATTGGCCCAAAGGAAGCAATCCAGACATGACTGTCAGCAAGATAGCAACTGCTGGGAGGGCTACAGTTCGTTATTAAAAGATCAGTAGTTTGATCAACATCATATTGGATTACTCAAACTTCAATCACATGAGTACCTGAGGGCTTTAACTGGGATTTATTAGAAGACCAACTTGAAATAAACGTGCTGTAGTTGCATACCAGACCTTTCAGAGACCCACCTGAGAACCTTGTTAACAGTTACTATCCCAAAAGAGATTCAATGTCAGCCAAGGAGTTCAAAAACAACTAATAAAAATGGAGTAATCAAGTGATTAATTTGATGTCATTTTTAATCTCAGGAAGAGGAAAAAAAGGAGAAAAAAATCTTCTGAGCGTTGTGACATTGTTCATTAGGATCCAGCTCTGGAAGTTGGTACGGATAGGTTTGGGATGTGTTAATGCCACTTCTTTCTTCTTATGGTTGAATATCTGCAGAGTCACAACTAATATATGTCATAAGGAAGCAGAGCAAGAAAATCGGTGTAACATGCTGTCTTTCGCTCGCTGGCGATTTATGTTGCAGATCAGCCTGGAATTGTGATAGCTCCGGTGGGGGATCAATACTTGTGCTGGCTTCTTGAGGAGGCACCCGGTGAAGTAATGGCTGTAGAGCAATGTCAGTGAGCCAGTTTTTACAGAAATGGAGCGGATTGTGCTGGGGTCTCCTGTAGGTGAGATGGGCAGAGAGATGGAGCTTGGTGGCTGAGTGGTGTGCTCTCCCTCCTTCTTTTCCTAGCCCCGTACAGTCTTGTCACTGCAGGCGTGGTGCTGGCATTGCATGCATTTCACATGTTGAGCAATACAGTTCTGACTGGTGATCGCTCCTTCCAAACCAATTATTCCCAAGACTGGCTTATGTTCCAGTCAGTTTGTGAGACAAGTCTATCCATGTGATGTTTTTAAGCTTTTTACCAACACAAGTAGGACATTTGTCACAAATAGCATTCATGTTTCCAACCAGCAGAGCATATGTACAGTAAGCTGGAAACATCAGATTATGAAGGTATTTGCATGATTATCATTTTCTTCAGCATATTTTACCTACTGTGTGGGGAAAAGACATTTCTCTATGTAGTATACTGTAATGAAGACACTGAGCTCAGCAAGTGGGCATTAATATTGTTGGTAACAAAACCCAGATGTTCTCATCAGATCAGTCATTGCTCTCTTTTTTATTCCATAAATTTTTTCAAACTGTCATATCCTGCCGAGAGAAGATGCTGATGGCCCGATGCATAAAACTCCTTAGTACACCTCAGATTTGAATCTGCGCATGGGGTTTGGACTGTATCGTGCTGTCGCTTGTTAAGTACATCCCCTTGTAGAGTTCCTCTCCTCCTCTGCCAGCCTCCCACCTCCCAGCATGACCCCACTGAATTGTGCTGAGGAGCTGTATTTAAAAATTGATAGCCCCATAACAAATCTTCCTTCTACTATGCTGTCCTATGTCAGGAAAGCTTGCAAGAGCGTTGCGGTGAAGCTGCTGATGCTAGTGATCTGAAAGCCTTTCTCCTAAGCAGAAATTACATAAAACTTTAATTATTGTGTTTCAGCCCACACTGCTGCGGCGTACAAGTATACATCCTCTTCCAGCTTCCCTGTTTACAGCTGGTACATTCACTTCTTTTCTACAGAAAACAGTAAAATGTCTGAGGCTGTTTTCTCCAGCATGTAAACATTTTTAAAGATCATAAGTTACACGTTTGTCTGGATTGTCATTCTTCCGATTGTACTCCCTTGTTATTTCATGTGGTCATTCACTTATCCTGGCACCAGTTTTCCACTGAGAATTTTATGTCCATCTGTGTGGGTTTCATATTGATGTGAATCAGAGCCATCAAGGGTGTACAGATCTGTTAGTATAACCCCACTGTGGAGGCCGGTAACCCCATCGGTCTTCCTTTTTGGCTTTACTTTGCCGAGATGCTGTGTGCTACTTTGAGGTTCAGAAATGGATTGTTCTTTTTTGTTTTAAAGACTAAAGTGGAGAAAAATGTAAAAATCTGCTTTGTGAAAAGATGGGGAAAAGTATTTCTTCACAGCTGTGTGAAAATGTCACAGTGTTGTCTGAGGTTGGTCCATGAAATTATCATGTTCCATACTGTAATCCTATACTCTGATTTTCTTGCAAATTATCTGGTCTCAATAATTGCATCAAACTTATATATGTGTGTGTGTGTATATATATATATAAATAACATGCATGTGTATAGTTAATGAAGAAAGCCTTCAAACTTTAATTAGGGCTGCTTGACTCCAAAGCAGTTTACATATCACAGGCGTACCCAGCTATCAAACACATGCTTCTCCTTTTTTCATTCAACTGACACTTTCATTTTCTCTGCATATTTTCAGGACTGAGCAGTGATGTGTTTTGACTCCTGAGGCTACAGACAATATCAAAATGAGGATTAGAAATGAAGCTTTACCTGTCAATTAAGTTGTTAAGCTTGTCCTCCACAGCATCTACACTTTCAAACGGCCTGTTTATTGAATTTGAAATAGTTTTCATTCTTGACTTTGTTTAAATTGAATGGACAGTTGTAATTATAATCTTCAGAGTTTTCAACTGCAACATATGGTTTGCATAGAGAGTTGTGGATGAGGGGATTTTGGCTGTTCATTGAGCTAAACCACTGTTAAATATCTTGAGAGAGATTGGCGTGTCAGGCATTGAAAGTGAGCAGAAATTGGCAGTACAAATAGTGGCCGTTTTTGTCTTTTCATATTGCTCTGTCCAGGAGATCTGCTCTTGAGGGACATCTGAGAAATGCACTGTGGTTGTAGGATCTAGTCATTGGTGAGGAACAAGCCACCACCTGCAACGGTTGCATTATGCCAGTCTTCACATGAACACAGTATTTAAAAAAAAAAAAAAAAAAAAAAAAAAAAAAGTAGTCTTAAAGTATCTTTTTCTCTGATACATTCCTGCCCCATCCCAGCAATGAATTCAAATTACCAAGACCTTTGGCAAATCAATGTTATTCTTTCAAATCATCTGTGGCCCCCACTAACAGGATTGCGTGACGTCTCATCTATTTGTTCTCCAATACGGCCAGTGACAGATCAGGAAATGAAATCCATGTCTTTAAGACATGGTCAGGTGTATTGTCCCTTTCAGTGCTTACAGAAGTAAGTCTTCTCCCCAGAAGTGGGTTGGAGGGCAGCTTGCACTGGGCGTGCTGGAAGCAGCTCTCTGCCTTGACTCCGCAGCTGCTCCATGGAGCTCCCCCAAAAGCCATACCACAGAGATGCCTCTGTCCTCTTCCCTCCTTGAAAGCAGCCATTGGGAAATGCAACTCCCTTCAGACCTGGACATAAATATTTATTACCAGGTGCAGATGTAGTCCTGTAGATGACTCTGCTGTTCAGCGTTTCACTGTGCCACGGTCTCTGTCCTTTCGTGTTCTCAGTATTAAGACAGATAAACCAGGGGTGAGTGAAAGGAAACCCGACCTAGACACAGCTGGAAGTCATTGAAGCTACCTGGAAAAACATCTGAAATCTAGGGCAAGGGACCAGCTCCAGGGTAGAAAATTCCTCTCCGCAGTGGGACAGAATCACCGGGGAGGTCTAAAGGAAGGTGACAGACTGAAAGACAGCAAACCCACTGCAGAAAGCTTTGTTGTTTTTAATGCCATCGATTTTCAGGGGAAGGTAAATAATCAGAAAGCCTGTTTCTGTGCATGGCTAATTGGACAGCCCTGCCAAAATAGGTGCTGGTTAAAGCTGCTTTGTCCTTAATCCTGGGCAAAGAAAAAACGTAGTGGAAAACTCACTGCTCTAACAAGGGTCCTCTTTCATTGTGGAGTCCGTTTGCAGGGACTAAATTGGGTAAGGAATCTCTTAACCATGCCTTTTAACCAATCTTTTATCAGATGTGACATGCTCCTTTCAGTCCGGTTTGCTGAAGCTATTCCATTAATTAATTTTGTTGTAGCAGGCTTGCCTCAGACACCTGTGACTTACTGAAATTTAAGTAAGCTTCAGCAGCGATTGGAGCTAACCTGGCTGACTTTGAACCATAGCAGACAATGGATGCTCATATAATCCATCGGAGGGGCCATGAAAGGGCAGAATCAAATAGCTGAGGAGCAAAAATAAAAGCCTAGGAGTGCTAACAGTTCAAAATGACCCAGCTGGCTCTGTGGGAGCACATTTACCTATGCCGAAAGCTGTTTCAGAGAGGCATTTTAACATCAGGTTCTAGTGGACCACTCAGAAGAGCTTGTAGCATATTTATGTTGTTTTGTGAAGCATAAAAAAGCCCTAGATGAGGGGGTTTGCAATTCAAAATTTCACAGATATCAAAACCTGCCCTCTTTCCTCTGCTCAGTTTGGTTCAATGAAACAGAAATATGGCTTTTTAAATTAAAATTAATAGAAATTCTGCTTTTCCTTGTTGAATTTTAGTCTGGTTTTGACCAGACTTTCCCTTGTATTTTTCTTCCTAGAGTCTATGCTAATGTCAAACTTCATAGCAGAAAAAACGGACAAATATTTTTCTAGCAACAGGAGTTTCAAAACTCCTCTAAAGAAACTTTCAAACCCTGAAAACCACTTTAGTGCTAGTAAAACAGGAGAGACTCTGCTGCAAGTGCAAGTTTTATCATGCTTAAGAGTGAGTACGCTGGGAGTGGATTCACACTGGTTGTCAAATTACAGACATTTTCAAACTCGAGTCTTGGAACAACTGTGATTTAAAGGAAGCTCTGAGTTGAATCTGTCATAAATTTATCTACTTGTAACAATAGTGGGTCTTATTTTACGTTTCACTTTTATGGAAATAGTTTCTGATTTCTGCGATCGGCTTGTGAATGGCTGGGAATCAAGCAGGTTTCCCTTCCTTCCCTTAGTGCATGTAAATTATTTAATTTAGAAACACACTAAATTGTGTAAAATCCACCATGTAAATTAGTGAGGAAAGACCATACGATATTTTCACTTCATAGTTTGTGTGAGGTTTAAACATCCTTTGGAGTACATAGAAGAGACTAATCACGTGCTGTTACCCGTAACAGAAGGGAAAGCACTGTCATACATCTTTGTTGATTTTAAATATTGTGTTCAATAGCAAACAATAAGAGAGTTTTCATGTCAGATGTAGTAAATGATCTGCAGCTGAAGAGACTAAGTGAGCTAGTCAGGGCAAGGGAGTGGTAAGCCAGGTTTTTGTTAACTTATTTCCAAATAAATGTTTGAGTGAACAGTTTACCCACTTTCAATAATTTGAAACGTTGCCACTTAAGTCTTTATGTTGAGGTTCTTTACATAAGAGCCAATTTTCCCTTCCCCATTTGCCTGTCTCTGTCATTACTAACTAATCCTCACATATTGTGTGGGGACGAGTGACCCCCAGAGCTGCCTGGGTAAAGAAGAGACAAACCCCCAGTTTTACTGAATTTTAAGATAGTGCTGCAAAAAGTAGACTGTGCATCCTCTTTTTGGTCATTATATTTTTATACATAATCACTATAATTTTTTTTAAATTATAATCTGACTTTAAAGCCATCAGCATAAATCATCTTCTAAGTAAATGGAAGTAGGGTTTTGTGTTTTCCTGCTTCTGCTGGTTGCATCCTTTCTGCAGTGAGCTCGGAGGATTTTGACAACTGGAAAATGGAAATGTGCATCTGTCATTCATTCTGATTTTGTGTAGTATTTCTTAGGCATCTGGTGAAAAGGGTGTAGTTATGCTTCTGTGAAAGTCATTTGGGCCAGATCTGCAGGTGGTATTGTGGTGGTTTGGGTCCCTGCATGCAGGCGGTTGTGCTAGCGTGTACCCAGGCTGTGTTTCTTACATCAGCTCCCAGCTGGACAGAAATCTTTTCATCCATATCAGGTCTTTAGTGTTTGTGGGTTGTGTGATGCTCACAACTATTTGGTCTCTGTCTCTCTTCATGTTGGTCTTTACTTGCCAAAGTAAAGGGGTTTTGCTAAAACTAAAAAGAAAAAAAAAAAAAAACAAACACAAAACTCTCATATGATGAGATCGGTACTGTCCAGTTCTGGTTTCTTTCCCCAGCAGTGCCTGGGCACCGTGAAGAAGAATTTGTTTTCTCTGCTTATCTGTCTGAAAGTACTGGCTTCAAACAGTTATCAATCTGTGCATGTTTTTACAGTCAAGGGAGAGAGCCTGTTCATTTGTCACCCAGAAGAAACGCCACTGGCTCTATGAAACTAGCTGAGAGGCAAACCTTGCTCTGCCACCCTGTGCCTGCTTAGACCTCACACGGTGCTCTTGGCAAAGCGTCCTTGATGCGAATGCCAGCTCAGGGATACCCTTGGCACTGGGATCATCTCTCTTTCCATTCAGGATTCCCTAAATGTTTGTGCCGTTGTTGGCTTGGCCAGCCCAAAGAAGGGAACTCAGACCTGCAGTACAGGTTTTATCTTTAATAACCTTATACCTTTAATTGTACTAAAAATATGAAAGCAGGAAAAGCGTGCAATAAACTTAGTATTAGAAGAGCATTTCATCTTATACTTTCGGAGTAGCTGCACACATGTATGCAGAAGGATAAAATTTGATGATAATGACTTTGTGAGGATTGCAGCACTTTAAAAAAAAAATAAAGGGAATTCAATTAGAAATAAAAGCAGGCCTGCCTTTCAGTATTTCTGCAGGCACTTTGAGAACTGAACTGACAGTTGTCCTGCACCAGAACCCAAACATATGCATATGCTACAGAGGGTCATGGATGCATCGTTGCAGGCCTGTGGGAGAGCGGGTTATGCGTTAATCGTGAGAGCAGTCACTGCAGAAGTTGCTAGACAGGCTCCTTGGAAAAAAAATTATTTAAAAGCAAAGAGGGCTTGGGATTGCATGAAGTGGCTGTCCAGTGGTTAAAATAGACAAACATTTCTTGGTCCTTTTGAAGGCTTGTGATCATTCAGGTATTTATGTGTGGGTTTAAGGATGTACTTGGTTTGCAGTGTAAGCATGAGGGTCTTTGGCAACACCAGCTCCCCTCCATGCAGAGATGTGGGAGCTGTGGCTGCTGCCTGCTCTTCCCCTGCAAGTGATGTTGGGGCGATGCAAGTGGAGAACTTAAAAACAGGGAGCTGAAAAATAGTCTACCCACTCACAGCTCTGTCTTATACAGCCTGGCCAAAAAAGAGGGGAAAGATCATAAAAATGGAGAGGCTACTGCAAAAGCTCAGTCCTGCTGCCACAGAACTGGGTGGGGTTTTTTTTTTTCTTCTTTTGGGGTTTAGTTTTGCATGTTGTTTACATTTCTTAATGGTTTAAAAAGCGAAGCCGTTTGTTAGTGGATAATCAACCTGGCAACATCTTGCCTTTTTTGATTTCTTTGTAAGAACAGGATTGTAGGTTCACTAATTATCTGTGTTTAACACCGTTGTCTCTTTCTTTTTGAAGAACTGATTGATCATAGCTGTTCCTAAATGTTTTAGTAATGATATGAAAAAAACCATTGATGTGATGATGGTGAATTCCAAACAAGCAATTACACAGCTCTCTTTATACAGGGTTTGGGCAGGGAAATCAGACTGTTGCCTTTGTGGCCTGTCAAATCAATTGGGGATGGACTTCCTTGAGGATTAGCAGAGTCCCCGTTTAGGGGTATGGTAGACTTCAAAATCTGTAACTTCAGTAGGATCTGCCCTTGGAAAGGACACAGTGCTGGCAATGGGTTGTGCGTTTCTATGCTGCATCCTCTTTTCCCATGTTTGGGACTTGAGCTGTGCATCCTTTTGGCGTGGAGGAAAGGTCAGCGTGCCGTCGCAATGCGCAGAGCTCAGTCCAGATGCACAGACCTCAGAAGCACACAGAGCAAAAAAATGGGCATGTCGTGATGGCTAAAATACTTTACATCTTGGAAATGCATAGGATTAACTTTTGGCTTGTATGGCTGGCCATGAGTTTATTATTGCCAGGTTGTTCCTAATGAAATGTGGGTAAATGGGGACACAGTCCCTGGTGGGGGTAGGGGAGCATGTGCTGTATACAGACAGCACAAAAAGCAGAGATACCTTAGGTGGGCAATCCCACTAAAATGCATCTCTGCTGAAATTTGCCGAAGGTGAGGAGGAGGATATTCACATACTGTCTCTGCTGTATTCAGCCAGCAGCATAATCCCCTTTGCGAGATAGCCTTGGGACAGCACAACGTTTCGCTTCTCGCCTCTCGTCTCAGCGGATTGCTCTCCCTGTTTTGTGGGAATGCAGTTGCTTTCATCACAGTCTGATTTATGATAAGCAAGTGTTAAATGGCTTGAAATTCAGGTTATTCAGATAAGTGTCCTAAATTGTAACTGTAGAAGGTTGAGCACGTGGGTGTTTCAGTTTGATCTGCAGTGGAAAGTAATCCAAATTTAATTATAGAGTATCATTAAATAGATACACTTCCATAATCCCATAATATTCTAGAATCACAATAGAATGACTTTATATTTCTAGGACATTTTTTCTATATTTTTATAACTTCATAATTCTAGAATAATTTTGTATCTCTCTAGTTACTCCCATGTAGAAAAAGAAGTGGCTACTTCCGTACCTATAACAGCATAAGCTGTTGTTTTTCTGCTATGTATATCCTTTCCTGGTATATATGTCCTTTACTAGAACAACAATTTCGATATAGAATTCCAAATAGGTTAGATTTTTAAAACTTTCAAGTGCAATCCAAGCATTTAGATTAGTGTCTACGTTGCAGATTGCTCCCCAGACAAAATAATTAAGGCATTTTTCTTCTATAACTGGGGTCAAAGTTGTTTCCTGGCCTTGAGACATAAAGACATTAAAAGGTGACTGTGTGCATTTTTCTTGATTATATCTGAGTAAGTGAAAGAATCTTTCAAAGTATTATCCTTAAAATATCGATCTCGCAAAGAAAGCCTGAGATTGGAAGGGATCGAGGGATCGTCTGTCCTCAAACTTGCCGCTCACTTGGCATCCTGGCAGGGCAGTCATGGAGTTGTGTTGCAGGCTCGTTGATCTCACCTGTTTCCCCCCCTCCCCTTACTGCTGGGAGTCTCGGGGTGGGCTTAGGTATAGCTCATATATACAAGGATTTTAAGGTCTTTTATTTTTCATTTATTTTTTATTGCCTTTCAGCAATATAATTGCCTTATTGCCTTTTGGGATGTGCCAGCATGAGGGGAATGCCATTGAAAGAAGAGCTGCAGCAGGTGTGGGAGCTGCTGGCCACAGAGCTCCACCATAAACCAAGTCACTTCTTTAAATGTTCAAGTAGAGACTAACAAATAAAGCTAGCACCAAGTGCTCATTTTTATTAGCTGGACTGTTTTTTTCCTCCTTTCCAAGTGCTGATATCCTAACTTAAAACTCTATTTTAGAGAAGTTCTGCAGTTGGTTGTAGCCTACAAAATTAATATATTGAAGCTCCTGGAGTCTGAGTTTATTAAGGTATAAATACTGGAACGTGGTGTACTATATAGTTCAGCTGCTTCCTTGTTAGATTCTTCTGAGCCTTTTTGCTTATTTTATTTCTGTAATACTCAAGACAAATAGTTTCCTGGTTTTGATTTCATCCTGGCATTTTTCAGCAGGCTAGGTCTTAACAGTATAGAATTCAACAAGATGAATAACATTATCTGTTTACTGTTTACATTTAAAAAAGCAAAACTTCTGTTTAAAAGAAAGAGTATTCCAGATGTCTCCAGGCAGTAGGAAATGTATGTAGTATACAGTCTAATAAACCAGCAAATATAGCAGGATTAAAAAGTGCTGCATGTTAGCAAATGGTCTAAATTTAAACACTAGTCAACACCAGGACTTTATTTTAGGTAAGTGAAATTCATGTGTGAAACACTAAAATTTAACTTTATAAATACTTTTCCTTAGGACTAGGATGTTCTGCGTTTCCAAGTCATCTTTAAAACTTCCTTTTTCATTTAATTTTGATTAGATTTTCTAAAATGGAAAAAACATAAAAGCATTTTCAAAAATGTAAACCATGAAAGCTAAATGCAAAGCAGATATACCAACAGCAAAAATATGAAAGCCAGACCCCCTTGTTCCTCAAGTGCAATATGGGGGGGAAAAAACCCCTCTTTACATTGCTGTGTTCTGCTCTGCTGCCAGCTCGCTTCCCCACAGCAGCAGCTGCAGGCTTGCCTCGTGTTGCAGCCAGTCTTTTATTTTTCTAAATCCCAGCCTCCTCATCCACACCCACCGGGGTGGGTAAATCCCTTAGGTGATTTGAGAATATGATCTAAAAAGTGATTAAATCAATGGCAGTCTTTAACATTGAAAGGGGGTTTCTTTGTAGATGTATATTGCAGGAGGGAGGGTTGGCTTCGGCAAGAGTATGGTGGGTTGACCTTGGCTGGATGCCGTATTTCCAATGACTTCTGTGACAATTTTTAAGCTAATGGTGTCATAGAATCACAGAACCATAGACTGGTTTGGGTTGGAAGGGACCTTAAAGATCACTGAGTTCCAACCCCCTGCCCCGGGCAGGGCCACCTCCCCCCAGCCCAGGCTGCCCAGAGCCCCGTCCAGCCTGGCCTTGAGCCCTGCCAGGGACGGGGCACCCACAGCTGCTCTGGGCAGCCTGGGCCAGCGCCTCCCACCCTCACAGTAAAGAATTTCTTCCTCATAGCTGACCTAAATCTGCCCTCTTTCAGTTTAAAACCACTCTCCCTGTCCTCTCCAGGTCCTGTCACCACCTGCCTTTGTAAAAAGTCCCTCACCAGCTTTCTCGTTAGCCCCTTTAGGTACTGGAAGGCTGTTATGCTTTGATGAGCCCAGGATGTGACTGGCTTTCCAGGCTGCAGGCGCATGTTGCTGGGTAATGTTGATCTTCTCATCAACGGACAGCTCCAAGTCCTTCTTCTCAGGGCTGCTCTTAACCCACTCTCTGCCCAGCCGGTGTTTGTGCTTGGGATTGCCCTGACCCGTGTGCAGGACCTTGCACCTGGCCTTGTTGAACAAGTCATCTGAGAAGATGCAATGTAAAATTGAGGTGAACACAAGGAAGCCCGACAGACAAGAGTCACAGCAAACGTGGCACAAAATCACCATTCTTTTTAAACATAGCATCTAAGCTCTCTGTGCATTCAGTGGCTGAAAATGTAATGCTGATTGAGAGCATGGGCTCTGCTCTTGCATGGCTTTTTTTCCATTTATGTTGGTTGTACGTGCTTGTAGCCTCAAGAGCACCTGCTAATAGTATTAAAGGCCTGATGCAAAAGGAAATCTTAATACAGCAATTTTTTACAAAAACCACATGTTTGACCAGTGGTACCTACAAGCTCAGATGTGTTATCTCACCCTAATTCTTTCCCTGTATTTTTTTCTTGGCCCTGAGGCAGCAGCCGTGTCACCGATCACTCTAATTAACAAGGCTTTCAGAAGTAGAAACTACAGAGGCAGTGCCCGCGGGAACTTTGAAAAACACCATCAAATTTCAATTTTCTTTGCTCTGTTTACAGCACAGAAGTGAAGTAAACAAAAACCCCGGCTGAGTGTAACGATTACATTATGTATGAGCTACGTGCCGTCCAGGAAAACCAGGGTATGTCTTTGCTAAGGCTGCCTTGTAATTCTCATCATCTGCCTGCCTTCTCTAGATGTGGACGAGTGTGCGGTGGTGAACGGGGGCTGCCAGCAGGGCTGCGTCAACACACACGGCTCCTTCCACTGCCGGTGCCAGGCGGGATACAGGCTCCACGCTGATGGGCGCACGTGCGTGGGTAAGTAAACAGTAACAAGCACTTCACATACTTCAGGACATGGTTTTCTCTGCTAAACCTGTCTTTCTCTAAGTGCAAAGGTTTGTAGGCTTCCCCAGTCTGAGTTTTGACTAATTCACAAAGGGTTTCAATATCCATACCAGTTCAAGCAGCTTCCAAGAATTACAGGATTTCCAATTTTTTTCCCCTTTTTGTATGAACAAAGGAGTAACGGTGTCCTGTGTTTCTGTGATGCAATCTTGCGAAAATTTCTTCTGTTTTGCAGCAGGCATTAAAGAAATAGGGGTTCTTCATTTCCAATGAAAATGGCTTTTGATTTCTGAGCATTTTTTTCTTTGTGTCACATCTCACTGCATGTTCCAGCACTGCCCTGGGCTTTTTTGCCCCCATTACTCTTCCTCTTAGGCTTTTTGCTTGTTTTTTCTGAAGAGTTACAAACAGCAGATAGTGACATCTCCTGCCTACAGCTGCCTGGCAGAATGCTGCTTTTCTGACCAAGCAATCTCAAAACACAGCTTGTGTCTTCAGTGATGAAGGAAAAATAAAAGCTTGTTGTTGCCACCCTGAAGTTGGATATAACCTTACAGTACGTGACCATCTCTGTTAGACTGCCCAGACTGGGACCCCCTAGGCTTTCCCAGGTGGTGGCATGAGCAGAGGCAGGAGGATATCATTAACTGGGTCGAGGGGGTTGATGATAAAGTAAGATCTCCGTGACTGTGCTGCAATAAGCAGAGCAGAAGCTCTTGGAAGGATCAAGAGCAGAGGCCAAATTTGTGAATTACTAAGATGCATTTCAGAATGTGGTGCTATGGACTGGTAGCTAGAGAGGGAGCTCTAAGAGGCTAATAAAATATTAAGCTCAGACATTTTCTCTGGTTTTCAGAGAGTGCACGAAGAGAAGCAGCCTTACCCTTCATCTCTTCTCTTCAGCCTTTGCTGTATGTTGAATTTTTTAGGTAAAACAGCAAAGCAGAATTGTCTGCTGGGGTCTGGTTTACATTTTAGTTATTAGGCACTGTAAGCAGCACGGATGGGGTGGGCTGAAAACTCTCCTCCAAGGCATATTACATGAATGTTTAGTTTGTGCTAATCCTTTTAGCTCACGCAGGAGGTGCTCATGCATGTGAAGCTGAGAGTTTTGAGCACTTACCCTGAGATTCTGCTCATGCTGTGGGCTGATAATTAGGGTGCTATAGGTTTGTGAAAGCTCCTTGTTCCCACAGCAGTCCTATGCCCTTTGATTCATTCCTTTATGTGCATCAGTCTTTAAAAGGTTGCGCTGCTTCTGTACATCAGGGATACATCTTCATCTGCTGCAACCCTGTTTGTAACATCTCTATTACAACTGATACCAAACTTCCTTTGCTCAGCCAGCAGAACCCATGCTGTGCCTCTCCATGGCACACCCAAGCAAAAGACAACACATGAAAGCCAATGACAAAAGAAGTTGCAAACAAAAGTGATTGCTTTTCTTTAAATTAGTTTTAAAGCTCCCATCTTGAAGATCTTCCACTCATGAATGCTTGCTTACGGATGTGTTTCCCTTTCTGCCAACATTAAATACAGAGCACGGGCTGGCTGCCCGTCTCTTCTCGGCAACTGCTCCGCTAATCTGAATGATGCTCGCAGTTGTACTGACAGACGTCTGCTGTTGGTCAGAGGAATTCCATTCCAGGAAGCAGGCACTAGAAAACAGTAGGAAGAGGGTGGTATGATCCCAAAGGCTATACCCTGTTTTTCAGGTTTGGGTGAAAAGCCACTGATTTGCAGTATGGAAATGTACACGCATGTAAATGAGAGCACCATAGAGCTCAGCCGTTCAGCCTGTGATGCTTGTAGGGAGGATTAGCAGCTGTGCCATTAAAAATAAACCCCGTGTTTCTTAGGTTGCACTCTGAGCCCTAAAAGAAGACATGCAGAGTTAATTCTGCTTGTTGCTAAAAATAATAAAATAAAATACACTGTCCTTGTGTTGCATTTAAATCAGTACGAAAGTCAAGTTGTAGAATTCTGCAAAAAGTCTTAAAATGCTCTGTCATTTGGGAAGAAGTAAAGAACATCATTTGTTCAAATTTTTAAGCCTGATTGTAGGTAATATGAGAAGAACAGTTAAGTATGGTCAGACCACATCTGCAGAATAAGTTCGCTCACAGTTTGGTCATTGTCTTGGTTCTTGCACAAAGTCCCCTGCTTGTGCTTAATGTCAGCCAAATATGTCATCAGTCATTTCTGGTATTATCACAGCAATAAATTTACTGATGCAACCAGAACATAAGATGTACAGGGCTCAAGCTGCTGGAATAATGGTTTTTATTTAACAAACTTACCCTTTTAGTAGTTTGGGTTTACCACATAGAGAGACTTTCAGCGGTTTGGTAATTAACTGCAATTAAAAGTGCGTTGAAGTCTCAATCTTTATTAGCTTAGTTGGAGAAGAAATGGATAAGAAAATACTAGTGTGAGAGAAAAAAAACAATGTAAAAGCAGAGTGGCTCATATGTAACTAGAAACACTAGTGTTTTTCTATGAATTAAAGGAAAAGGGAGAAATTCAGCTCTGATCAGATCTGACCAGGGAAGACCCAGAAGTGAAAGATGTGATGCCCGAGTTACATTACTCTGTCTGAATAGTCTCATTTTCAGCTGTGGTGGAGTGGGAATTTTATACAAAAAAAGTGGCTTTGGGGGGAGACAACTGAATGACAAATGCAAGAAGTAGGTATTATGGCAATAAAATGAATTTACCTGTGTAATACGTAAAACCTTCCATGGGCATAGAATAGTAGTTTTCTCATCGCACAAGTAATCAAGAAGCTGTTTGGAGTTGTCTTAGCTATGAACATTATCAGAAAGCAAGTTTTCATTTCACAAATGTCAGTATTGAGAAGAAGTTATTAAAAATACTTAATACAACTTTCAGTTCTCTTTGCAGTATCTCAGAAATTATCAATGAGAAATAGAAATAAATCCTAAGACGAGAGACAGGAGTAGGTTTCAGAGAGAACCACTATCATGATAACGGATATACACAATACTGAGTGGAGGATATTGAGTTCTGTTTCAGCTGTTTAGACAAGGCATCAAAATAAATGGCTATCATAAGCATTGGAGCACAAGACAGTTACTAATTGATGAGGACAGGGAGAAGCATTTCATATAAACCAGTAATTCAGGAGTGCCTAGCACTGGGATTTGGGCACTAACTGCTGGCACTGACCGCTAGGGATGGGGAAAGTCTGCCTCTTCTGCTGCACCAGTTGACACATTTCAGTTTTGAGAACTCGTCCGATCAAGAAGTAAACCCAATAACACACCTCTCGTTTGACTGCGTGCAACTAAGCAGAACACCTAGCATTTCAAATATTACTGTTAATGCAAGCTCTATTTCTTCCATGGCTACTTTGGAGGATGTAACGATCTCTCCCACATACTAAGAATAAAGAGGGACAAAGTTCTAGGAATGAGCTGTTTATGGAAGGTGTTCAACTCAGCTGCAGGTATAAGAAACAAGTGTCCCTTTAAACAGGCTTTTCAGATGAACCCAGCCCAGATTTCTGTATGTTCATTCTTTCCGCATCTTCATTTTCTTTTTGGCAACCCTATGTTTCTGGGAGCAAAAGTGCCAAAATCACTTGAGGGGAAGCAGATTTTGCAGCCTAGATGGCTTGGAAGTCTCCCATACATAAAGAAGTGCATCTATGTTCTTACAAGATATTCAGCCTACATCTGAAGAGTCAAAAACCTGGGATAAGCTACTTTCTTCTGTGAGTGCATGGAGGATTACTGACCTTCTGTCACGAGCTCTTTCCAGCAAGTCTGGTCCTCCTACTATGTCATCACAGTGTGTTTGGGATCCTGACTAACTGCTGGTGGTCCATCCCTCCACTGCTAGTACAAGCCTCAAAGTACATGGTTTGAAGAAATCTTTGTTTGTCATCCATCCTGCTCTCATTAGAAACTTCTGCTCGTACTCCAAGGCAAACAACCGCTTAGACGGGTTGCCTTGTTCAATGATAACTAGTGTGTGAAACTAAAATACTTTCTTCTTGATTTCTTTGGTCTCTGATAATTTGTGCCAAGCCAGAATCCTATCTTTTTGCATGCTCCCTGTTGTTCTTAGCTTTTTGGTCCCACAAATTTTGCTCAATATTGAATGCACTTCTAGATATATGTGCCAGACTGAACGTTCGCTACAAAACAGGTAATTAGAACAACTGAAGGTAACACTCTCCAATTTTTTTGTTTGTTTGTTTGTTTTTAATGCCTTGATTATGGTAATGTAGTGAATTTAATTTCATTAAAGTTTAATTGACTGGTATCTGGAAAGCAGAAACCCAGACAGAGAACATGTTTATTGTAGTATTGGTCTGTGGTTTTAGTTTGGTGCAAATTCATTGTCTTCATAGGAATTTATTCTTTTTTGAACTCCTAGAAGTGAAAGCAGAGACCCCGATTCATCTCTGGTGCCAACTGTTATCTTTGATGTCTGCCTTATGTAGAAAAGCTGTTGAGATGCAGGTTTTTATGGAGACTTTCACACACTAAGGCTCTTAATAGAGGAAATAACAAAGACAATATCTCTACAAATCTAGAATCTATGTTTTTCCACAGAAGTAAAAGCACAGTGCGTCTGAAGTTATGTTTCTTGTCATTGATAAGGTTGGATTTAAGATGATGGAAAACTCATAGGTTTTAAGAGGCTGTGTGTTCTGACCCCATGGTTGCTATGTGTACGTCTAAGTGTGTGTGTGTGTGTGTGTATAATACTTGTTATATGCATATATATCATACTCAGGTTTTTTGTACAAATGGGCCATATTACAATAACTTGCCATATTTCTGCCTCAACCCCATGCACGTGCTCAGACCTCCAGCCACAAGCCCTTTTACAAGAGGTGGGATTAGACTCACGACATGCCGAGCCTCTCCCTTTTTCTGATCAAAGATGCATGGCCGGTACCTGGCAGCAGAAGCACGTTTCAGCCCATTGCTTCCCTGATGGCTCTTCCCATCCAGTCTGGCACCTCCTCTCATGCAGCCTGCTCGATACCTCGATAAAAAGGCGTGATAAACCCGGCCACGGCCACTCGGGAAACTCCGCGCTCCCCAGCCGCAGGCAGAGACCCGCACCGCCCCAGCTCTCCGCACACAAGTTCACGCTTGTGCCTTCTGGCTTTGAAGCCTCCAAATTTTTTTTTATGGCAGGTTGCTGCTTATCTCGCCTTACATCCAAATTGGCTTTTGCCTAGAAAATGGCACTTTTAAAAATCGGGATGTATATTCTGTCACTTGGAGCCGATTGAAGGCATTTTTTATCTTCTGAAATATTTTCATCTTATTTGAATATTCTTGCGGAAAAACAGGTCTTTGGATACAAACGTGCAGCAAGCAGGAAGCTTTGAATGTATCGGGTCTGCTGTCTCCCGTGTAGCGATTGAAGTGCTTTCAAGTTACATTGCTAACCGGGTGGGAGGTTTGCAAGCAGAGGTGGAGCTCAGAAGCCAGGGTCAGTGTGCAACGAGGTGTCCTCTGGCTACTTCTGCGTATGCACCAATGATAATGTAAAAATTAGCTTCTCTTTTTGTCTTTTTAACACATACTTGGCTGCACAAACTAAGTATTTGCTAATTGATAGCATAGGGTGAAATGTATTCTACAGCAGCTTTTGTGGCTAATGTTTTCTTAATGTCTATTATAGATAAATGAATTAATATGAATATTCTTAAAATAACTATCAAAGCTTTTTGCTGACTTCATTGGGTCTGGAGTTTGGTGCTTTCCATGAAGGACCAAATAGTCTTTCTAGCTACTCATGGAGAACATAATACATTCCCGCTGTTAAAATATATATAGATGCAGTCGTGCACATACTCACACTTACGTATGTACAGCACAATAACACGTTCAGACGATCCATCTTATTTTTATATGCAGTGTGCGAATAGGTGTGGGTGTGTGTTAATGTGTTTTGGCAGAAGGAGAAATGTTTCTCCAGAGGCTGGGGATACATGTTGAACAAAAAACAGAGTATTAATTTGCTCGGGTAAAAGAAGCAGCATCTTTAGAGACGTACTAAAGACCCTCTTGTTCCTTGTGGTTTATTTTGTAAGTCTGTCCTGTGCAGCTTGTGACTGCTGTCATTTGCAGCTTCCAGTGCATGAGACTGAGGAGATCACCCTGAAAGACAATTTTTTTTTATTTTAATCAATGACAGCAGGGACAAAAATAAACAAACAGCTAATGGGCAAGTGCCAGTAGGGCCGCTCTTTTTTCCCCTCCCCCGGCCCCTTACCTCAGTGGATTCTTGAGTGCTTTGCTGCTGTCAGATCAAAGAGTGGCTGTACTTCAGTCAGCGTTACAGCTCTTAGATCTCACCTGCCTCTCGCTGGAATCACGACTGTCGCCGACGTGGGATGCTGTGTCAAACAAACGCTGTGAATGCAAGGGAGAGCAATCACACAGGGGATGAGGACAGGTGCATTTATGAAAGCTGTTTGGTGAGATTTGCACATTTTTGCTGTCATTCATGTATTTAAAATAGGAAATAAGTTTCTTGGGTTGTTGATATGTGTTCCTTCAATGCTTCCTTGGTTCCAGCTGTCAGTTCCTGCAGTGTTAACAAGGGGGGCTGTGAGCAGGAGTGCATTCAGCTTGGTGAAGACCGCTACAAGTGCCAGTGCCAGCCGGGCTACCAGCTGAAGAGGGATGCCAGATCCTGTGAAGGTAGGTCCTGCGTTACCTGTCTGGAGACAGACATTAAAGGCAATTTAAAAGACCCCAGGATAGTGCTTTGGGTTGTTGGATTCGTTCATTTTTCACCCTGCTTGCCAAAAGCAGTTTTAGGAATCGCTTATTAACAGGATTTTAAAATGACACGTGTTTGAGGTGTGAAGTTCACATTGAGTCACAACTTCAAATGAGATTTTGGCCTCATAGACCCCTGGCTGTTCGTTGCACGCTGATGATGATGACATAGGTTAGGAACGTAAACGTGTTCTAATTCTAACATTTCATTACTCATCAAGTTGTATATAGAGTTGGCCTGTATAACATGTTTTATTCTACATAAAGACTTCTTTATCTGCTTTTGGCTTGTGTTGCTCCTAATCGCAGTCCCATTCATTCATCCTCCCCTTCAGGTTTCTAAGCAAACACTTTCACAAGCAGAACAGAAATGCTACCTTTGGGTTTGATTGTTGGTTAGGGTTTTTTTTCTCACATATCTTAGCATATTCATCAGTTTTTAAGGCAACCCCCCCTTCCCCAACACAAGCGCGCACACGGTACCCTTGCATATGCCAGAGAAAGATAGGGCCAAATTTATGGATTTACTGCGCTAAAATTCCTGTCACAAAACCGTTTCCATATGGCTTCTCTTCTGCTCAGAGATTTTATATGCTGTGTGTAAAGTGTAAGTAAATCCTGCTGTTCAGCTTGCTTCCAATTCACGCTGTGTGCAACGAGCACTTGGCCTTCGGTTCTGGCCTCCCCAGGCCCTGCCCTCCGCAGAGCCTGTGCACACCGCGCTGCAGCAAGCGCCCGCAGCCAGCTCGCCTCACCATCTCTCACCGGGTGGCCACTTTTTGTTCCCGAGACTGTCGGAAGGAGTTGGAAAATAGGAGCTTTAGTGGGAAGAGGGCATCACAGACCTTCCCCCACTGTTCTCCAGTGCATTTCCAAACCTCTCGCAGCTCCTCCACTGCCTCTCCCACTCAAGGCATCCTTGGCCAAGGCAGCTGGGTATACAGAGCCCTGCAAAAAAACTCTTTGGCTTTTTTTTGTGGTGGTGTGGTGGGACAGAGGTTGGATTGGCAGGGTGTAAGTATGGCACTGCCTGGTCAGGTGGGAGTTGTCCCTTTTGGGTGGTCATGGAGCAGTTCAGACCTCTGTTGTTTGGAGGTTTAGAGCCGCTTCACGCTCTACCTATCTCAGCCGCCAGCAACTGGTTCAGCTCAGCAGCAAAACGAGCAGGCTCAGTCCCCTAATTAGTGAGGTTTTGCCACCACACAGACAGCTGTGGCCGTTCGCTCCCTTGTGTCGTGGGGCTGATGAAGGTCAGCCACCCACCGAAGGCAGCAGTTTGTCACCAGGTGGTAATTACTGAACAGTGGAGAGGGGCCAAGGTCAGATTTGTCTGCGAGTAAGACCTTATCTGGAGTTCATGTGTATGCCTGGTTACCTACGTTCAGAGTGGTGTAAATCAACATAGAATAGTGCACCCCCGCCCCAGGACAGCTGTGCTCAGAGGAAGGAGAATCTCTCTCACAAGGAGAGCTCAGCTGCCAAAATGAAGACCAAGTAGGATGCTTTTCTCCCATAAATACCTTAGCAAATAAATGCCTGGGAGAGAAAAGTGCTAGGTAAGGCAATGGACAAGATTTTTACAGGAACAAATGATCGTAAAGTGGCCATGAGTGCATTTGGGTTGGCAATTAGAGATGTTTTAAGTAGAAAAGGTGGGAGGAGGTGAGCCTGGCTGCTTTTAATTTCCACGGATGGAGAAACTACAGCGGGCTAGCTGTGCTGCCAGTGTGGAGTCATCCCTGCTGACTCTTGGGAGCTAGTACTGCACCCCATGGCCCTGAAAGCCTGTACAGAACCACACAAGCCCAGCAGGGTGGTGCAGCATTCAGCATGGAGGAAAACCGACGGGATGGAGTGGTGTGGCATCAGGCAAAATTGTAAGATAGCGCCAGGGGTGAGACATGTATGAATGCAGTCAGCAGCGGCTGTGCTAGCTGTGTAAGAGGGTGGGCTATACAGGATGTGTGTTAGAGTGAATTCCCCATTGGGTTATCCATGGGTGGCAAGAACAAATATCTTTCTCAAGCCACTTTGAGTTTTCTTTCTGTAAGTCAATGCTCTTTCCACCCCTAACTTTTCCTGCCATGAGAAGGAAATTTTACTCCTCACCACTTCATATTTTCTCCACGTAAAGTCTTGCTGTGAGCAAGAAAATTAACTTGATAAGGCCCAGTTCTCTTTCTTTAGGTGCTTTAGAGGTCATGGCAGATAGGACTGGAGACTGTTCTTTACAACCTTGCAGTGAAGGTCTGGAAGGCCCACAGCACACACAGAGCCAATACTCATGCTTCACCAAGAGCATTGCTGCCATCCCAGATCAGTGCATCGCCACGGCTTTTTCAGATGAGGTTCCTGGATGTTCTGGGACTTCTAGGAAACAAAACCATTCCAGTACATTTTTTTGCCATAGTGTTCACAGCTTGGAATAGAGCTTTGTAGGATGGAGTCTGTTATCTACTAAAGTTAAGTTAAACAGTAAGAGACAAATATGTTGGAAAAAGAACACTAGTGAGCTATTTTTAGCTTTTCCTGAAACCTGTCTATAACAGGAAGGAACAGACGTGTCAGTGGAAAACAAGTCAATCGGAGGTTGCCTTATGTCCTGAAGATCTTTCCTTTATGAACATTTGTCTTGTCTAAGGACTTTTAAGACTGCTATCTTTATTCAGATTACTATGTTTTAGTAACATCTACCCTATAATTTGTTATTTGCTTGTTGTCATGTCACAGAGTATTACAAGTTTTACTCTATGCTGTAATCATTCTCAAATTAAAGCTTTAGCTGCTCTGAAAACCTTTATAATATGCAGGTTTAACAGATGCTGTTTGATAGTGATTTCATTTAGTTTAACCAAATAGAAAAAGAATCGGCAAATAACTCGTTATTTTATATCGGCAAGGAACAAGTTCTTGCTTGAAGCCAAATCCTTTGTAGACTGCAAATTGTTGAACTGCAGAGCCAAGTTGTCAGCCTTGAAAGCGTCATGTAGAATGAAGTGCTGCTGTCCCTTGGAAACCTATTTGCAACCTATCCTGTTGAAAGTCCAACACAAAATTTCAGTTCTACATCCTTAACAATGTTTTGTTGTTTGTTTGGTTGGCTTGGTTTTTTTAATATATCAGATTTTGATATGAAAACTCTGGCTTTTAACCCAAGTCAGACCTGTCCAAACAGTCCCGTTAGGTCCGTGCAAAGTCTTTATTTGGGTAAATACATCTGTATGCTTCCAGCAGGTACATGTTCCAGAAATAAACTCATGAACCACAGTGAAATCTTTGAAGTGGAGGCTTCTGTACACACTTTATAAATGTGTTTCTAAGTACTTGCCACTTAGAGCAACTTATCCTTGAAATAGTATATTATTGTCTGAGAAAAGAAAAAAATCCTGATGTGCAACATGAATGGCATATGGGTTTAGATTGAGGGAGTTTTTTTAGGGCCCTTCAGCATTTATTTCCTCGAGAGACTTTTAAATACACATTGTTCCATGGCGAACTCCACCCTTGTATGTGTTTATGGGTTCACACATTGGAGTGCTAATTGCTCTTGTTTAGAGCAACTCTTGAAATCTGCTCAGTTACAGCAAAATAAGAATAAAATGTACTTTTCTTGTCCTACTTCCAAGTGTAATACGAGCCCAGTTTCCTGCTGTTTAAGGCATTGTTCCTGCTCTATGAAAAATGCCATCCAGCAACAAAGAAAATAGTGCACAGAAAAACAGCGGCTTTACTATACGCAAAATTCTGTCAAGTATTTTTTTCCTAATCTAAGCTCTTACAGCTACAGTAATCTTTGCTGTTAGTTGTAACGATGGCAGGTAAGACCATTTTCAGACAAAAATGTGACCTTTAAGTTGACAGTGTGCTGTAATTGGTTTCAGTGATAGACCCCTGCACAAGTGGGAATGGAAGATGCTCACAAATCTGTCAAAATGAGAAAGGAATTGCAAAATGTGAGTGTCACCCAGGGCATTATCTTTCTGCAGACAAAAAGTCCTGTTTGGGTAAGAAACTATGGACTGTTTATTGGAAAGGAAGGTATTAATCAGTGCTCTGGCTTACTGAGCTTGGAATGGAAAGCTATATGTTATTCAAATATATGTATGCATTTTGAAACAGCATTTCTGTGGTATTTATGTCAGCCAGTAGTCTTGAAGGACCATTTTAGTAATGAAAATTACTCTGTGATCTCTTAAATCATGCTTTCTAGAGACTGGATTTGTAGATGCTGTACTGTTATTCCTGTAGGGTCCCTTTAAAATAATGCCCCAGATACAGCTCCTGGAAAGTTGGTTCAAGTAACACTCTGAACCAGGTCACTGAAAACCTATTTAGAATTCAAAGGGCTTTTTAGCTGGAGAACTGTTTCCATATTAATAGAGAAACTACTGTGAAGGAAGAAATTGTGAAGTGTGAGATTTCCAAAGAGAGGAGCTTAAAAAGTTGAATTCCAAAGTCCTGTATTTAGTCTGGGATTTTCAAAAGGATCTAAAGCATTTCTGACCTGAAATGTGGGGGAATTAAAGATCAAAATACCTGCTTTTCTTTTGCAATATGAAGCTTGGAAGCTAGATAGTTTATCAGTTTCAGGAAGTAAAAGGCACTTGTGGACCTCATAGTGCACAGATTTTTAACAGCCTTGTCAGGATCAGGGTATGTATTCAGACACTAATTTTAAACTCCTCCTTTTGAAGACATGGCCACAATTTTGCCAATATTTAAACTGTTGTTTTATGTATAAAGGGTGCTGGGTTCTTTGCAAAATATTTACTTCCTACCCGGAGTATTATAGTCCAGTTGTCTGTAAACCCTCCTTTGAGTAGCACTGCACAGCTCAGCGATTCCCCTCTCTTACTGGCGTTACTCATGAGTAAGGTTACTGAAAAAGCAAAGTATTTTCAAGTAGCATAGACACTTCAGTGATGATTAATAGATGGAAACAGCAGTGGGTTTAATACTAGGGTCAATATGTTACTCGTTTTATCTTGAATGCATGTTGACAATTCTGTTAATTTATCTATAAGCTAAAGCACTAGGTAGCTTGCAGCGTTATATATGGGAACAAATTATCTTCCCAGCCTCATGGCAACAGTCTTTTGAATCATTAAGTATCGTGTCTTACCATGGATATACAATTATTGTTTTTTCTCCTAGAAATTATTCAACGTCTTTTGCAAAATTCAAGCTGCTATTTGACTCTGGAAACCGAGCTAGGAGACAGAGGGCAACTAATGTGTCATACTTCAGCTATTAGCTGTATGTGCAAGATAGGAAGAAACATGTGCAGGATGGTGACTGTGGTTCAGTTTTCCAACTTTTTATTTTTCTGTTTGAAAAAGCAGAAAAAGAGAAAAGAACATTTACAGCATTTGCCAACATACTCTACTTGCAAAATGGCAATTACAGAAAAAGGAGAAATAACCCATTTTATTCTAAACAGCAGCTCCTCACATTGCTGCTTCAGAGAAGCTGTCATTTATCCTGAAATTTTCATGAGTTGGTGTGTGGTGTTTGCACTGCCTGGGGCCTCTTTTTGCAAGTAGGCTGATTGCATTCGTAAAGCTCCTTGTGTTCAAGTACAAGGGGCCATGAATACGGTGCTGGTTACAGCACAGACGGAGGAAAAAATCTGTTAGTGGTTTGCCGTGGTAAAAGGTGAGGAGCTGCACACTGGATTGTTCTCTCCCGTGTGCGAGACACTGACCCAGGACTGCTGCAATAAATAATCTGTATTTTGCGAGTGAAATATCAGAACAAGAGGAGAAGAAGGAGGTAGGTTAGGGGTTTGCCATGTGCAAGATAATTCCAGTCTTTGCACAGGGGCCGGCGTTTTCTGCAGCTGTGTTCCACAGCAGCAGTATTTAGCATAAGGTTTTGCTTTGCTTTTATTCAATAATTATTCCTTAAAAGTATTTTTGCGTTCCACTGAGATTTTAAGAAGATGGATGCCTTTGGCATTTAACTCCACAACGCAGACTAGTGGGTGTAAAGCTGAGGAAGAGACTGCTTGACATAGGACTGGGCAAAGAATGTTCTCCCCACCTACAGCCCTTCACCTTTTTCCTTTTCTTACAGGTGGGGCAAAACTCCCCTGGTAGAGTAGGTGCCTTCCTGCTGCACCTCTGTAGAAGCAGCTGCGTGATTCAGGGATGTGACAGAGATCTGTC
Organism: Falco peregrinus; assembly: GCF_023634155.1. Lineage (NCBI taxonomy): Eukaryota > Metazoa > Chordata > Aves > Falconiformes > Falconidae > Falco > Falco peregrinus. Next base: position 24,820,012 of record NC_073732.1, on the reverse strand, counting down.
TCCATTGTACCTTCTGAAACCCAGCCACCACTTAATCCAAATAATTTTACACTCAGAAAATAGTCAGCTTTTTCCTGCTCATTCATTTAACTATAATGGCATTGAGGACCTAGTGATGATTTTAGGGTACTGGGAGATAGGACTTCCTTCTGAGTTCTTCATGTGACTTCTTTTGTCATTGCTTTTTTTACAAGACTAATAAAGTTGCTTTGGCTGATACTGTAAACATAACATTTGGTATTGTAAACGTTCACATGGAGAGGTTCAAAGTCAACAGTGTTTAGAAAAGAAGATTATTTTGGAGAATGTTGCTGTGAGTTCACTGTTCCTGGATTCATCAGGTGGTGTCAGCTGTAGGCTAAAATCAGGATGCTCTTTTCAGTGGATGTTTGGAAATACAGCTGTGTATGTGTAGAGCAGTATTATTTTTTATTTTAATATGCAAATGAATATTTTTGCCTTTCTCTCTGTTTCGTAGATGTTGACGAGTGTGCAGAAGGGAGAGCCAGGTGTGCTCATCGTTGTGTGAACACTCTGGGATCCTTCACCTGTGTCTGTAATCCCGGCTTCGAGCTGGGGGCTGATGGAAAGCAGTGCTACCGTAAGTGACACTTTTACAGCTATGCATTTCAGGTTATCTTACCTGCAAACTGCTAGGCTTCAGTTTTAATTCAGTCAGATTAGCACTCCCAGCAAAATGCTAAAAAGTATGCAAAAGCTCAAGCTTAATACGGTGTTCTTCACCTTCTGCTACTGCTGGTTGTGCAGGTTGGTACATTCCTAAGTGTTCACAGACCTTAATTACTGCATCTCAAAGAGTAAACAGCCCGGTTGGTTTATCTTCAGAGTCTGGTGAATTCTGCTGCAAAGCTACTAAAATATTGCTATTCTATAAAATATATTAATTCCTGCCCTCTTATTCTTCATGTTTCCATATTTTTTTTATATTTCTTATATGCTGGATCTGATGCAAAAGAAAACCATCATGATGTTCCACTCTTGTCTTTATTTGTCTCAGTTTACTTGTGTTCCTCCTGAGATTATTGAGGCTTTTTAGTAGATGCTTTTAAAACAAAGGGAAAAAAGCAAGATTGGGGATGACAAAAATATTTGAACAACTCAAATGTCCTAAACTGAAGTGATACTGAGCCCTGTTGTCTTCCTTCCCATAACTTAACTCATGCCAGCGGGGTTTCTTAACCAACACTGCTTTTCATGAGAAGGGGACTGACTCCCAGCGCTGTTAGTTGACAGGTAATCCCTGGGCTGTCCTTGAGGGCAAATTTAGATTAATAAAGGAGGTGATGTGGAAGAGTTGGTGTTATTATGGACCTAACATAAGCTCATTGGAATGCAGACAAAAGCATGACCTGTTTTAGCAAAGAGGTGGGCAAAGATTGTTCAATCTTAATAATACTGTGCAAGAACTTTCAGCACAATTTCCTTAGGAAAATATGCTGCATGCCAGGGAATTATTGCTTTCTTTAAGAATGTGCATATAAGAAATACTTAAGGATAAAATTCAGTTTCAAAGCATTAACATACATTAAAAACAAAAACCAATTACACGAGAGACATCCTGGAGAATTATTTCATAGGTGATGGGGAACTGTGAGTAGTACAATGGTGGAGGAAATGCAATTAATATATAGATACGAAATCATCTCTTACAGGGATAAAAAATTGGCTTAGACCACTTAGATTTCATTGTGATTTTCTGATAATATTTTTCACCAAATCTCAGGGGACGGTGGTTCTCTGTGCCTTATGTACAATATTACAGAGCAAACAATAAAAATAAAAACATTCTGCATATATTTATGATCAGGATTATCCCAGTGTTTGAGCAATTTACAATCTTTGTTTATTCTTTCGTTTCCCCAGTGGCATGGGGAAGAGCTGTTATTCCATTTTTACTGATGAAGAGCTGAGACAAAGTAAATGATGGAGATGGCGTATAAAGTCAGATTCTGCATTTGATTGGCAGGTTTCCTAAATCCCAGCTTAACACACTGGACAGGAGACTAGATTTCATCTCCGTGGTGCAAAAAATCTTACTATGCATGAAATGTATCCCTCGGTATATGTTCTCTTAATTCATACCCTGTCCCAGCTAGACTTGCATTTCTTGTTGGCAGGCAGGTTGCTCCCTGGGGACACAAAAAGAGGTAGGATGGGAGCCACTGGCACAGGTGTGTGCCTGGGCCGTGGGGCAACGCCATCCTTCTGTACCAGGTCTGAGGGCCCCCGCTCTGAGCTGGGCTGTTTCTGGAAGGACGGTGGCTCATTTAGGGAGAGTGTTTCTCAGTTCCCCTACATATTATGGGAAATTAATTCCTCTCTAAATCGCTCTGTAACAAGATAATCCATCAAATTCTTCAAGAGAAACTTTATAACTGACCTTATTGTTTCTTTTCATCCCAAAGAAATCGTCTAAGGAAGTACCTGGGTGGGGGTGAGGTGGCCAGATGCTCCCTTTCCTGTAGGAGGGTTTCTGCTGGACCTGGCCATGGTGCTGTGAGGAGTGCCCAGCACAACCGAGTGCAGGAGGGGGGGTGGTCTGTCAGGGCGAAGGGGACTGGCGACAGCATCGTACCACCACCCTGTCTTAATTGCAGGGGGGACAAAGTCTTAGCAGAGGAGCTGCCGTGTGCCCCCTTGAAGGGACATCCGAGGGTCAAACACTGCGAATTGGTTTGCTCTGCGATTCGGTGTCAGGCTCGCCCACAGGACCCTGCCGTGGAAGTTTAAGATGTTTGTGTTTGGTGGACGTTTCAGAATCTGACTCTCTCCCATTCGCATACAAAACCAAAAGCTGCGTTTTGGAAAGCATAAGCAGTCTGGGTTGAGATGGGCCACCTGGGCTCCTCAGATGGTTCCTTTCCTCCTTTGAGGCAAGGGCAGAACTTGCTGTTGCGTTCAAACAAAACATAAATCTCAGGAAACCTGTGAACGCTCCCGTAGCAGGCAGGCTGCTGAAGTGGTGAGCCGGCTTCATGTTACCAAAGTTGAGAGCATCCTCTGTTATGACACAAGGAGACATAACCGGAGTTCAGTGACTCCAAAATGTGCTCTGCTCGGGTGTGTGTGGGAGCTGAGTTTATATTTCCTGCTACAGCGGTCGGCTTATGGATGCTTTTTTACAGAAGGCTTATTCTCCAGTGACTCTCCCCCTGTGCTTGCTTTTTAACATCCTTTTGATTTATTTCTCTGCAAGGCATCGAAATGGAAATTGTCGATAGCTGCCAGGAGAACAACGGTGGCTGCTCTCACCGCTGCGAGCACACGACTGCGGGGCCGCGCTGCTCCTGCGATGACGGCTATCGCCTCGAGTTTGATGGCAAAACGTGCGCAGGTAATTCATGGCAAATGCTGCATCTCTGCGGGAGTAGGGAGGTGATGTGGCAGGTCTCTCTGCAAGGGGACCCTGCAGGAGAGCTGTCGCTCAAGGAAATAACTTCCCATCCCCTTCCCTTCTTCTACATTTTAATTAATACTGTCCTCTGATGCTTCCTCCACTGCTGCTCCAGCCTGCCTTGCTCTGCATGTTTGCTGGGATTATTAATTAACAAGGGGAAGGAGTTCTGCCTCCTAAATGGAAGATGACACTTTGGTGCATCACCAGCTGTTATGGCCGTATCTCATTGTGTCCAGCCCAAGTATTGCTTGCCTGACTTTTTTTCCCTCCCCTTCCTCAGCCAGTGACTGGGAGGAAGGTCGGCTCTGGCTGGGAGCTCTGGCACTGCGGTTCTGAAGTGCTTTGTGCGCAAACTCCGCTTTGTGTTATGGAAGTTGCTGTATTTCCATCAGATTTGCTCAGTGATGAGATTGCACTTCTGGCTGTGAGAAGTCTCACTCAGGAAGTGAAAGCAATAGAGTTAGATTTGTTTTTGTTTTGAGAGAAGAGCTTAAAAAGTCGTTCACATTTTAAATGATTTTACTATGTGATTTTTTTTCTTTTATCTTTTGTTGTTGTTCATGGCTTTTGCTATGCAAACTGTATCTCATTCTGGTTTAGGCTTGCTGTCACTATGTCATTAAAATTTTAAGGAATAGCAAAGAAGAAGCAGGGTGTTGGGGGGAAGGAAAGGAAGAGCAGGCATCACAGAGCAGTATAGTGAGACATGAGGAGAGGCAGAGAGCAGGAGCACTGGTGAATGGGAGAAGCATTACCCGTGGGAGTCTTGCAACTAAAAAAGCCAAGTGCTGGAGAGAGGAAGGAGCAGGGGAGGAGGGGAGCATGGAGGTTTGCACGGGCGGTTGATGCTGGAGCTAAAAAAGCAAAAGCAAAGAAGGTCAGGGAGGCAGATCTGGATGCAGAGCCTTGCGGGGGTGGGCTGGGTTACGCACTCCTGTTTGTGTATGGATGAGAGCAGGCAGAGCAGCCTCCTGCCCGTGCCCCAGCTCACTGACCTGCTGATGGAGATTTCAGAGGGAAGCAGTTCCTCTGGACACAGCGAGGGAAGTGAGAGCACAGGGGAAGGGTTCGGCAAGGCTGAGGACATGAAAAGCTTGCTCTTAACAGCAAAAATCTTTTTGTTGGATGCAGGTTTCGCATTCCTACACAGACAAGGGGCTGTTGCTAGACCCCAGAGCAAGGCATCATCTGACACACTGCAGAGGAGCTGGGCTTGTGACATTTCTGGAAAACACTCCATGTTCAACTAACCTGCATTAATCATTTTCGTGCTGACCTCCTCACCTCAATTGATTAATTACATTTTCTTTCTCCTTTTCCTCCTGTCGGTGTTTTCTAATAATGTTGGTACTCCTTCCAAGGTTAATTGAGACACTGACCTTTCCCATCTGCGGCTGCTCGTGTGGGTAACGTTCAAAAGTGTTTTGCAGACTCAGCATTGACAAGGTGGTCCTTGAATGGCCGCCGACCCACTCAGCAGGCTGCAAGGGTTGACACCAGCTGAGAGCCTGCAGTGAAAAGATAACAGCTCGATTCTCCTATCTAATCACTGGAACAGCAGCGTCGACGATACCAATTTCCAGATGGACACAGGGCAGGATAAGGCAATGGGCAATTAGTTATCAAAAACTACAGTTGCACCTAGCAGGCTGCTGATGTCCAGCAAGGGCACTGATGGATCGGAGCGCTGTTTCACTGATAGTTTGCATTGAAAAAGGTAGAACGTAAAAAAGTCCAAATGGTTAAACCTAAATTACTGTTGAATAGATGGTATTTGTGGGCCGATGAGACATAGTTATTGTCTGTTTTGTAAATTGCCTCGTGACAGCTAAGGTTTGCAGCCAAGATGGCTCTCCCTGGGCATGGAGGGTACTGGCTGCTGGGAGAGAAGGTAGAAGGCAGCTGCTGTCAGGATTCGGACAGTGTTTTCTGTGGGTGAAGGGAGAGGAAGACGTAAAGGCATGTTCTGAAAAGCACGGTAGCTACTGAGCAAAACTGCGGCAGCAGCTCGGACGGTGTCTGAGGCTGAACGAGCTGCCCCTTCCTCGCAGAGCTGGACGAGTGTGAGACCGGGGAGTCCTGCTGCTCCCAGTTCTGCATCAACTACGCGGGTGGCTACGAGTGTGCCTGCAAAGCGGGGTTCCAGCCCAACGCCGACGGCTGCGCCTGCGACGGTGAGTCCTTTGATATCAGTGGCTCGCTCTGAGCACAACAGCAGGTAGAAGAAATGCTGATAAAGCTTGTCACAGGGCTTTGTGGGCATTTCCCTAATAATAGAATCAGTGACCATACACCAGCTTTGCCAATAAGGTTTTACAAACGTGTGATTTCCACTTCGTGAGGCTGGAATACAGTAATAACCCAGCATCCAGCATGGAGAAGCAGGGCTGTGGGAGACAAGCCAGCAGAGAGGAACTTCTCCTTCTCTCTCCATGGACACTGTATATTGATGTGTGTTAAAGACTACTTCTACGAAAGGAGAGCCCTCAAAATAACTGAAGGATCAACTGAGCTTAACAGCTTAAAGCAGCTGTTTTCACTTGAGACAAAAACATAGGTGAAATAATCCGTTCCATGTTGCCCTGAAATGTTTTAATATCTCCAATAGTAGTGAGAAACTGAGAGTCCCAAAGTACTAAGAAAATTGGGTTTTCTTACATGCAGAATAATTTTTCAGATGCAGCCAGGCATGGAGTGCACTCTTCAAGCAGAGGTACTTGTGCCTAATCAGCATTTACATCTGTTTTTTCTAGATGTGGATGAATGTCAGCTAGATAATGGCAACTGCGACCATTTCTGTGTTAATTCTCTGGGGTCATACGAATGTGCATGTAAGGAAGGTTACAGGCTTGGTCTTAACAGGTGGTCCTGCATCGGTAAGTTGTTTTTATGTCTTGAAGGCCATTATGTATTTCCCACTGATTTAAAGTGTGAATTTGGAACTGGGATTTTCACAAATCCTGGGATTTTAGGAGCCAAATTTGAGCCGCCTCTGAATGGGGCCAGGGGAGGGCTACGTGTGACAAGGGGATCCCAAGTTCATCCTCGAGTAGTGGGTTTTGCCAGAGATTAATGGGAGATGAACACTTAAACCCACTGGAAATGTTTGAAAACCTAAACCTTGTGCTTTAGAAATAAATATTACTCTGACAGTTTTCTTGCACTATTTCATGAAGTTTAACATGCTGTGGAAAAAAAAGGTAGCCAGATTCTGCTTCGATGAACCACGGCAAGTTTTCCACTAAAGGCGATGGTGTGATTCTGGACTTCTGCCAGTGTAACCAGCACAGAGTTTAGCCTAGCAGCTTACTTCTATAACAGTTTAGCACCTGCTAAACCTTGGGCAGAGTTTAATATTTTAACCAACACCAAAAAGAAAGCCAACTGATTTCCCATCATTTTGAGACTCAAATTTTAGTTTTTCTGAAAATAAATTGGACAGCCAGCCTCACTCTATATTTGTCATCTCCAAAATGAGCTAAAGTAATGACCTTAATTAACTAAAATAATCTCAAACTTCAAGTGAGGAAAATTAAACTCCTTGTTTAATTTTTCTTGGACTCTGCAGGACCAGACTTTTATTTCCAGAAGAAAGGAAAGGGAAATATATTTTTTTTCTGCCCCTTTTCTCTTATTTGGATAGCAGAAACCCTGTTTATAAATACAGATGAGAAAATGAATCGGCTGGAGCTGCTGTGCAGACTGCACAGGGGTGTAGCTAGAAACCTACCAGCATTAAAAAAAAAAAAAAAATTAAAATGAAAGGCAAGTGTCATGGAGGAAGACTCAGGGCCAGATCCTGTTGGCATGTGTGTGTCAGCCCTAGGTGGAGATGAGGCAGATGCCGAGGAGGCGGTGGGGCTCGCTGGGGCTCCGGGGCTGCAGTTCAGAGGTTCCCCCCAGCTCCTTCGCTACGCACTTGGTGCCCTCTATGAGGATGAAGACCCACGAGGAGAGCTCACCCTGGTGCAAAGGGTCGGTGAGTGAACAGCATCATTTCTAGCCATCACAGCAAACTGGGGGAATGGGCTCGGAACGAGGATCCGGGGCAAGAGTTTATGCAGGGCTCGCTGAGTTTAAGCTGTCAGGAGGAGCAAAGGAGGGATGAGCATTAATCCTGCTTTCTGCCTGTCCTCCGTGCCAGCAGGGAGGAAGCATCACATGCGCCATCCCAAATGGGGTATGTTTGAGGAACGTGGAGGCTCCCCAGTCACGGCTGCTGCTGCCTGGATGTGGTGGGGGGGGATGTGAAGGGAGGCAGGGGAAAAGCGAGCAGCACAGGAAGCAAGGGGTGAGAGGCTTCTTGGAAAAACTGGGTGTCTGCACAAAGCCCTGGAGGCAACAGACCGAAGAGAGATGCTCTTCCTCCCAGGGACGAGAGGATTGCGTGGGTTTCTGCAACGCACAAAATCAAAAAACCACCAAAGTTGCTAAGTTGCTCTATTGAGAACAAGCCCTTGGGAAACACTCCTATGGGGGAATGTGTGCCTGTTTACAAGCCCTTTTATAATACTTGGAGGGGGTTTTGCTCAAATTATTTGTATTCTTGCTTGGGGTAACACACAGCCCTTTGGAGATTCAGGTCTCTTAATGCTATGGGCGTGTTCTCCAGGAAAAGCAAGGACCCATCCACATAGAGCTCAGGCTGGCCAAGGGCTCAGCACAGCTGGGGGCAAACACACAAGTCACAGGACTGGGTGCAGAGCAGCTTTGCATCCCACCCGGACTTTGCATGACTTCTGTCTTTCCACTTGAAGCTGGAAACTTCCCCACTTGAAGAGTACTATGAGTTGAAACACTGTGCTTGCTTTCTGATGAGTGCAGCATGTGCTGGTGGGTCACCAGGCAGGAATGGGATTTCTTATTTTTGTTATGTATGTCCTGTGATTTTTATATGAGCTCTAATTACTCATCTGAGAACTGTGCCTTACAGCAAAACCCAGGAACTGGTCTTGCCTTTAATAAAAGATTAACTTATTTTTATGAACAAAACTGTTAAGACCTCCCAAATCACATAGCATCCAGCCA